>NC_140942.1:53059529-53317029 GCF_014529385.1 Adiantum capillus-veneris | reverse complement strand
TATTCAGTTTCTTCTTCCGCGCTTCAGAGTTGCCATATGGTCTTCAATGCAAAGGCAAAACTTGTCGCCACTAGTTACGATAGTTTGCAGTGTATGCGGCGCTCACACGTCAGATTTTGCCTTTTTGTATGATCAAAGAAAATGCGTTACCGTTGAGGGCCACTACCACCCTAAAAAATCACACTTACCTCTTTTGTACAAACCGTTTAGCCAAATCGGTGTACCCTTTGATGCAACTAATACACTACTGATTGATGATACTCCTGAAAAGGGAGAACTAAATCCGCCGGGAACAACTATCTCACCACCTTCTTTCGAGGGGCATTCCTTCGATTTTTACCTTGAAGACATTCTGATTCCATACTTACAGAAATTGTATCTCAGTCCATTGTTCACGGACGAGTTTGTACTTTCTAATGAATTAAGATGACTCTTCTATCATGTCTTTGTCTTGTCTAACATTGAGAGAGAGAGAGAGAGAGAGAGAGAGAGAGAGAGAGAGAGAGAGAGAGAGAGAGAGAGAGAGAGAGATTTGACATGGTAAAGAAATGTATTTCAAGCACACTTTTTCACAGGGCACAATTGACAAATGAGCTCAATAAACTTCATGTATTTAAATTCATTTGTATACACTTGGGTTCACAAGAATATCTGTTACATTGACACTACTTCAACCCGACCATCCAACTCTTTGCACAAAATATCTTTTTCCCTTCGCCGCATCACCTTACGGCCAGCTAGGAAAAAGGAAAAATCTGATAGGTCCCTGTCCATTGACTCTTCAATTATGTCATGCCGCAAATGCTGAAGACTGCATAGCTCCCTTATTGTAACCACCAATAGTAGGCCATGCTCTTTATCAATCACTTCCACATCCACAGCAGGATTATCTTCCAAACCTGCAGAAACCTGGTCCATAGGAATGTACTTACCATTGAGCGTTTGTGATCGCATATACCAAAACGAGAGTAACAGTGATTGGCTTGCAATCATGTAATTGACAACTAGAGTATCAAGCGCGACCTTGCACCGTAAACCAATCTCTTCCTTTACATACCATCCTCTCTCAAGAAGTTTGTCACAGGATGACTGCTGAAATGACTTGCACATGAACATAGTTTTCGTAACACGGATGTTGTAGCTATGAAACAACTCTATGAAGAGTGCAATAGGACAAAAGTTTGCAATTCTAACCAGTTTGGTGGGAATAGAGCTACGTAGAGACCTCTGTATATCCTTGTAGAGCTTACTTCGCATTGCCTCCACCATTGTTTCCTCGGGAACTGGCCAGTCCACAGTGTTCCAATTGGTTGGTAGAGGCACTTTCACCAACATGCCATTCTTATTCCCTGAGCTGAGTTGGTAGAAGTGGTCATAAAAAAATATTCCCTCATCAGCTAGGCTTTTGCTGCTCCTCCCTGAATACTATAGAGAACCAATGTGGGCATGAACAACATGGAAGAGGCCTATTATGCACTCCACAGGCTCCCATTGCTCATAAGAAGAGGGATAAATATCTGCAATATATATAAGAAGAGTTAAACTAAGAGTATCGATAAGTAAAAATGACAAATCTAATGTAATTGAGCTGTGAAGAATGGAGACATTGCTCATAAGAAGCGGGAGAAACATTGCAAAATATATAAGAAAAGTTATAATGAGAGTATCAGTAAGTTCACATGTCAAGAGTACTTACAATTGCAACGTGGTTGATGTATATCTGATACATTTCCACCGTTTGCTATCACCTCTGGATACCCCATTCGCCTACACCTTGGTGAATCCATTCACTTTACCACAATGGATAACACCAATACCAACGATTTGCGGGATGCTCTATGTCAGGCTTGAGATGGAAACAAATCCTCGAACAAGGTTTTCTTGATAAAGAAATTGATGCACATTAATATGAAAGAGGGCACTAATGTTAGTTCTCACTTGAACGATTTCAACAATGTGTATTCACAGCTTAAGGTCACAATTTTGATGATGAAATGAAGGCTATTTTATTGCTATGTTCGCTACCATCATCATGGGATACTTTCAACACAACCATACAAAATTTTGCACCTAATGGCAAGCTAGTTTTTGACGTAAATCTCTTGATGTTAGTGGGCACGGTGATGCTATGTGGTTAGTGGAAATCGTGACAAGCAAAGGCAGTGTGGTCATAGCTGCAGTCATTCTCAGGATCACAGGCAAGGTCATAGAAAGAGTAGCGGCAAAGACATGCGAAATGTTCAATGTTACTATTGCCATAAAAAGGGACACTTGAAGAAAGATTGCACAATGCAGCGTGATAAGGGCAAAGAGAAAGAAAAGTATGACAAACCTAAAAGCAACATGAAGTTTGAAGAAATTAATGTGGTTGAGTCTCCAGTCATTAAAAAAGTTTCTGAAGTGTCAAATGATGTGTTGATTTTCACATCGGATTTGAGTCCTGATGCATTGTTAGCTCATGATGAGTGTTACGCGTAGAATTGGATTGTGGACTTAGGTGCTAGTTTTCATGTGACTCCTCACAAGGAGTGGTTTTCTACATACACTGTCACACATGGCACAATGAAGCTAGACAATTTTTATGAGCTTGATATATGCCGTGGGCAGCATCAAGTTTTCTATATGTAATGGCACTGAGTTTATGCTACATAATGTCAGACATGTACAAAATGACAAAGAGTTTGATGTCATTTGGATGTTAGTTGGACAACTGGATGATTTGGGTTACACTATCATATTTGCTCATGGTTCTTGAATTATCAAGAAGGGAAATCTAGGCATGCTTAAAGGCCAAAAATCTGGCTCATTGTACTCACTTTATGTCTCTTCCATGAAAGATAATTCTATTTGTGTAGCCTAGCTGCCGTCTAGAGTTGTAGCATAGCCGGCTAGGACATATGAGTCAAAAGGGAATGAAAGTCTTGCAGTAGTCTGGTTATATCCCTATGTTAGATTACTCTAACTTCTTTTTATGTGAGCATTGTATCTATGGCAAACAAACTAGGTTGACAGCAACGCCTTTGGACAAGGAGTTAGGGAGTCCTCTAGATCTCATTCATAGAGACTTGTGCGGACCTATGCCAGTCAGGTCTCTCGAGGGAGCGTTATACTTCCTAACATTCATAGACGACTCTACTAGAAAGGTGTGGGTTTATCTCTTGAAACAGAAGAGCGATGTCTTTAGTGTTTTTTTTAAGTTCTTATCATCGATCGAGAACCAATCGCTCAAAGCTTTGCACAGTGACAATGGAGGCGAGTATATCTCCTTCGAGTTCAAAGACTTTTGCAGTGAAAGAGGCATTAGAATACAATTTACCACGCCTTACACACTTGCCCAAAATAGTGTGGCTGAGAGGATGAATAGAACCATTCAGGAACATGTAACTTCTATGTTGTCTATGACCAACTTACCCCAAGAATTTTGGAAAGAAGCTCTTACGATGGCTGCTTACTTGATTAATTGATCACCTAGTACACCACTAAAGTACAAGGTTCTGCAAGAGATGTGGACAGGCAAAGATCCCAATTAAGACAGGTTACATATATTTGGGTGTGAGGCATTCTCACATGTGCCAAAAGCGCTTAGACAAAAGTTGGACCCCAAATCACACAAGTGCATTTTCATTGGATATGGTGTAGACGGAGAGATGGGATATCGTCTCTAGAATCCGGAATCTAAGAAGGTCATACATAGCTCACATGTGATATTCAACAAGTCTAAGATGCATAGAAAACCAGTGAAAGACATTGAGTATCGCAGAGTACGGTTTGAGGATGTTTCCCCACCGCCAATTACACAGAATGTTGGATGTGCTAGTGATGCACCTTCCATTAGTACAAACACACATGTTTCTCCAGAGAAAGAAAAATCTAGCAGTCAAGCACTTCAAATATCTACTCATACATCTCGTGCAACTGAGTGTTTTGAACCTGGATTAGACTACTTGCTAGTCACTTATTGCGGTGAACCCACTTGCTATAAAGAGGCCATTCAAATGGATGATAATGTGAAGTGGGAAGAGGCTATGCAATTTGAGTATAGCTCGATTTTAGCCAATAAAACTTGGGAATTGACAGTTACCTGTAGGTAAACATGCATTGCCATGCAAATGGGTGTACAAGAAGAAGTATATCACATATGATCCCGAGCCTAAGTATAAAGCAAGATTGGTTGCTAAAGGGTTCGATCAAACAAAAAACATGGATTTTGATGAAATATTTTCTCTAGTGGTCAAGATGACTACATTGCGTCTTGTGCTTGGTCTAGTAGCCATAGAGGACTTGGAATTGGTCCAAATGGATCTGAAGACAAAATTTCTTCATGGGGATCTTGAAGAGGATGTTTACATGAAATAACAACTAGGTTTTGCGATAAAGAGCGAGAAGCCAACACAGGCAGAACTGGTGTATAGACTCAAGAAATCTTTGTATGGATTAAAGCAAGGATCAAGGCAATGGTACATCAAGTTTGATAAGTACATTCAGTCCCAAGGCTACATACGGAGCCAAGAGAATCATTGCTTGTACACAAAGAGGTTGAATAGCAAGTAGTTTGCTATGAAAGATTTGGGCGATGCAGATCACTTTCTTTGTATACATATCAAGAGAGATCGCAAACATGGTATACTTGAACTTTCGCAGGAAGAGTATATTCACAAGGTCTTGCAACATTTTAATATGCAAAGGGGGAAAGCATTGATTACCCCAATGGCTGCATACAAAAAACTTAGCAAGCATGATTGTCCCAAATCGGAGGCTGAAAAGGCAGAGATGAAAAAGGTGTCGTATTCTTTGGTAGTTGGCAGTCTTATGTTCGCCATGGTTAGCACATGGCTAGACATTGCATATGCAGTGGGAGTGGTCAGTAGGTTTATGGGAAACCTAGGGAGAAAGCATTGGGAAGCATTGACGTACATTTTGAGATACATCAAGGTCTCACCTAGAAAGTGGTTATACTTTGGGAATAGTGATGCATCCATAGTTGGATACACTGATTCAGATTAGCGAGTTGTGTGGACACTAGGTGATCCATATTTGGCTACATTTTCTTGTTTGCTGGAGTAGCAGTTTTTTGGAGATCATGTATCCAGAATTGCACTTCGTCTTCCACCACTGAGTCAGAGTATGTTGCGATTTCTAGTTCTAGTAATGAAGCTGTGTGGCTATCTCGTCTAGTGGGAGACTTTGGTATACACGAGACTCTAGTGCTACATTGTGACAATCAGAGTGCGAATGTGTTAGCAAAGAACCCCGTGTTTCACTCCAAGTCGACACACATAGAGATCATGTGTCATGTGGTACGAGATATTTTGGCTAGCAAACACATTGAGTTAGTCAAAGTTCACACGGATGAAAACAAAAAGGATGCTCTAATAAAGAGCTTAGCTTCAGAGCGGTTCGCACATTGCATAGAGATGATGGGCGTATTGGGTATGCAAGCCCAGATTCCATAATGTCTACGCCCGTGAGAACAAGTCTCAAGGCATGCAGGTCACTTATAGTTTGCATGGCATGTTTTTTACTTTATAAGGCTTTAGAATCAATCAAAATAATAGCGTTATTTTTTTTCTGACTGGTGTCGAATCTTTGCTCTCTCTCTCTCTCTCTCTCTCTCTCTCTCTCTCTCTCTCCCGTTCATGTTCTACCCAAACCTTCTCGCCATGGCACTGCTCAGGCTACATCCACCATAGCTGTTGTGCCCAACATGTGGTATAAGAGCAAGCGGTAGCTCCTAGGCAGTTCGGTGCTCGCTGCAGCAAGTGGTTCGTGTCGCAACCCGACAAATTGGGCCTCTCAAAACGCTGTCAGCAACAAGCGGCAATTCCCAGGGCTGTAGTATTCAGCAAGCAACACAGGTCTAACAAACGGCAGCCAGGCTCGTGAGTAGTAAAGGCAGAGAAAACGCAAGCAGAGAAAACGCCAGCATATCAAGAGGGAGCCCAGGTCGGCTAAGGCACTGTAGGCGGGGAGTAGGGGTTGCAGGCAAGGTGCAACCATCAACACTATAGCGAGTTCGAGCCTCTCTCACCCCACCAATCTACGCTGTTGGCGTTTGCAAACACAGAGCTCATTTATTTTTGTTTATTTTACAGTTTAGTAAGTGTGGCCAACCTCAATTAACCCTTAAGAGGGATTCACACCCACACGAGCATCGACAATTCAAATACAACAAGAGACACAAAAGAGTTGGAGTTACATGCTTCGAAATTGGTTACCAGCTTTACCAAACCTAAAACGGAAGATAATTTCCAAATTGCCAAGAGCTTCGATAGTATCGGCAATCAAGCATAAATCCATTACATGCTTGTTTGCTGGATGCACAAAGGTAAATGAGGCAAAGTGATGCAAAACATGAAGAAAAATGCTTCAAGCACTCGATACATCAACAACTGCTATACCTGCTTCGCGACTAAAGTACAAGTTTTTCAAAACCAGTTAAGTGTCATAGGTTTATTTCAAATTTGGTATATTGTCAATATCAATCTCAAAACCTTGTTTTAGTCTCTCAGTTTGTCGGTTTACTGTCATGCTAAAAATTTTGTACAGGGTTATAGACACTGCCATGATATGAAAAGGTAAGACTACCCTTTGTTGTTTGGTTGAGTTTTGGTCTGTCTCACGCTGATGGTTGTTTGAGGGAAGTACACACACCCCTATGCTACAGTCAAGGGGGGGACTTCTGCTCATGGTTTCAGGTGATTGAACTCTGCCATGGTCTGTCTTGAGTCCATTGTTAGTGGTTTGGTCTTGAGGGGGGGGTTTTTGGGTATGCAATCCCAGATTCCATAATGTCTACGCCCGTGAGAACAAGTCTCAAGGCATGCAAGTCGCTTATAGTTTGCATGGCATGTTTTTTACTTTATAAGGCTTTACAATCAATCAAAAGAATAGCGTTATTTTTTTTCTGACTGGTGTCGAATCTTTGCTCTCTCTCTCTCTCTCTCTCTCTCTCTCTCTCTCTCTCTCTCTCTGTGGCTCTCTCGGTCATCTTCTGCCCGAACCTTCTCACCACGGCACTGCTCAAGTTGCATCCACCATAGCCGCTGTACCCAACAGAGCGTAGGATGAAGCTATATTCATGCTTCACGTTTTGTACATTTGTACATAGTACCCCCTAAATTCTTTAGCCACTTGGGCCACCTTGGCCTTCAAGTGAGATTGTTGGGTTTTATGCCAAGTGGCCACTAGGCAATGGCCGGCCGCCCATCTATATTCTTTGTTCATAAGGTAAATAAGGAGGAGAGAGTCAATTACTCTCAACAACAGGACTGTGTCTCCTCTCATCTCCTTCCCCTTCTCTCCTTCCCTCTCTTGCACGGATCATCGGGTCCATCATCACCACCATGAGATGTATCACTCATATCAAGCCAAGACAAAACATCCATCGTATCAATGTCATCGTGGCTGCCCCAACTTTCCAAGTTACAATCCTCTTCAACATCCACACCTGAATGCGATGTTTTCCTGAGCTTTTTCACCATTGAAAATGCATGTCACAAATTGACTTGCATCTCCTCATCCATCTCAACTTGTGGATCATCAAAGACCCAATTAAGACTACCATCAAATTCCACATCACTCAAACCAACATCCTACTCACAATGAGAATCATAACTAGAAGGAAAATTAGTGTGACCGATAGCATTATCAACATCACAAACATCAATCTCACTATCCCAAATCGGTCCACATGCCCATAAGTCATCTGGATACCATATCAAATCATATGAATGAGGAGAGAAAATATTATCCATTATCTCAACATGCATGTCATGTGCAAAACAAATAGGAGAGATGGTAGCATGTGATCCAAATACATGGAAGTATAAAATACCTCATCTTCACAAGCATTTGTATAGGAAATCAAATCAACCATGCCATTGCTCTTTTTGTCATACATGCACTCCAAGGTTTTTTCTTTCATAGTGGTGCTTGCACATAACTCTGTTTTGTTGCCAGAGGCGACATATCGTATTCTAGTCATCCTATAGTTGTATAGTCCATAGTTCATGTGGAATTACTTAATGCAAGCAATGTTGTTGCCATAAAAAACCCCTAAGTACAACAACAGAATCCTGCCGGTACTTATGAAGTGCAACAAAACGTTGAAAAGCCAAAAAACTAGCCAAATTTTTCTTCCTCGTTTATTTCTTTAGAGGCTCCTTGTCAGAGGAGGTGATTGGACACCAACATGAGGAATATGGACTAACTAGCCAAGAGGGCTTGGGCTTGTTGCTCGTATTGGAACTTGGTTGAGGATTTGTAAGAGTCATCAGCACTAAAGATGAAAATGCCAGGAAGCTTCCCAGAGGCCTTGAGCTGTCGACAAGCAGAGAGCACTGTAGAAGGTTCCAGGCCAGCCCCGCCTGTGCTAAAGCTTGCCAGCACCTTCGCCCCACCACCGTACTTCGCTGCCGCCCCATTGTACAAGCTCACATACTGAGATGCGCTAATGCTCCCACCATAAGAGTAGAATTGAAAATTCACAAGGTCTATCACATTGCTGTATTGCCCCCACAATGCTGTGTATTGACTTTCCACACCATCAAAAGGGGCTATGGATGCAATGCTTATTACCCTTTTGGCCTTCAGCTGTGTTATGAGCTGCCCCATGCATGACACAAAAGTCTGCGTCAAGACCCCATCAAAGTGCTCATAATCTATGTCGATTCCATCCAGGTGGTACTCATTTATCAAGCTTGTGAGTGAGGAAACCGCATTGGCAACCCATGAATTCACGGAGGTAGCTCTGAATTGGACAAATTGGTCTGAGATTGTGTCTCCACCCAAACTCACCATCACCTTGACATTCTTGTGCTGGGCTTTGATGGCCTTCACCGTGTCTGGCGTGATGACTGAATTCTGCCAATAGATTTTGAAAACCCCATTCGTGGGTGCGGTCGCCGACGCATAGTCAATGACGAAGGCAAGGATGAAGTGGAAAGCCACATCATTTCTTATGGGCACATCAGTGAATTGGACTCCATTGTAAAGAGCACCGATGTACACTCTGAGAATCTTGCCATTGAAGTGTGAAGAGGGTGTGGGGGACGCTGAGGGTTTCGATACACACACAATTTGGCCGATTTGTAGATTGTTAACAGTTTATGCCTGCATTCCAGCCTCGGAAAGTGGACAGAGAGATTCCACGCGCCTGTGAGATGGCATAGCAAGTGTCCCCAGACTTGATTGTGTATGTTGTGCAAGTTGAGCCTGATGGGCTGTTTGCACTGGGCTTGGACATGCAAACAGATTGACCAATTTGCAGGTTATTGCAGCTGATGCCGGCATTCCAACTCTGAAAGTCCGAAAGAGATATGCCATGCGCTTGCGAGATTGCATAGCACGTATCCCCAGACTTCACTATGTACGTTGTGCAATCGGCCACAACAAGCAAACTCCCTGCAACCAAGATGTAAAGGCGATCAGACAGATAAAGAGTCCATGCATACATATCCTTGAAGTGACCACAATGCACATAGTGACAAGAGATGTCATGCGGGTTCAGCTCGATTTCGAAACCTCGGGAATGCTAAAGAATGAAGAAACATTTTCACCTCCAAAACACCATGACCCACATCTCCATGTGTCCTCAGCTCCATTGGAGGCCCGAGGCCGCGGGAGCGGGGCCGTGGCTGCGGGAATCCGTGATGATTCACAAGAGAGAAGTTTCTTGAAGGAGCAAGAGGTGAAGGGTACTTACCATGGTTGAAGAAGGTGGAGATGGCCATGCCAAGAGCCAGAAGATACACAGAGAACCGCATGATGAAAGTGTGCAGAATTTGCGTCCACTTACTAAGTGGAGGTTGAAAACAGGGGTTATTTAATGGCTCAACAAATGAGAGGGGCATCGGGTCTTCATGGTCAAGCACTCATGGGAGTGCCATATTTTTATATATCACATCGCCCATATGTCTTGAGCTACGGTCAAGTCTCAAGCACACTCATGAGTCATTGGCCCCCACCGTTCTACTTTCTTCTATGTTTTTTTGGCCTACACTATATTCTATATATGTATTCTATATCAGCAATCGGAGTATCCTTTACACCTGTTAACGTTTGCAAGCTGAAGGCTAAATGCCAAGCACGGGATAAAGAGAGAGAGAGAGAGAGAGAGAGAGAGAGAGAGAGGCCGTATTCGACGGCCGACCGTCGAATATGGCCGGTCGTATTCGTATTAACAAAACGCCTAGGGTAAAAGAGCCACAAATAAGGAAACCACTAGCACCCCCACATATTTGGAATATGCTTGGAATCTTGCAACAGTGTCCTCTTTTGATTTACTAAATAAGTGTCCTCATGCGAAAAGTAATAGCAACAGCCTTGTGCAAGCGGAAGACGACTAGCGGGCTTCAGACGAGAGGCAAGCTGAAGAAGAGATAGAGCCAAGCATGACAACCATGCATGCACGTTGCGTACATGGTTATGTATATTCTCGTGAGGAGGCGTCGTTAGTACAAACTGGTCCAAGGCCAAGAAGCTCTAGGCCATTTTCTAAGCATGCAAACATGGGCTTCTCTCCAAATCAATCATGCATTTGGACAAATTCTCACAATAATTCCCACATTGTGACTTACCTCAACATCATGAGCTTCTATGAGGGAGGCACTACATACCTAGCTAGGTATGCGGTGCCTCTCGAGCAGAAGCTCATGATGTTATGCATCGTATTAAAAACACTGAATAAGACTCCATTTTCCTACATTAGAAAATTTCTAAATCTTCTTGTGCTAGATGTTGACATGGGTTGAGTCAAGATCAAGTGGCTAGTGAAGGGTTATTGAGAAATAAGAGAAGGGTTATTTCAATTTTGATGAAAAGAGAGGGTTTCTCTCAGTTCTTCAGGAGATTCATTTCCAGAAAGTGGTCTCTTGGAATGCAATGCCATTGATATTGCAATTGTTGGCATGCTTGGTGATCCCAAGGAGACACTGCACGCCAAGAAATAGGAGTTAACATTTTCTCCCTTTCAAACCTATGGACAAAGGAACTGCACTTCCATACTCGCCCTTGCTTACAAAAACCATAACAATCCTGAGACAATTCCACAAGCTTTGATTCTGGTTCTCAATGTTAAGATGAATAAAACAGCTGACCAACTTGATATTGCTAAGGAGACTCGCAGACGGTTGGGTATGGGCACCGCATGTACCCTTCATTGTTCTTATTAGGATAGACTGAGGAGGAAAGTATCACCTCTCTTCCCATAGATTAGCTCATTGAAAAGGCAGATGGAGTTGCAAGAGTTTTTCCAAAGCACAAGTATCAAATAGTCAATGCACTCTAAGACATGACTACATTGAATACATACATAAATCTCTTCTATCCAGCAGAGCCCTCTTTCACAAGAAGTTTTAAACAGATTCTCACAATAATTCCCACATTATGACTTACCTCAACATCATGAGCTTCTGCGAGGGAGGCACGGCATACCTAGCTAGGTAAGGTTGGGGGTAGGGGACCGCCAGCCCGGTGGGAGGGCCGGTGGTCCCTTGCCCCCAATCGTACCTAGCTAGGTATGCGGTGCCTCCCGAGCAGAAGCTCATAATGTTATGCATTGTATGAAAAACACTGAAAAAGGCTCCCTTTTCCTACATGAGAAAATTCCCAAATCGTCTTGTGTTTACTTCCACTCTCACAACTCTCTCCTCTCTTTGGCCAAAGTAGATTGTGTCATTGCATCTCTCTCAAGTGAACTATATGGATTTCTAACAATTTTCACAAGTGACATATCGATGAAGGTGACACTTCAGTGGAGTACCTTGTCATTTGCCCGCTTAAGAAGGTTGGTTTATGATTCATTGAGCTCAATTTCAAGCTCATCTTTAGTACCTACAAGAGTGTAGATCCATGTACATCATAATTTGGGTAATCCCTCATATCCAAGATCCCTGTCCATAGCTTTCTATCCCTCAGGATCCAAAGAGCTTCTTTTCATTGGTAGAAGATATTTCCATGCCTTTTGGCCCACATCCCTCATGGAAAGGTTAATTTCTTCCCGGTCATGGAAACAACCTTAACCCATACCTCTTCATCTCTCTTCACAAAAGCTTTTGCATTAGCAATCACATGTGTCACAATTTGAGACACTTGCACAATCACTTCCATTCTATCATAAAGACACAAAGCAACCATGATGCGTAACACGTTAAGCCCTACCTTGATAAACATTAAACAACTCAACTTCTTGTGGTTGATGCCCATTTGACAAGCTAGGGTAGCTTCTAGCATCTCGATCCCTCTTGCTCCGGTCTCTACGTTCATCATCATCATCATTGTCAGCATATCCATCCCTGCAATCATCATCCCTTTGGTTGCAATTATTCGAAAAACTGTGGAGAAGAAGCTCGTGAAAAACTGTGTGTATGACTTGACAAAAGTCCTCTCGCCACACCTCATGATTAATTGACACCCCCTCTGTCAGGTGGGATCAATCGTCCCTATTAATTGGGGACGGCAAGATTGGTTTTGCACCATCCGATGGTGGATTAATCCCCAAGTGATCACAATTAAAGTGAACCCCAAGTAAACTCAATGTGAGCCTCAAGTGACAACCAAGTGATCCCCCTGTAAACCCCAATCTAAATGTGATCTCCTTGTGAACCTACCTATTCCAAAGTGATCAATGTGTGACCCCAACCATCCCAAAATGACCTCCAAGTGAACACCATGTGAACCCCACCTCGTCATTTTTGCTATATCATTTTATGTTTTGACCTCCATTTCAAGTGACGTGTGATAGCTTAATGGGAGAGCCATAGTCTCTGGTGTGGTAGGTGGTGGGTTCAAGTCACGCGGGCTCACCGCAATTAGAACCCTTTTATTTTTGAAAATAAACGGACGGTCCACATCTTCCCAAGATCGTGGACCGTCAATCCCACCTGACAAGGGGGGTGTCAAATAGTCATGAGGCTCATCGCATGCGATGAAAACAATCCTAGGGTTAAAGGGCCAATTAAAAACCGGGTCCTAGGGGGTACCCCTGGCTCCCTAACTTTAAGCAAGTAAAGATTCAACTTTGGGACACAACAAGCCCATTGGTGAGGCGGTTAGTTGCATGCAACTTGAAATTGTGGCCGTCAAATCCTTATTCAAGCCGTGTTGGTTGCAATGTCCCAATTTACTCCGTTGGTGTGGCCTCCCATTCACGGTCACTTTTGTTACACATAGATTTTTGACTGTTGTCCCGTGTCACTGTTGAAGCTCTATTCGCGGAGTGATTTTTAGGGGAGGTGGGCGGTGTCGCACTCTTTGGATCATGACCATCTGGTCCAAAAATGGTGCATTGTGTTGGCGACAATTTGCCACCCACCCTAGGTGGCCCACTACCAAGTGTTTTACCCTATTGGAAAGTAAAGAAAAGATAGAAGTAAGCCCATCTCCCCCCAAAACTTCCAAAATTTTGGGGGGAGATGGGTCATTCAATGTATTTTCGGCTTGCATATAGTCATAGAGGGCTTCCACACGAGAGGGGGTCAGCTGTAATCAATTAGCTCCCTGTTGTTGTAAGCTGCAGTTGGAATTACCCCCTCTCTTTAAAAAGTTGATGCAAGCACACGCGAGCTGTTTTAAGAGAGAGAGAGAGAGAGAGAGAGAGAGAGAGAGAAGAGAGTTTTTCACTATGACAAAAAAGAAGGAAAACAAGTGATAAAATCACAAGGCCTGCCAGGCACGATAAAAATTTCTTTTTGACATCCAATTTTTCAAGCCCCCTTTCATATGCTTTGTGTAATGCAATCAACTTACATAATTGGCCATATATAACGTTAACTTAAAGATATAAATACAAGAAATGACAAGCAATTTTGAGATTGTTTTGATAGGCAAAATAGCCCTTGACAAAAAAAGTAGGCGTCAATTTTAGGCCTTGATCTGAGGGTAGATCCCACTTTAAAATCACTACATCTCTAAGCTTAAAAAAAAAAACGTAAGCGTGCACATAGAATTGAATTAAAAGAGCACCCTTAAGCTCTACACCCTAAGCTTTAGATCCCTATGCTCTACACCCCACTTTAAAAACTCTAAATTTTTAAGCTCTAGAGCCCTTTTTACAAATTTAAAACTGTAGATCCTTAAGTTGTAAATCCCACTTTAAAAGCTTTAAAGTTCTAAATCCTAAGACTTTCGCGTCTCGGGGTGACCCTTCCCCTACTTGTGGATCCATGTAACATTTTCACTTTCCTTAATTCAAAGTTTTACCTTCTAATAAAAAAACAAGTGACAAAATCACTAGGCCTGCCCATTAGAAGAATGCAATGAAATTGAAAGGTTGAAAATTAATTAGTACATGTCAAAAATGGGATTTCATTAAATAAGAGAGTTACAATAGTTCTCTATGTACACCATGGGGTGGGTAGGGATGGAAGATCATCTGTTCCTCCCGCCCGCGCCCCCCCCCCCGAGGGGGGGTTGGTGGGGGATGACAAGGGGGTTGAGGACTGTTGTAGGTGGTGTTTATTTCGGGGGGAGTATGTATATTGAGGAGTGATCAGACCAGAAGCAAAATCTTGTCCCGCTCACGAAGTTTGTTCTTGAGTTCTTCACCCAAATATGGTCAAGGGTTGAATTGTAGATAGTTGTGGTTTCTTGAATTGTTTGGATATAGTTGTTTTCGTGGAGAAAGGTATGTAGTTTTTTGTGTTGGCTATTGCCATGGTCAATGTGGACGTTGAAGTATCCTATGATAATGCTCATAATGTTTCTATCAATGGTCTCCATGAGGTTTCTCAATTGTGAAAGCAGTGATTGTATTGATGCCTTAGGTGATTTGTAGACATTCACTATATGGATTATGTTGTTGATGGGTAGGGAGAAGAATGCTTGTATTATCTCAATGCCTGGTGATGAAAAGAAAGATTCATTGTGCACCTTGATGGAAGTTTTGTGATACATTGATAAACCATATCCATTGTGATGATGTATGTGTTGAAAGTTTGGTTCAAGGAAGTTTCTTTCATTTTTTTGTTTTGTTTCTTGCAAGCATAGAATTGTTGATGAGGTGAAGTTGAGATCATTTTTTATGTAGTTGATGTTTTTTTGGATGGAGACGACATTCAATGATTGAATTATGTAATGGGTATCTTCTATTAGACTCAATTGTACAGTTGAGTTCTCCCATCTTGCAGTCGTTAGGAGACGGTCAAGCTCCTTGAGCACTGCAAGGTCGGTTCGAATGTGTGTATTCAATATCGGGCTCAAAATGTGCAGGTTGGCAGGGTCCTTGATACGCGACAATGCGGTGTAGACCAAACCGTGGGCTCGTATGCTAGTAGGGTTGAAAGCCAGGGAAGTCATGGTTAGACCTTGTGATCTATGGATTGTGCGTGCATTGGCAGGTTGAATTGGTAGCTGCTTCCTAGAGACTATGTTGAGCTGATTTCTTCCTACTTGGAACTCTTTTGTTGTCTCGAATATGGGTGTCCAATGTGGCTCAAAGTGATGTTTGTTTCCAATTTTTCTATCAAAGAAATCTATCCATGCAACATGGGAATGTTCGATGGTCTCTATCGCTTTGAGTATTCCATCAACTCCATTCACAAGGCCATCGGAGATGTCGATATTCCCAGAGCACATTTCAACTATCATCCCTGGCTTTAGTTCGAGAACCCCAACAAGTCCTACAGTTAGTTGTGAGTTGTTTGGAATGAGAAGGTTCCTTGAGGTGGACTTGTGTGGTTTGTCACGTGCCGTAATGACATATGCACTTGTACGACGTAGCATGCCAAAAACCTTTTGGTTGTGATGGTCCTTTAATGTGTTGGTGAAGAAAAGATGGGGAGTCTCCACGATGTGGAAGCCCTTGTTTATGTGTGTAGAGTTGATCAGGCACAAGTCTTGCTCAGTTTGTTTCGCAACCCTCACTCGGTTCAAGATCTCTATGAATGTTGTGTCCGATTGGCGCATGGGTATTTGAAGCTCACAACACCTTATGTGAGAATTCCAAAATGAAGGGGCTAGAATATCAAGTGTGTTTTTAGGGTCGTTAAATATCCAACGATCACGCACAGG
The DNA here is from genome assembly GCF_014529385.1 of Adiantum capillus-veneris. NCBI lineage: Eukaryota > Viridiplantae > Streptophyta > Polypodiopsida > Polypodiales > Pteridaceae > Adiantum > Adiantum capillus-veneris. The sequence goes on along the minus strand of NC_140942.1, from coordinate 53,301,021 downwards.
GCTTGCTTGGCAAAGGTCTCCGCAAAAAATTACATCTAGCCCTCCAAATGGTTGAGTGTGATTATGCTTGAGTGCTCGAAGCCGTGTATCTATTACATGAAGCAATCTATTGCCGATCAAGGAAGCCTCATAAAAAACAAACAGTTTGAGATTTATGTACATTTAGGATAGATTGCTCAAGGTCTCATTTGAGAGAGCAATGTTGTCATTGAGCATCAATGGAAGCCGCAAGGCTGAGTGAATGGTGGTGCCGCCAAAATTATAAGCTGCTTTGCCTGTGTAAGCCATCAGGAGTGTTGTCGAGAGGTTAATGTCGCTTGCAATCAATGTGTTGTAGTGTCGCACTGTAATGGAATTTGCCTATTCAATTTGAGAGTAGCGGAATTTAATGAGAGTACTTTCAAGAAATGATTTTGTGAGCATAGCGGGTAGACATAATTGAAGATAGCAACATAATTATAGCAATTAGTTAACTTGGCATGGACAATACTTTTGCAAGAGAGAGAATTTAGAGAACATGACAACAGTTGAGGACCGGATTTATGTGGAGCCGGTCCCCCCTCCAATAGGCATTTGTATTATGATTTCTCCCATAAAGAGAGACTTGTTACAATACAGTCTTTGTGTTCCTTGTGACCTAGGTGAAGCAATGAAGATGGAAAGCTTCATGCATCACCATCATAGTATAACCTAAACTTGAAGAAAGCTTTAACTATACCAAGCCTCAGTCCCAAGACCTCAAACACCTTCGAAGGTGGAGAGAGCTAGCAGGGAATGAGGGTAGGGAAGAGGAAGAAGAAACATTTCATACGAGAAAGAGCTAGTTCCTCACTTATCATAACTCTTGTGCTAGCATAGATAATAGCATAGTAATGAAGAATAAATAGATGGCAAGCTCAAGCATTGAAGCATGGCTCTTGGATGGATTTGCACTCCATAGCCAAGAGTGTTGGTGTAGGCTCTCAACCTCTACTTGCTTGGAGAAGGAGAGGGAGCTCTTGCACTTTGCATAGTACACAATGAGAGTGTTTGTGAGTGTGTGTGGGTGAGTATACCCCCTAAGAATCCCCCTAGCTTGCTTGGGTCGACCCCCCCTTGTAGCTCATGCTTGAAGCTCATTAGACCCCTCCAGGCCTAGCCAATCACAAGCAGGAGCCATTACAAGCAACATGGGTAGCCTTGGGACAAGTGTCCCCCTTTCCCCTTTGAGAGAGAGGACTTGATAAATGCAAAATCAATTAATTAAATATACTAAATTATCATTGGACCCCTTGGGTGGCCAACCAATAGGCTTCAGGCACACCATGAGGGCAACATGGGAAGGAACTTGACAAGTGTCCTTGCTGCCTCTTCAAGCTGGGGCTTCCCTTGTGTGTGTGTGTGTGTGTTCTCTCTCATCCCCCCCCCCCCCCCCTTGTAGGCTCGCCCCCCTCCTTGTAGTGATATTTTTGACATTGGATGAGCAAGCCCCTTAGTCATTAAGCATGACTAAGCACTTGAAGTAGTGGGTGTTCCCACAAGCATCTCAGGCAAGCTTCTCAAGGCACCTCAAGCACCTTAATCATGCACCAAGTCAAGCACCTCAAGCATGGAGCCAGTCAAGCACCTCAAGCATCTTAATCAAGCACCTCAAGCATGACAAGCACCTCAAGCAGGACAAGCACCTCAAGCACGACAAGCACCTCGAGCTTGGGCCGGGTTCCCACCTCAAGCTCAGCCCTAGCTTACCTAAGGTCAAAGGACTTTTACACACATTATTGGAGGTCTTCAATGAAGCTAACCCTAAGGTCTTATGCTCCATTGGTTAGCCTTGCTCTTGATAGACCATCTCCCATTTGGGCCCCTTTACTATTGGCCCCGTGTTGAGATAGATCTATAAGCACATATCTATATCTTAACACTTGTTCCCATTTATTCTCCCACATGAAGTGATCAATTTAATATGAGAAAATCATTTGGGTTGGTTAGATATTAGATTTTATGACATTACCTCTCTCTTGAAATCGTAGTCGTCCTCGACTATGAGGTAGAAGAGATAAAGCCTTAGTCATTAGTCAATCGTACTTAGCGGGTAGAGGATCCCTTTTTTACCCTACGACATCTTTCCAAGATGGATGACTGATCCATTTGGTGCTTGGGAGACATAGCTGCCGCAAGCATGTCTGCTCTTTAGTCCATTTCATTCTCCCAAAGTAGAGTGACAAATTCTACTTGGTGTTTGAGAGACGTCGTCATCACAAACATGATTCTAAGCATGCATACTAGTTAAATTTGTGCACAATTAAAAAGAGGATTAGTCTTATAAGACAAAAACATGAGTCATTTAAAAGAGAGTTGTACATTTGCTTACTCTAATGTAGCATTGTAAGCATTGACAAGGTTCATACTATCCTTAAGTTGTACTCCTTGCATCCATTTAGCATCTTCAAAAGGATAATTTTTGAACGTAATAAGATACCGTCGGATTATCTTACCATGTTTTAGTACCTTGTCTTCATGCCGAAGGACAGCTTCGGGTTGTAGCACCTTTTCTTGGTCTTCAACTTCGGGAGGGTCTTCAATAATTGGTTCAGTTGGTGGCTCTCCTTTATGGGGCTTAAGTAGGCTTAAATGAAAGGCATTGTGTATAAGCCAATGGTTGGGCAACTTGAGTTGATAAGACGTCTCATTGATGGGCTTCAAGATTTGGAAAGGACCATAGTATCTTTTTGCTAGTTTAGCATAATACTTTTGATGGCCCGTAGGATTTTTGCCCGTTGTTTGCCTTAATCGAGCCTTAGGAAACTTGAGTAAGACCCAATCATTTTCTTTGAACATTAAGGCTCTTCTGTGCTTATTAGCAGCAGCTTTTTGCCTTTGTTGAGAGATGGCTATAGCCTCCCTAATCTTTTGAAAATATTCTTGTAGGTCACGGCTATACTCATCGGCGGTGAAGATCTTCCCATGTACTTTGAGTAGCAAGGGACTTTTAGGTCTTCCCTCTATGATCTCGAAAGGTGCTTTCCCCGTAGAAGTATGTACAATATTATTGTAGGCATACTCTACTAGAGGTAAATACTTTTCCCATTGCGAGCGTTGATCTACTTCGGTAACATAAGTCTTGAGTAGATCGAGTATCGTAAGATTGGCTATCTCACTTTGGCCATCCGTTTGTGGGTGATAGACCGAAGCGAAATTCAATCTTGTTCCTAGATTTTCAAAGAGACCTTTCCAGAAATTACTGGTCATTCTAGGATCTCTATCTGACACGATGGATGTGGGTAATCCATGGTGCTTGAAAATCTGAGATATGAAGAGAGTTGCCATTTGATGTGCCTTAATAGTCTTTTTGATAGGAATAAAATGTGCTTGCTTGCTAAACCTGTCGACTATTGTCCATATTCCTGTATTCCCATGGATAGACTTGGGTAATCCAAAGATGAAATCCATGGATATACTCTCCCATGGTGAATTTGGAATGGGCAATGGCTGGAGTAATCCAGGTTGCTTCCCTCTATCATACTTGGTCTTTTGGCATACTACACATTTTGAAACATACTCTTGTATGTCCACTTTCATGGTAGGCCAATAGAAATACGTCTCTACTCCTCAGAGAGTAGGTTGAATACCTCTATGCCCTGCATATGGAGGAGCATGGGATTCATACATAACCTTCTCATGAAGGGAATGGGTAACACATAGCCTATTTCCATGGAGAAGATAACCATCCTGCAAGGTGAATGGTTCCTCTTTCTTCCCCAAAGCAAGGGCTGACATTATGTCTCTAAAGTCAGGGTCAGTAGCATACTCATCTATCATAGAGGATAGATCATTGTGAGTAGCTATAGACACCGCATTAACTTTTGGTCGTCGTGAAAGTGCATCGGCAACTTGATTGTGCTTACCAGCTATGTGAGCAATATGGAAATTAAATTGCGAAAGAAAATTTGCCCACCTCATTTGTTTGTCGGAAAGTTTGGTTTGCGTCATGAAATACTTGAGACTTTGGTGGTCGGTTCGTAGGATAAATGGAGTCCCCAATAGGTAGTGCTTCCATGTATCTAGGGCATGTAGAATAGCTAAAAGCTCTTTCTCATAAATGCCCAAGACTCGTTCATCACTATTGAGCCTTCGGCTCTCATATGCTATGGCATGCCCTTCTTGAAGCAAAACCGCTCCAAGGCAATCACCACAAGCATCACATTGGACATCAAATGGTTTTGAGAGATCCAGAAGCATGAGGACTGGTTGGGAAGTAAGCTTCTCTTTGAGTTTTTCAAAAGTATTTTGCTCCTTAGCAGTCCATACAAACCTAACGTTCTTCTTTGTTAAGTCGTGTAGTGGTCCTGCTACTTGAGAGAATTTTGCTATGAAGCGTCTATAGTATGTACACATACCAATAAAGCTTCTTAGCTCATGTAGATTCCTTGGGTTAGGCCATGATTTTATTACCTCTAACTTTGATGGATCCATACGAATACCATCGTGAGAGATAATATGACCTAGATATTGAATCTCTTGAAGGAAGAATTCACTTTTCTTTTGGTTGAGAAAAAGTTTGTTTTCCCTCAAGGCTTGAAAAATCACTTGGAGATGTTGCTTATGTTCCTCCAAAGATTTGGAGTAGATGATGATATCATCAAAGAACACTCCAGTGAATTCACGATATGGTCTAAAAATTTTCTCCATGAGACGATTGAAAGTAGCTGGTGCATTAGTCAAGCCAAAAGACATGACTAGATATTCATAAAGACCAAATGTTGTGCGAAACGCGGTCTTTAGGATATCTTCATCCACTATCCTTATTTGATGATAGCCACTCTTAAGGTCAATCCTACTGAAGTAGGTAGAGCCTTGTAGCTTATCAAACAGATCTTCTACCCGAGGCACGGGAAATCTGTTTTTGATAGTGATATGGTTTAGTGCTCGATAGTCCACACACATACGGTATGTACCATCTTTCTTTTGCACTAAAAGGACTGGAGGAAAAAAGGGAGAGGAACTAGGCCTTACCATCCCTTTGTCTACCAATTCCTGTACTTGCCTCATAATCTCCTCTTGTTGAGCTTGTGAGACTCGATAAGGAGGTTTGTTAGGCGGTGAGCTTCATGGAAGGAGCTCAATACGATGGTCATCATCCCCTCGTTTTAGAGGTAGGTCCATAGGGATATCATCGATGAACACATCTTGGAATCCTTTTAGAAAAGTAGACAAGTCTAACTCTTCTTGATTCCTATCATTTTCATTTGATGAAACATTATTAGCTTTTAGAGACTCTTTGACATAAATCATGTACGCAGAAACTGAGCTCTTCATTGATTTATCAAAAGAAAGAGGATTTACAAGTGGAATAGTGCGACCACGCTCACTAGCATCTATATACATGTTCTTTCCCCTGTAGGTGAAGTAAATTCTCCTTTCAGGGAACTTCATGTTGGCAGCCATGCGATCAAACCATGGTGCCCCTAGGATAACATCCTGATGTTGGAGAGGGGAGATGAAGAAGTCTTCTTTGTCGACATAGCTTTGGACATGAAGCCTCAACTTCCCAATCAAGGGAGTAACGGAGGCTTGTTGTCCCTTGAAAGATGCATCAGCTGTTACTATATCTCCCATCGCAAAAGCTTGAATGCCCAACTTGGTGGCCAACTCTATTGATATGAAGTTGAGAGTAGAGCTAGGGTCAAACAAGATGAAGGCATCATGCTCTCTTACCTTTCCCCAAGCATAGGAGAGTGATGATCCTTTGCAATGAGCATCCTCTTTTGGAGCTTCGATAGTGGAAGCCCTAGGAGTCTCATTGCGAGTATTCTTCTTGGGGCAAGAACGATAGCCATGTCCTTGCTCCCCACACTTGAAACATTTATGGTCCTTGCGAAAAGATTCAAGCTCTTCAGGAGAGAGTTTGTTTTTACCTTTGTAAACTCCCTTCTCCTTGGACCGATTGTTGTTGTCGTTATTGTTGTTGTTGGAAGTGCCTTGGGAATTATTTTGTGCATTGGATTTCCCCTTTGCATCATTTTTATCTTCATTTTCCATGGGCTTGACATTACGTCTAGCCCCTTGATGGAAATTGATGCGTGAAGCAACCATGGTGTGATGGATTACTTCGGTAATATTACCAGGCCGTTGACAGTTGATGTATTCGGCCATCTCTTCAGGTAATCCCGCACAGAATTGCTGTCTTTGCTCGGCAAAGTCTATCTTTTGAAAGACAGTAGCTTTGAGATGTAAATCCCAAAACTTGTCTATATACTTGTTGATAGACTCATGAGAGAGAAGCTTCAAGCCGTGCCATTCGGTAAGAACTTTATCTTTAGTATCGCTTGGAAGAAATTTCTTCATGATGGAAACTCGTAGAGTTTTCCATGTCTTTGGGGCTTCTCCATTGCCACGAAGGCTAGCCCACCATTGACGAGCTGATTTTTGGAAGTGCATAGCTACATGGTGTAGCTTGGAGGACTCTGTGAAGCCCTCGTCCCCAAAGTCCGCATCAATTGCTGGATGAAGGCCAACACTTTGTCGGTAGCACCAAAGGTGTCATCGTAGGTGAGAAAAGAGATACTCTTTCCTCCCTCCTTGAACTTCTTTAGCTTTTGTGACCTTCGCCATGCAGGAAATGATTTGTGATGTCCTCCCCTCTTGTATTCTCTAGGAGAATAGCCATAACTTTCATCGGAAGAGGAGGAAGGTGAAGAAGAAGGAGAAGAGGGTGACCTCTTCCTAGCCCTTTTCTTCCTTTGTTTCCTCTCTTGCCTTTCAGAGTGATGAGGAGAAGGACTATAGGTTGCTCTTTTCCTCTTGGGAGGAGTAGGCGATCGTCTAGACCGCCGTCTTCGTGGAGCCACCTCTTCAGAAGAACTTAGACTTTCATTGCTTTCTTTCTCTTTGGATTCCTCCTCTCGAATGGGAGAGAGTCTTCTTTTGGGGGTCTCTTCAAGAGGCCTCCTAAGCTCTCTCTCCTCTGGGAGAGGAAGGGAAATTCCATAAGCACGAAGTTGTTGAGTAACTTCGGCTTGCAAAGCAGGGTTGCCCATAGCTTGCTGCAACCTAGCGACGAGATAATTCACAAACATGGGAGCATCATCATTAGCACCTTCATGTGAAAAATCAAAGCTATCAATGTTCATTCTACTCTCTTGATTATTGTCAGCCATGTTAACAAAATTTATGTTTATACTTAGTGTATGCTTTGGCACTTCAAAACCTTAGTTGCCACTCCTCTTAGCCTTTGAAAATCGGCTCTTAAGTATCTACACCCACGGCTCAAAGTGGTTAATTATAGAGAGTAGAGGAGTAGGTCTAACATAGCAGAGTTGCCAAGGGCTAGCTCCTTTCGGACTTCTTAATAATGGTAAAGCCGTAGGCAAGTCTAAAAGGACTCCATTATTAAGTCCAAAGCTCCCGAGGTGTGCACCATCCTCCACATAGTGGGCTTAACAAAACCGATATTAGATCCCAGTTCCACTTACTCTATTATAATTAACAACATCAACCATTTATAGGCTACTTAAGGCCCTCTCTTCTTAAGCAAGAAAAGAGAAACTAAATGCTCTGATACCAATGTAATGGAATTTGCCTATTCAATTTGAGAGTAGCGGAATTTAATGAGAGTACTTTCAAGAAATGATTTTGTGAGCATAGCGGGTAGACATAATTGAAGATAGCAACATAATTATAGCAATTAGTTAACTTGGCATGGACAATACTTTTGCAAGAGAGAGAATTTAGAGAACATGACAACAGTTGAGGACAGGATTTATGTGGAGCCGGTCCCCCCTCCAATAGGCATTTGTATTATGATTTCTCCCATAAAGAGAGACTTGTTACAATACAGTCTTTGTGTTCCTTGTGACCTAGGTGAAGCAATGAAGATGGAAACCCTCATGCATCACCATCATAGCATAACCTAAACTTGAAGAAAGATTTAACTATACCAAGCCTCAGTCCCAAGACCTCAAACACCTTCGAAGGTGGAGAGAGCTAGCAGGGAATGAGGGTAGGGAAGAGGAAGAAGAAACATTTCATACGAGAAAGAGCTAGTTCCTCACTTATCATAACTCTTGTGCTAGCATACATAATAGCATAGTAATGAAGAATAAATAGATGGCAAGCTCAAGCATTGAAGCATGGCTCTTGGATGGATTTGCACTCCATAGCCAAGAGTGTTGGTGTAGGCTCTCAACCTCTACTTGCTTGGAGAAGGAGAGGGAGCTCTTGCACTTTGCATAGTACACAATGAGAGTGTTTGTGAGTGTGTGTGGGTGAGTATACCCCCTAAGCACCCCCCTAGCTTGCTTGGGTCGACCCCCCTTGTAGCTCATGCTTGAAGCTCATTGGACCCCTCCAGGCCTAGCCAATCACAAGCAGGAGCCATTACAAGCAACATGGGTAGCCTTAGGACAAGTGTCCCCCTTTCCCCTTTGAGAGAGAGGACTTGATAAATGCAAAATCAATTAATTAAATATCCTAAATTATCATTGGACCCCTTGGGTGGCCAACCAATAGGCTTCAGACACACCATGAGGGCAACATGGGAAGGAACTTGACAAGTGTCCTTGCTGCTTCTTCAAGCTGGGGCTTCCCTTGTGTGTGTGTGTGTTCTCTCTCATCCCCCCCCCCCCCCCTTGTAGGCTCGCCCCCCTCCTTGTAGTGATATTTTTGACATTAGATGAGCAAGCCCCTTAGTCATTAAGCATGACTAAGCACTTGAAGTAGGGGGTGTTCCCACAAGCATCTCAGGCAAGCTTCTCAAGGCACCTCAAGCACCTTAATCATGCACCAAGTCAAGCACCTCAAGCATGGAGCCTGTCAAGCACCTCAAGCTTCTTAATCAAGCACCTCAAGCATGACAAGCACCTCAAGCAGGACAAGCACCTCAAGCACGACAAGCACCTCGAGCTTGGGCCGGGTTCCCACCTCAAGCTCAGCCCTAGCTTACCTAAGGTCAAAGGACTTTTACACACATTATTGGAGGTCTTCAATGAAGCTAAACCTAAGGTATTATGATCCATTGGTTAGCCTTGCTCTTGATAGAACATCTCCCATTTGGACCCCTTTACTATTGGCCCCATGTTGAGATAGATCTATAAGCACATATCTATATCTTAACACTTGTTCCCATATATTCTCCCACATTATCAATTTAATATGAGAAAATCATTTGGGTTGGTTAGATATTAGATTTTATGACACGCACTAAACCTTGGACAATGGCACGTATTGTGAAAGTCTTCCTAGTGCCAGCACCACCTGTAAGGAAAAGGTGGATAGGGATGTTTGAGTGCACCCTTTTCTTTGTCATGATATCATCATAAAGTTGTCTTTGTTCTGTGTTTAAGCTCATTACAAGTGTATGGTACTCTTCATTTGGGATTCCAAGAAGTTTTAATGGTGTTGCAAAACTTGTATTGTGAGGTCTAGTTTTTGGCAAGTCAAGGTCGAGTTCATAATTGAATGTCTCTTGATGATGATTGCTTGTGGAAGAATTAGATGATGAGTCTTTCTTGCTGGGTGCCAAGATCTCAACTTTCATGAAATTTTTCCTATTTTCAACAATTGTATCAATGTTGCTCTCGAATGTCTCGCTCCATGTTGTGACACTTCTGTCAAATTCAGACTCGCTGCTTGTGAAAGGGAGAAAGAGCAAGCAAACCTCATGATAATGTCTCTCAGCGTCGAGCTCTCTATTGAAGTTCGCATACCTTATGACTCGGGTCTTTTTTCGCTTGCGTTGCACACCATCTGAATTGGTAAACTGGCTTGCAAATTCGGCCAAGCATAGATGTGATAGATGGTGTGGTCTTTTGGTGTATTTAGTGACAACATCATCGAAGAAAATGTGTGTGTCATCAGGATGAAGCATCTCCAAAGCACCTTGTCTCTTTAGTAACAGTGTCCTTTGAGGCTGGAAATCTACGTTGATAAAAACAAACTGTCTGCTAGCACTATGCAATGGTAAGGAGAGTGCTATATATGTAGCTTGTTGTGCTGAAATTTCCTGGCTGTTGACAAGGGTACTCCCAATTTTCTTAAGTCGTTCCAAGGTGGGAAAATTGTTTTCCTTGCAGTTATCGAGAACAGTTTTAATCGCCCTACTTGTTGTTGAGTCGTGCTTTGTCATGTAGGATGTGCAATATGCTGCAGCTCCATGACAAAGGGTTGGTTCTGTAAGAGTGAAAGAGATTGTCTCAAGATATGAGTCCTCATCCATACATAAAAAGTTCAACCATTTGTCAAAGTTCAATAGCGGTTCTCGATCAAGACTTGCAAGCAATTCATCAAGTTTCTTTTTGTTTGCAAGAAGTGTTTTCTTCCTTGAATGACTTGTTTCTATTGGGTGCAATATTATTGTTTTCCTGGCAGGAGGACAAGGAAATCCAAACCGACAAGCTTTTTTATGACTTTTACATGTCTTTCGGTGTGAATGAGTTTGAACATTCTTGAGCTCGTCGCTCAACTCATCCTTGTCAGTGGAGATAAACGTATCCACGAAGCTAATTACAACACGATCCTCAGACACACCAAACAATGGTGCATTTTTAGTCCAAAGCAACCCGTGGTCATGCTGGCTTCCTCTATTCTGGAATTCAGTCACGAAGAAGAAGTCGGCAATCTCGCCAAGTATTTTGGGATTGCGTTTGAGCTCTTTCTTCAGTGATTTGAACCTATGAACATAGTAGCGAGCAGTGGTGATGGGATCAGAACGAACCAAGGCTCGAATGAAAGCGCTATTTCTTTGGAAATCACATGCGCGTATTTGTGGGTTAAGAAGTGCAAGACATTTATGCAAAGGCTCCCACCTCTGCTCTGCACATGATATGGTGATGAAGAATGTCGGTTGACCTATTTGTCTAATCATTGCGAAGACATTCCGCTTGAGCTTGGCTTTGTAATTGCATGATGTGCGAAGAGTCTCAAAATCACGATAGTCAAGTTGAGATTGTAGAACTTGGTCAATATTAGTATTGCTTTGGACGTCACCTGCACATAATTGTTTTCCTTGTAGTTTGCCTTTTCGTAGACGTACCCATATAGAGCCCAAAACCTTGGCAATGATGATTTTCATGACTTTGAAGAAAAGATTCTCAATGTCCAAAGAAAATCGTATATCTTTGTGTTTAAGTTCCCATTGTGCAACCTTTTGGTACTTAGTCTTAGCAAGTTGGGCATAGATTCTTTTTTGTCCAAAGAAAAGAGATGGGAATGATAGCTCTTCACATGCATCATCATCAAATAAGCTGAGAGGACTAAAACCTTCAGATGGTGCAACACTATGTGCATGCACATTGTGATCAACCACTTGTTGGGAAGAGTAGATCCCATGCACAAGTGTATCAGTTTGCTCACTGATTGATTCCCCAATTTCGTTTGGCTCCAGCAACTCAACATCAGGAACTATTTGGATAGTGGATGCCCAAGATTCATCTATAGAAGTATTATGTTCAACATACAAAGGAGTGTGAATCAACAAAGCCAAGGCTCTAAGCACATAAAATGGACGGACTGCTCCACTAACATATGCATGATGAAACTCAAGCTTTCGTTTCACTTGGATCAAAATTGTTGCATTTTGATCTGCAAAACGAGGAAGTATCCTTTGAACCCTGGACAAGTCGGCCATAACATTTATTACACTCCCACGCAGGCCATATTGTCCCTCATAGTTCAACTCTCTTATTTGTGCAAAGGGTATACGTAGTGACACAAGACGTCTCTCAATAGGGTTCAACATCATAACCTCATCAATTGTTTCATTGAGCTTAAAAGAAGCATTCATCTGGAAAGAAGAATTTCTTTTAGACCGTAGTTGCATCTTACAAGCTCTACACACTTTCACACCCACATCCAAAGCTGTTGTATCTTCTCCCAATATGTTTTTCATCGAGTCAACTTCAACCAAAGATAAACGACGAAGGCTATGTCCAAAGACTAGAGTACCACAACACAAACAAGGAAAAGAAGGTGTGTCAAGTATTTACTCTAAGTATTTATGTTTTTTGGGTCGACCACTAGACGAGATGCCCGCATCAGTGCGGACAGATTTCCACAAAGAATAAATCTTGGTTTGGAGTTGTTTTAAAGTAAAAGGACAAGCTATTTCTTTTTGAAATTTTGTTGCTATTTCAGGAGCACTACATTGTGGGAGAGAATGAACATAATCTTCTAAACTTGATACAAGTTCTTTTGACCACACACAACGCTTCCTCTTAGACAGAACTTTACTTTGAGGGAAAAAGAATGTATCAGAATCAAAACGAAACAAGAGCAAACATCCTATTTCTTTCAGTGATGTTCCTACTGCATTATGAACCACAGATTTCTCATAGCTGAAAGAATTAAACTCATGAACAACACAGTGCTCTCTTAGCACACGGCAAGCAAAGGAGATTAAAAGATTGGAGATAACATGCGATTTATTGCTCTCAAGAAATGAATGCAAAAGAAATTGAAGTGAATTGTTGTCCACAAATCGAGGAATATTGTCATGCTCCCACAACGACATCCAAAAATCTACGACGTTTTTGTTGTTACTCTCAAAATCTTGCATGATCAAATGAATTTTAGATTCAAGCAACATACTAGAGGTCCAATCAAGCTGAAATATAAACAACAATGCACACAACACATCTTGATTAAGAGGATATTTCTTTAAGTAGAGAGGATCAATTTTTACATTCTTGCCGTTGACATGAAAACTTGAATCGGCAGCAAAAATTACAACTCCTTCTTGGAGAGGCATAGTCGACCACTTGCAATATTTAGATATGTCAAATCTACCACAATAAGGATTATGCCTCTGGTTTGAAGCTAGTCACGTAACCTTGCTTGTTGATGGAAAATGTGCCAATCTTCTTAACATTAAGAAGTGTACATTTTAGATCGACAAGATTAGTGTCATAAAGCTGAGAGAAACTGCTAGGCAATCGCAAGACTTCATCAACCACTTTACCATGCAGCACAACAGCTATTGCTTTACCATCTCGGTCCACCATTGGCGCGTGAACAATAGGGGCTCGAAGAACCTTCACCACTTTGCTGCATGCGAAACAGTAGGGATTGGATGTTTGACGGCTACTTGAGTGCTTTTACAACCGCTACAACTAAACTCGAATCCAAGGCTATTCACATTCACCACCTCTTGAGTTCCAAACACCTGAGCCAAAAAACAGAGTTAAAAAGAGTTAATGAGTTGAGTGATTTAGAGAAAGTGATGAATCACCTTAGCACCAAATCCTAAAAGTGAGAGCTGCTTAGCATGAATGTCTTTGAAACTTGATACCAGACTCTCAGGCAAGGGACATAAAATTGTGTAGTCCACAATCGAAAGGGTATTAGAGAACTGCTTGTAGACATTAATGTTGTGAGCTACACATGCATAGAAACCATGCTCTTGGACTTCATTGACAATGTTGTGGTAATCGCATCTCCTAGATGGAACAAAAACAAGCTGCAACAAAGGAGTTTAGACACTGCATGAAAATGCAACTAGCTTAATGCAAAGATACTCACACTAGCTCTATCGGTGAAGTCAGGACCGTCACCAATAGTCAACAAAGAAGAACTTGTACCATCACTCTTTGCAATGTTTTCAACTTGCACCACAGTGAAAGCGATGGTTGGCACGATGTCCAGCAAAGAAGAATCTCTATCCACCAAATCCCTGATTTTGTGCTCAGGAAACAAGGCTAAGACGCAATTAAATGGTTCACCCTTAACAATGGAGGTGGTAGCATCGGCATACAAAGAGAAAGGAGATGTACCCCCATCGTTAGCATTTCTCTTTCTCGGAACAGCTCCCTCAATGCGCACAAAATCACCCACTTCAAATGCCTCCACAAACTGTGAGATATATCTTTCACTAATGACGAAGGTGATAGTATGATTAGCTAGCCTATCGACTAAATTAGCTTTTAAGAACCTGTTACAGGCAGCTTTCTGAACTTTATAAGTTCCATACTTAACAAGGATTTTACCCTCAAATGCAAACCGGAACAAAATGGAGTCGGAAAGTTTGGACACTAGTAAAAGTGGAAGGGGCTTCACAAGAGCAAGTTGCGAATTAAAAATTTCAAAAAAAGGCTCATCTTTATCAACGCTTTGGGTTCCACCTTTCCCACAAACTAATACTTCTTTCAAATCCCTGACATCTCTGTTTGGAACTGGGCAAGAACCATCATTTGAACGACCTACATGATAGGCAATGTCAACCTCAAAACATAAAAAAACCCATTGCAAACAGAAATTTACCTCTGATAATGGAGAGAGCCTTTTTGATCGATCTAGAAGGAGAATGCTTTTTTAGCTTGGAAGTTGGGGTAAGAAACTTGGATGGCAATGCACTAACTGGAACCCCAACAACGAGGGAAGGCTTGGAATCAAGAAATGACAGAGGGGAACATCTCTCCTCTTCTTTCTTATTTGTTTCAGAAATATCAGGAAGGTCCTCACAAAATAACGGGTAAGTTTCTGCATCTGAAGTGAACAAAGAGTAAGATTCAATAGATTCAAGATCAAGTAAGCAAGATAAAATGAGCAAGGTGCGAACCATTCATGGAAGAATCCATTGGAAGGTTATTGGAAGATGTTTAGAAGCTGTAACAAGGGATTAATATGCACCAACGACCTTACAAGGATTGCAATGGCTATTTAGCAGAGATTTACCAGAAAAGCTAATGCCCAACTAAAGAGGAAGAGCTGTGGGGGTAACTGAGCGCCAAATAGTACTAAGCAAAGTGGTGGCAGGAAAAACGAGAACCAGCTGTGAGGAAGATAGAGACTTCTACCTCTTTATAAACTCAAGAGGTAAGTGAAGTAAAAGTTATTTTACACCCACTTTTAGGTACTAAATCTGGAATTTTAATAAACGGAGATGAAAAACGGAATAATTTATTTTCACAAACAAAAATCTTTAATGGGTTTCAAGGATATATATGCATAAATTTATATCCATATAATTTTAAATGTGAAATAATATACATAACATTCTTAGGAGTCCCTTATTGAATGCCTTTGATTTCCACAATGATGGAGTTTCACTCTCTGCATAACTTTATATCAATAAAATATTAAATGTAATATAAAATTTGTAATATTAACAATAATGTGCTTTCACTTTCTTCCCTACTTGGTTACCTTCATTTTCTTTTATATTCATTTATATGGGATTAGAAAAGTTTTTTTTAAAAGCATACCATCTTTTCAAACTAATTTTCAAAGAAAAATTTAACGAGCTGCTATTTAGATTTATAAAGTAATTTTCTTTAAAAGAAAACAAAACAAAACTTACAAAAATTACTCATGCCCAGAAAATTAAGACTCCCAATCCCAAGGCTTGCTCAGGCAGTGTGTAAACACACTATGACAAAGGCTTTGGAAATATCCAAAGTTATGTACACCCATCATAGCAGAGCCATATATATTTCTTGATAAACGTGACCCACGATCATCATTCAACTGCTGCACCGTCACTCATTTTTCGAAACCATCTAATTAACTATATCAATTTTTATACCAAATGAACCATCAAAATATTGAGAGAGGCAAAATACTTCAAAACGGGTATAACATCTAATGGCAGACAAAAAGAAACAAATCAGCATCAATAAAGATAGTTAAAAGAGAATACATTCTCTTGCCAAGAGTAAAGGCTACCAGGGCATCTCTCCCTCTCTCTCTCTCTCTCTCTCTCTCTCTCTCTCTCTCTCTCTCTCTCTCTCCAGCCGAGGCAAGCACATGTGGCAAGAGAAGCCACGAGGTACAACGCTTAAACAGCAACTGCTAATACTGTAATAGAACATAGGACACCTGCATAAGATCGAGAAAAACATTTTGAGACACTTCGGTAGCATCAACCATGCACCAAGCACTTGCATTGAATTTAAAATCCAAAATAATCTTTCCTTTCTGTTACTGAAAGCATGCAGAATAAAAAACAGTCCCATTGCTACTTGCATCTGCACCTCTATGGCACATCCACAATCACCAGACAGGTCCAAAGACTCCATACCTGATCGGGCTCGGAAAAGGTCGAGCATCTCTTGCCTCTGAAGGAATTAAGCCCGCAGGCTGCTAATGGGAATCCTCGCGATCTACTCAACAGGCACTCTCTCTCGCACCCTCTCACTCTGTGTGCGATGTACACAACAGCAGAGCTCTCACTCTCTCTCTCTCTCTCTCTCTCTCTCTCCCCCCCCCCCCCCCAACCACGACACACAGACTTCTCTGCGCGTTCTGCAGTAAAGGAGACTCAAATTATCTACGCATAACAACTTCGCATTCACGAAAGCCAACGACACAGTCATGCACAGGCGAAATTTTTCTGCGCATAATGCAGTCAAGGCATCAAAACAGCCGGCACACAGCGTGCCGAATCTCGCTGATCATGCAGCCCGACGCACAACAACAAAATAAATCTCTCTCTCTCTCTCTCTCTCTCTCTCCCCCCCCCCTGCGACACGCTTGCCCTTTTTCTCCTCCAAACGCAGTCTGCGATTATTACTTCCCCAACTCCTCTAAACAGTCTACGATCTTTACTTCCCCAGCCAATCCCTCTGCCAAAATGCAATAAATGGGAAAGCGACCTCTCTACAGGCGCGACGGGAAGGTGTAGAATGCGCAGCCATAGCGAGACAGGCCGCACAGGGCGATGGCTGCGACTTGAGGTGCAAGTTCCATGGCAGCGCAGATGAGAGCTGCTTCGACCCCATGGAAACTCAGAGCTCCGCTCAAGTGCAGGCAAGGCGGGAAGGTGTAGAGCACACAGGAAGGGGGGGATGAGTGAATCCGGTGTGTCTCTAACTGTGGCGGAGAGGGGGAGATGTAGCCAAGACCTAGCCACTAAAAGAGAGCCGCCCCGCCGCTGCCTCGGCTCTCGCAACACAATGAGCGCTCAATCATATAATGGTTCTAACCCTAGCTCACCCACTCAAAATCTCTAGCATCCAATAGGAACACAATACCCTTTCCATTTTATTTTCTAATTTATTTTTAAAACCCTTCCTTTTTCATTAGCAAAAAGGAAAACGACCACTAAGGCCTCCCCCCTTTGGGGCAGGCCAAAAAACTCTAGGTCCTCATTGGATCATCGGAGACCGTACTTTAAAAGTTCTAAACTTAACTTTAAAATCTTTAAAAATAAAAATAAAAAATCTTTAAAGGTTAAAGCCCCAAATGATAAATTCCTTCCATAAAGTTTTAACTAACAAAAAATTGACAACTTTAGTCTATTACCTCAAGTTTCAAGGGGTGAACCAAATTCTCAAAATGAAAAGGTGGGCAACACAAATTTCAAAATGAAAAGGTGACTCTTGGGATTTGTGGAGTCTCTAAGGCTTTATCGTTTAACATGTAAGGCTCTCAACGTTTCATGCTTCCAAAGGCATTGGACAACCCAAAATCTTTTCCTCTATATATGAGAGTTCATTTCATATTTCAAAACTAAAGACATGCCCATCATTAGATTTACACAATTCATTTCAATGAGTACCCACTATATTATTTCAACCAATCAACATTTTTGACATATCAAAAAATGCTTAAAAATACAACTCAACCTTTTTCTTATTTTAGTCAGCAAAAAGAGAAGTGATCTCTATAGCCTTTGCCCTTTGGGCAGGCCAAAAAAAAGGCCAAGCTTGTGGAAGGAAAAGAAAAGGCCACGCTTTTGGAAGGAAAAGTAAAGTCATAAAGGTGAAGAATAATTAAAAAAGACCTTCATTCATTTCCTTTCATGTTTTGGAGGAGAGGGAAGTGAAAGCTCCACATGGGGAAGAGTGTCCACGTCATAGAGTTGAAAAATCTAAAAGAGGTTCACAGTTTTCCATGTACTTTTAGAAAATCCCAATGAGGATATTTAACTTTTACCAGAGAGGAGTGAGCCAACTGTACCTCAAAGAGGTGTAGTTGCTCTTCCCCTTCCCCCCCCCCCCCTTTTCCGAATAACAACTACTTTTTTTTTCACGTGTGGCCATGAAATGGTTTGTTAAAATCTTTGATCTTACAAATTACCCCCTCTCTTGTTGCGGGGTACCATAGTTGTATCTTGGTGAGTCTTGTTGGACCTCTTGGCAGAGCCAAAGCCAATATGTTTTCCTACTTTTGGAATATTTAAGAGAGGTATTAAGTAGAGGGCCACACCCACTCTTGCATCACCTTATTTAAAGTTTGATACGGGGCAATGATATAGGGGTCACACACATTCTTCTACGATTTGATGTATGCGACTACAACTATTCACCTTGTTTGGATGTCAAAAATCATTGTCAACCTTTCAAGTGACGACCAAACCCATGGGAATGCCATTGTTTGACGAGCATTTCTTAGTGAGCCCATTTTGCCTTGAGGCAAGTTTTTTTTTAAAAAACTACTTGCATACTTCATGGAGAGAGAGAGAGAGAGAGAGAGAGAGAGAGAGAGGAGAGAGAGGACTACTTGTGCAGTCAAAACACAATTACAATCCAAGGGTCTTGTCATGCTCCCCACACTAGTACCTATTTCTCTCTATTCACCACACCTCTTCTCTTCAGTGCCAAGAAGGTATTGGGATGTTGTATCCTCCTCTGGGAGCTCCATGAGTACTTATAGCTAGTATCCTCTCGGTTGGTAATAAAGTTCTTTCATTTTTGAGCCCATTTATCAAGAGTCCTGCCTAGCAACGTCCTGCAACAACATGACTTTATATATCTCATGCCCTCCCACAAATCAAATACCTAAGGTCCCAAACACCACAAAGGCATCTATGTCTATAATTGTCTATAGCCGATTGTGTTTGATTCACGCCATCTTGTTCTCCAAGGTGTGAGTTTTGTCTTGAGCATTATGAAAATTTTGCATTGTGCATGTTTCTAACTTATTCTTGCATGTAATTCAGCCATCACTTTATCTCATCCCAAAGGAAAACTACAAACACATAGCCAATCGGAGGTGGCATGTGCCAAGAATTAATTGGAGATTCATCACGTCACCACAAATGGACCTTTTATATTAAACATCGCATGTGGTTGTACTGTGAGCAAAGAATTTTAAGCACAAGAGATGGATTGTAGTCTAATAACAAAAAACAGTCGGCATTGTGAGTGATTTTGCTCAGCACTTTAGGACCGTATATAACTCTCTCAGCACACGGTATTTAGCCTATCGTTTTTCTTGGCCGCTGGTTTTCAAAAAAACTTTTGTTCTCATAGTCAATCTTTACACGAGAGCAAATAAAAAGCACAAGTTTCTTTTGGTCAAAACATGCATTCTGTAGACAAGCTCCCTCATACACAAGCACATAACTCATAAAGATAGTATTGTGCAAAAGTTGAACATATTGAACACCTCAACTTAAGTAACAAACACTGAAGAATACAAATGAGTGGAAGCTAGTAAGGAGGAGGGGGTTGTGAAGGGAAGAATATTTGTTGAGAAGACTCATGGAGAGGTATCTTAAGAGATATAAAGTGCAACATAGATGGGCTCACATGTACTTGCACTTGATGATGAACTCCTTGTAGTTAAAACATGCATTCTGTAGACAAGATCTCTCATACACAACCACAAGCATAACTCATACACCATAAAGACAATATTGTGCAAAATTTAAAAATATTGAGCACCTCAAATTAAGTAAAAAACATTGTACAATACAAATGAGTGGAAGATACGAAGGAGGGGGTTGTGAAGGGAAGAATCTTTATTGAGAAAACTCATGGAGAGGTATCTCCATAAGTTACATAGTGCAGTGTAGATGGGCTCACATGTACTTGCACCTTGTGATGCTTGCATGTTTTATCTTTCCTATGATCTCTCCATAATTTGGCGTGCATATGTCCTCTTTCCAAGATCTTGGGGCATATCCTCTATTCCCTTCAACCAATATGAGAAGCAATCCTTGTTACTCGAGGCTAAGAAAATGCATGTGCAATTGATGACAATCACACATCATTTTTGTGATCGCAAACATGTCAAGCACAAGGTTTCCCGCCAAGGTAAACATGTCAAGCAACCACCTATCTACACAAGTTAAATGCCAACAATAAGAACCTCATGCATTTGGTCATTATAACGTACACTATGATACATATTGTGGAAAGGATGGTTGCCATTGTGCATGTCCTCTAATGGAACGTCTATCACTCCCTCAAGGGGGTGCACTATTGAGAAGCCCCCTATCTAACATGCGTTCAAGGGTATTCAAAAAACCCCTTTTTTAACATGTTTGAATGAGTAAAATGACCCCTTATTTTAGGAATTTTTGTTGAAACAAAATGATAAATCCCCTTTTGTTAATGTATCACTGCTAAATTGACTAAATTTTTGCATTAAAATATCGAGCTCACATGATACATTAATATGATTACATAGTGCACTCCCCCAAGATCACTCCTTTGTGCCTATACAAATCACTGTAACTCTTTGCATGTGGCCACCACAAGGTGTATAATAATCTAGACTATACCATCCATCATCAGATGCCATGTCTCCACCTTGCTTGTCATATCATGGGTGCCCTGCTCTAGGATTCAAGACCATAGTTGAAGATGGAGACAAACAACACCAACAAACACTGTAACTCTTTGCATGTGGCCACCACAAGGTGTATAATAATCTAGACTATACCATCCATCATCAGATGCCATGTCTCCACCTTGCTTGTCATATCATGGGTGCCCTCCCCTAGGATTCAAGACCATAGTTGAAGATGGAGACAAACAACACCAACAAACACAGGAGTCAACACTAGAAATACTTCAAAGGTACCAAAGACATCAAATTTATATCCCATCTTTGGAAATGACAAAGCCAAGTAAAAGTCCTTGCTTATAGCAAGTTCACACATAAATGAAATTAAAGATAACCCTGGAGTCTAAGATGATCTAGATGATCAACCACTATTCCAAACACACTGAAATCACCCTAAAAGACTCTCATAAATGTTTCAAAAATACATTATTCTTCAAACTAATTTTGTGTTGTTAAGACCTTGGATCCACACCTCTCATATCTATGTAATGCCATGTAAACATCTTTACCCTGCTGCACAAGTTTTCTTTGAACTCACCTTTTGAGTTGACACTAGTTTTGACATTTTTGGGATCCTTAGCTGCTTCCAAGCTTAAATTCTCCATAGCATACTCTTCATAAGATTTTTAAGCCATTGATCATTGCCTGCATTCCTTCCTCATTGACTAACATTTTTTCTAACAAGTCCTTGTGCATTGCTTCATCTAATTTTGCATTTGTTTTAGTTGAATCCTTTTTATCATTGCCAAATTTGCACAAGTTTCTATATTTCCCACATCTACCTCAAATACAGGTACCACATTTGGATTCCTTTTCAAAAATTATTCCTCCTCGTCCTCCAATAATTGAGAAAACATGTTGATAGTTTCTAGCAAAACTAGTTTCAAATTCTTAAGCACACTTATTCTTGACACCAAGCCCAAAGTTACCTTTTACTTTATTTTTCTTAACACAATACGATCTGATCCCCCAATGATCACCACTCCTATTTTTCCTTGACAATCCTCAACCACGGTCTTCTAAGGAATAAAAGAGTACGTGTGCGCAGATGCGTGTGTGCATGGTGCGTTGTGGGAGAGGGAAGAGGAGAGAAGAGTGCGTCATGGTGTGTGGGTGGAGTAGAACTCCTTATTGTTTTAGATATAATAAGAATAAGAAAATGGGTCAATGGGCGGACGACTGGCTGCCTGATCATGGGTAAGTAGCCATCGGCCGTGGGTAGAAGCGTAACACCTTTACTTCAACATACTCCCACTTAAAGGCGATGCACTGATGAGTGGGTTCTACTAGCTAAACTACTAGTATGCATAGAAAAATAGGTGAGAGACTCTCTCAATCTACACCCACTGGCTCATTCCCCGCTCATTCTCTTGATCTACATGTAGCTTTATCGGCTCTAGTGATAGGTGAGAGTGTGTATCCACGTGAAAACCTGCATGTAAATCCCACAGAGAACTTTGTATGATCTGCATATCCACAATGCATCATGCTAGTGTTATTCACTATACGACTAACAATTCTTGCTGCAAATGCTCCCATTGTAGCTGCTACGTTGGGACTAAACACTAGTAGGCTGTACATGAGATGCTTCAAAAGTTGACAAACTCTATGCAAACGTGGTTGTCCTAACCTCCCCTGTGCTATCTGCATGCACTACATCATCAAGACTTATCATCACGAATGGATGTGCGATCACGACACTGGGATGGCTATGTCCCTCTCATCCATAGGGAAAACTATGTGTTCTGGCATCAAATCATTAGCCTCTAGTATGAGCATATCAAAGAAATCCATGTTTGTCATATCTACTTGTGTCTCTAGGATCTCCCTCTATTTGCATAGACTCTGATAACACTTGTTGTGTCTCACTAGAGAATTGTCATTCTACCTCTGTCTCTACAAAATCTACTAGCATGACTTGCACCACTAAAAGCTCTATCTCATGAGCATACCGGAGCTCACTTGCGAAGGAGATACATCTTGTCTCTTGCTCAAGGCATGCCAATAACAAAACCGAGACCATGCCATCTTGTACCTTAGATATATGCATAGGATATACCAAGCCACTCCACAATCCCCTAGCAAGCACTAATGATTTGCAATGCATCTAGAAAGACTACTCTCTAAAAAATGTCTAGCACCTAGAGTCTGCTAAGTGTCTCACTAAGATCAAGCTATGTCTTAGCTGAGGAGAATATCGCACATGTCATAGCGTATAGGATGCACCACTAAGTAATGACAAGCAAACATCTTGTGCTTCTGCAATATCAAATGCCGAACCATTGGCCTAGTGTATACAACCAAATCTCGTAGTAGAGAAAGTGTTGAACCACTCATGATGTGGTGTGATGTGAAAAACTGCATCCTTATCTAGAAACTAATGGGGAGAAGTGACACGTCTCAAAGACATGTCGGTAGCAGGAACGCTAAAGGTAAATGTGACATCACTGTCACTAGAATATGAAGCCATTGCTCTAGCATGTGTCAAAACCACATCAACATCACAATACAACTTTGTTTTTGTCTCATATGTCTGAATTAGTGGCACCTAATGTGCCATTAATCACCACAATGCTAGCATTGCATATATCGGCAACAATGAGACCGCCGTTGAGGTAGAAAATCTTGAGTACAGTGGCCTCTATCACCACCCTCAAGCTCCTCTCACTGGGCAACACAGACCAATACAAAGGGGCACCACCTAGTCAATATGGCGGACTAGGATGCATAACATGAGTAAGCATTAACAAACCAAGCCTTCACAAACACACACATCAATTCATAGATAGCATACATGTTTTCCAAAGTAATCTTTTCCTCAATGCCCCTCTCTTGCCGCACACACACAATCTCCAATCTTACGAGCGCTCTTCTCCACTAAGATTGAGATCAATTAACACAAAACAAATCACAAGAAATCAATGATACAAGAGACAACGCGCAATAGAGAAGACACGCTTCAGTTGAGAGGGAGAAGATGCACACAAAGTACTGTAATGGGATGGTGTAGGTTAGGCGGGTTATGATAGCCTTGTGAAGTGCTCTAGCCATCTTCTCCGAGAGGTGAAAAGGATGGGTATTTATAAAAAATTGGAGAGGGTTGGGGCTGCTCTTAACCATGGTTAGGTTAGCATTTTCCATTATTCAAAATATGTACAATTTCAGCTTCTACACTCTTCCTCTTGACCAAAATGACTAAGAGAGAAGGTGAGAGTGGGGAGAAGGTGAGGTAAACATTGGAGCTGATCAAAAGTTGAAATTATCCACTTCTATATTGCACATATTGAAGGGGATAGGGTTGGAGTGATTTTAGTTCTTGAAGGTAACTCATAGAGTAGAGTTTACATCTCCTCTTACCATGCCGTCGGTGTAGGTGAGAGTAGCAGACTGCTTTGAACCGTGATTTGTTGAGTTGAATATCCATCATTTTTCTATAATCTCCTCCAAGTCTCCACTTGAGCTCATTATTATTTTTGAGTACGAGAATAGATGATGGTAAATGGTAGGTAGTGTAGGAGAATAGATGATGGTAAATGTTAGGTAGTGTAGGAGGAGTAGCTAGTAAGATACATAGCGGGAGAGAGCCATGGAGAAGGGGATGGTGCATGTATGTGGGAGAGTAGACTAAGGATGGAGAATTCCAATATATGGTGACAATGAGGGCCAAAAGTGGGTGGATCCACAGAAAAACAACTGTACCTGAAATCATTGTTTTGGCCATAACTTTCACCCGTAACTGCATTTGGTGCATTCTTTATATGTACAAAGATGGCCAAGAATTCCCCACATGACTTGATGGAGTCCTTGAATCAAAAATGTGATGGCAAGGCTCCAAAAGAGGCGTTGATAAAGTGGGTGTCTTCATACATAGGTGGAGAGTGTACGGTGAGAAAGAGCCAAACTAAAAAGTCTTTCCTTTCGATCCCAATGATTTCAGCCTCATCCCCCACTTGTGAGTAGGGGGAATTAAGTGCCAAGGAGGTGATTCAAGAGCGTCAAATCTCCTATGATGTACATGCATCCTCTTTTCAATCGTCCCTGAAGTGTAGTGTGAAAATAGGGAGTCTGTGGGTCCAGGTCACATGGCATTGTTTGAAGATTTTTCATGTGTAACTAAAAAGGTGGAAAAAGGATAAAACCATGAATAAAGATGAGTGATTGACTTGGGGAATTATCAAAAAAGTATTATTTAGGTAAATATTTATGTAAATAAAGTATAAAAGTGAATGAAACGTGATGCATACTAGGTTTTCACATGCATAAGAGTATTTTTTTTCTTTTCTACAAGAGTGTGAGAATGAAAGGATGAAGATAAAGAGGTAGGTTAAGATAAAATATAAAGTAAAAGTTGAAAGAAAAAAGAAAAATTAAAATATGATCGGGTGAAACGTGAAAATGACAAGAGCAATTATTTTATATACAAGTTGGGGTAAAATATGCAATTGTGGACTATATAAATTGTGTAATTATATACAAATGGTATTATGGTTTTCAAAGGAGTTTTTAAATTTTTTTCTCTCATCATTAGCCCTCCCCCAAGATTAGGACACATTTATACACCTAAGCAATAGTTGCCTCCTTCTTTGTGTCCATACCACCATGAATTGCTGACATCATGCCCTAAAAAGTAGATGGAGCATTCTCTAATCCAAAGGGCCTTACCTATTGAAGTATATAATCTTGTGGGGGCTTAATTGTTGTTATCTCCTCTTCATGATGAGGATATATGCACTAAAAAAATTGCTTGAGCCTCCATCCATTGACAGGATACTTGTGTACCTTCCCATTGGGATCTTGTAGCCGAAAGCTTCCGTACTTGAATTTCTTGAAGATGACATAATGACCCTCCCATCATTGAAGGACTTTGTGTTGTGAGAAGGATCCAAACGGTTATCATACCTCAAGACCAACATACCTTCCTTTTGGTCTTTATCCTTGACTTTGCTATTGAACTCCTCCCTCTTCTTGATGGTTTGAGACATGTAGTAATCTACGACTGCATATTTGTCAAGCTCAAGTCGTTGAAGATCTAGTATCCTTTGCTCCAACCTCTCCTTTGGTAATTCAATACTTCTAGCCAACACCTCCCTAACTCCACTTCAATGGGCAAAAGTGCCTCATGTCCATATACCAAATGAAAAGGGATGAACTGAGTAGACACTTTAAAAGACATCCTATAAGCCCACAATGCTACTGTAAGGTGCTTGTCCCAATCCTGCGGCCTATCCTTTACATGCTTGGCAATGATCTTGCATAGAACACCATTCATTTTTTCAAAAAGACCATTACATTGTGGGTAGTAGTGTGTAGAATGGATATGCCTAATGTTCAATGTATTCAACAGAGTATCAAGCACATCTGCCCTAAAACTTGGGCCTCTATTGGAAAATATTTCAAGAGGTGTCCCAAACCTGCTACAAATGTAGTCAAGCACAAAATTTCTCACTTCTGCTACAATAAGTCGAGATACACTAGCTGCCTTTGCCCATCTTGTTGGAGTGTGCTAGATGGAGTTGTATACCTTTCTTGAAGACCACCTTCTTCTCTTCATTAAAGATGATCATTCCTCCAGCTGCTTTGTTCAATCGTCTTTGATAGGCTCCATCAAAGAATAGAGTGTGGGCATCTGAAAGTTCACTTTGGGGCAAAGGGTTGAGCCCTCTTGCGGCTTAGAAGTTGTCTTCTTCTCTCAAACCTTGTAGGTGAGCACATATTCTAAACTAGCCCTTGTGCTATTGTCTACAATAAATGTGTACTCATACTCTTGAAGCTCTAAAAACCACTTTGAAATCTTGGATGAGATGTGCATGTATTTTATGGCATATGGTAGATTGTGCTCTAGAGTGAGAATGATAAAAAAGATAAGCTCTAAATTTTCTTATGGCCAATACTAGAGAGAAAACAAGTTTCTTGATGTCGGCGTAGTCGTTTTGTCCTTGAGACATAGCTTTGCTGATGAAGTAGATTGACTGCATGTAAGTTGTCATTGGGTACTTTTGCATCAACACTGCCCACTGCCCCGATTGCATCTAAACCCACACTTGGGCATAGGTAGTAGGTGCTTTGAGGATCAAGAGGCATGATGGTAGGTAGGGATCCCAAGACTTCCTTCACCTCATTGAAGAACTCCATATGTTCTTGGTTGCCAAGAGAATACCTCTTGATTTGCTAGTTGTTGCAAAGGAGAGATGATTTGAGACAAGAGGTGAATGAAGCGTGACATATAACTTACCTTTTGTACAAAATCAATCACTTGCCATGCATTAATAGGTGGTGATAAACTTAAAATGGCTTTAACATGTGAAGGGTCCACCTTAATTCCTTCTTTTGAGATTACATGTCCTAAAAGGACAACTTCCTTTTTTGCTACATGACACTTGTTTGGATTTGGTTGCCACCGATATTGGTAGAGCCTTTGAAGTCCTTCCTCAACATTTTGGCAATAAGAGGTTCTATCACTATAACTACAAAAATCATCCAAGAATACCCTAATGGACTTGCCAAAGAAAGGTTGGAAAACAAAGCTTGTAAACCTGGTGAAGGTGCTCGGACCGTTTGTCAAACCAAATGGAATGACACAGAAGGCAAAACAACCCCATGGAGTTATAAAGGTGGTTTTGTGCTGATCCTCCTCTACAATTTGAATTTGATAGTAGCCAGAATAATCATCACAAATTATGTATCGTTCATGTCCTGCCACTTCATTCAAAATATCATCTTGAAAGGGAAGAGGGAAATGATCCCTTCTAGTTGTTGTAGTTAGAGGCTTATAATCAACACATATTCTCAATTTGCCATTCTTTTTGGGAGTTACAACAACTGGAGAGACCCATTCTGCATTTGTGATAGGATAAATAAAGCCAGCTTCTAGAAGCTTGTTTATCTCCACAAAAAGTGCTTCTTGTTGCATCACCCCAAGCCTCCTTTGCTTTTGTGCTACAGGCTTGGCATCATGTTTTAGGTCAATATGGTGTTGTATCACATTCAGTCCCTTGATCATTGAGTAGTCCGTGATGAAAACATGTGGGTACATTTTGAACATGTTGATATAATCCTCCTCCTCTTCTTTGGCGAGGTCCTTGGATAGCATTTTCTTTAGTCGGGGTCCTCTAACAAAAATTATTCTTCCTTTGTCACGTTGGCCTCCTTTGATGTTGTAGACTCTTTCATATGTGGTTGGAGGACAATTCCCATTACTTCAATTGATGACTCCTCACTCGTGTAAGACTCTTCTTCATCATAAAAGATCTCATCACTGGCTGGATCCTCATATGTACTTGTCTCATAGCAAATGTTAGATTGTTTACCAAGATTCATGTCATAAACAATCTTTTACCCTTTTGGAGGACAAGTTTATCGCTACCCCACTTTTGATTAGCTTTCACCTCCATTAACCAGTGATGTTAGGTCATTGAGTTTTTAGGTATTCCATCACATTATAGGGTTCAAGATCCTTACCAAGAGGAAAGTCATCCATGGTGATGACTCTACAAGGTCTCCTTGACTTCTTCTTCTTACTTCTACTCTTTGCTTTATCCTCTTTGACCTTCTTCTTTCCTTTCTTTGGCTCCACAGAGTTGTCACTTGCCATCTCTTCGTCCTTTCCTTGAGCTTTTGTTCTCTTTATTGCCGGCATGACATTGAATTCCTTTGGCTCTTCAAGCTTGATTATGTTGACCTCTCACTCTTCCACTCTCTTTGGCACTGGTAGAATTGTAGCTATGGGTTGAGGAGGTGCAGGGGCTCTTCTAAGTATGATTGGAGGTTGTTGAGAGGCATCAAATTGGACTGTTTATGGAGGTCATTGAGGAGGGTACATGTCTCTAGGAATCCTTCTTGGATATGGACAATGGTCCATACCATGACCCGTTTCATTACAATTCTAGCACCTTAGCTCTTGAGTATTCCTCCTTGGTGGTCGTAAGTCGTCCCTAGCTTGTCCTTCCCTTGTTGGTGCCTGCACTATGTTTAGAGTAAGAGTTTCAAATTGTTGAATGAGGTTGTGTAGAAGATCCTCTTGAGAGTCACCACTTGTGGATGCCACTCTAGCTTGTAGATCATCTACAAATCACGTGTGTCGTGCTTTGGAGAAGAAGAGACTGAGAGAGTCTCCTTTTCCTGATTCTGTCACATCTGTGCCTGCACTTGAGAAAAGAGTCACAACATCTTTTTCATGTGTCGGTCGTTCATTGCTTGT
The DNA here is from genome assembly GCF_014529385.1 of Adiantum capillus-veneris. Classification (NCBI taxonomy): domain Eukaryota; kingdom Viridiplantae; phylum Streptophyta; class Polypodiopsida; order Polypodiales; family Pteridaceae; genus Adiantum; species Adiantum capillus-veneris. Next base: position 53,272,340 of record NC_140942.1, on the reverse strand, counting down.
CTTGCTTTGTTCTCGCGATCATCTACACATTTAGGGCTCACTCCCTCTTCTCTATCTTTTACACATTTTGACTTGTGCTCATGGTAGGCTAGCTTTTTGAACTTAAGCGTGGATATTTTTTTGTCCTTCAAAAGTTCATGGAAACTTTTTATCTACCTTCTCTTTTAAGTTTGGAAACATACCTCCCACAAAATTGTCCTTCTTGAGAAAGTTTGGGGCTTCACCTTGGCCTTGAAAAGATGTAGCCTACTTCTCCTAAATTTAGATTTATAGAGAGCGTAGTCACCTAATGAGACTTGGCAATGTTGAAGAAGTTGCTTCCATAAGCTCTCTGGAGTGTCTCCTTAACCATATTTTCTTATGAAAGTAGCACAAAGGTCAGGGCCAATGTTGCTTTAAATGGAGATGCAAGAGCATCGTGGTGTTGATTTCTCGAATTTACAGTCATTCTCAGCAGATATGCCTTTGCTAGATGATGCTGACATGGTGATGGAGCGTTGCCTTTGAGCACCAAGGGAAAATCCCTTAGCTTCACCTCTTCTTGATCATGAGCACCATGAGATAAGCCATCTCCAAGATATCCATAAAATCACGAGCATTTTCATCATGACTTCCATAGAAAATGGAAAAGAAAACTACCATTGTGATAGTGAGAGCTTGTGATAGGGAAAGCACAATAAAGCTTTACATTTGAGAGCGATCAAAATAGCACAAAAATGTAGACGTCAAGTGTGCACGTCTGTCACACGTGTTAATGCAAGGGACTTGTCGATACACTATGTGCAAGCCACAAATGGCTCGAAGCACACAACTAAACTAATCTAGCAAGATCAAGAGAGCAAGGGTGTGTCACTCACGCCCTACGCTCACCTTCGTGGAGGATTCCTTGCCGCGAAGAAGAAGGAGCCGCCACTGTGCTGCGCTCAACCGCTTCACTGCCGCCGTGCCGTCATCGCAATGCTCGATCACACACACACACACACACACACTCTCTCTCTCTCTCACACACACACAAAAGGAGATGAAGAAGAAGAAGATGGAGATGGAGCAAGATCACTCTTCAATTGCACAAATGAGAGAATGAGTGATTTTTAGGTTTAGGTGACTTTTATATGAGTCCGACGCATTCACACTTGGGCGCCCATACTTAGCCAACTAACCCTTGAATGTTCCTGTTAGAGTGCGCCTCTCATCAACGATCACTCTTACCCTTTTCCTATTGAACCGACAAGCCCTGTCCCTGACTCTACCAAACAAATAATACAGCGTCTGTTGTAGGCGACAGGAATGTGCGTGAGGGTTAACATGCCCCCCTTCCTGATGTAGATTCCGTCCTCGGAAGCTATTGAGTTGAAGCTCGTTCGTCGAGGTGGAAGATAATTTGAGATGAATGTCCTTAGCCTTCTTCAGTCAACTGCAAATCAAACAACATTGGCACAGTAATTGCATTCTCATATACAATTAAAAAGCATATGCAGTTGTAAACAGAAAAATTGATTGGTAACAAAAATCATTAAATTGTAATATAATCAAACGCATAAGTTGTAAAGGTAAAAAACTAAACAAGTTCGGGATCGCTAATTTAACGGTCGAAAGGCACTAAAGATCGACTATTAATACCATGGGTAAGCTTCTCAAATTTCTCTGGTCAATTAAGTTGTTTGATCGTGAGAGCGAAGTATTTCATGTCCGAAGGTTGACTAGAGGCTATACTTAGAAGACCTCGTAGTTAAGCTACGATAAAAGGAACTCTCATGAAATCATTGCCTGACTTATTTACTTTTCTTTGACCCCCCAAAGTCTTTTCACAGTGATTCAATTTTGATGTGCGTGCTTATTTTGTATGCCTTGGGTTTTTTGCTTTTCAAGGAAAAGCGCCCACACTGGGAACCTCTAGGGCTCTAGTACCGTAGGCGATACATGTGAGTGAAGTACCAAATCAAGCTGAGATTTCTCTTCCAGCTTAAAATTTTTGTTTGTTCGTTTTCAACATTTTAATTTTGTAACTTTGGGGGGTCATGTAACATTGTTACCCTCCCCAGGCTCATCACACTAATAAACTCCCTTTATAATACTTAAGCTAAAGGTCAATAGGGACTAAGCCCACTAGAAAGCCCTAGTACATTACACACAATGCTGCCTAAATCAGACTAAGAACCTAAGTAACCATAGATTATTAGGAAGACATTCCCCATGGTATTAAGAGAAGATCTCTAACGCCTAGCTTGGTCAAACTAGCTTAGTCAGACTGCTTGCCTTTTAAACCTAGACAAGTGATTATGACAAAAAACTACATTGAATTTAATGTTTGGTACTAAGCAAATGCGCTGAATATTATGCTACCAATCACAATTAAAGCAAACAAATATAGGTGCAAGAAAGATAAGGGACAATGCTAATGGACAAAAAACACCTGTTTGTGTTGATGATCGTGCTTGGTTTGAAGAGTGAACGAGAGAAAGATTCCATGAAGGTCCAAATCCTAACCATAGAAACACATTCCTGTACACACGAGGAAACACAAAGAATACCTCTAGGAGGCACATCAGTGGGAAGAAAGAACTTTGCTAATCACTAAACTCTAAAACAGAAACACTCCTATCGTACTAATCTTACCTACCATCCATCACTTGAGTGATAAGGATGAAAGGTGTTTGATGACATAGGTTTCTGTTTCAGTGTACCGGATATGAATGTGTAGGTCTGGTCAATGTTTTGACTTTTATTGTGTATACTCGTTTGCTAATTGCTCTTGCTCTTTACTTTTTTTCTTTTTTGTGAGTATAAGACTTTATATATACATTCCCTAAGATTGGTGATTGAGAGGTCAGGGAAGAAGGGTAAGAGGGAAATAATTCAATAGGCTGACGTGAATGAAGACTTCCCTCCTTCGTTTGGTAGGTCATACTGTTTGAAATGTGCTCGTCACCCTTTGAAACCAATTGTTCTAGTTGGTAATAGGTGAGGATTTTTGCCAGTAGATTTCTATTACCTTAGGTGCCTCATCGAGTTGCAAGGGTGGTAAGGTACTCTCCCAGGATCGAACTTGAAGTGGTTCATCAGGTGATTCTTGAACATTGGGAGGTACGGATTCCTTTGTAGCTTCATGGAGGTCCACTATTGTAGGTGGAGGCTGTGGAGAAGCTTTTACCTCTATGGATGCATTACATGAGGAGCTAGAAGCTTCATGGGACTCCCCCCTTCCTGGGCTAGGTGGAACAAATCGTTCTTTCTTCGGTACCCAAACTAGCTCTGGAGCGGGTGTGTAGCATTATATGATTTTTTTCTTTCCACAATTGTCAATTAGTTTTGGGGCTATAGATTGGACGCACATGGGTCATGTGACAGGGAAGAACACAATCTACGTTTTGGCACCCAGATTTGATAATTTCGTAGATAGTAGCCTTGGGCTTCCAATAGTTTTTTAGGAATCCAACGCAACGTTTCTTTACATTTCTTGGGGCGAGTGGGACGTTTCTTACAAGGCCTCTATTTTTTAGCACTAGCTATGGTCGCTAAAGAAGATTTAGGGACCCACTTATATGTTTTCTTTGTTATATGAGGATGAGTCTTGTCAGAAGCTATATGCATTGCTTGTAGCATATTTAAGGGTACGGGCATTTCATCCCCCTCTGGTGTTACCCAGGTCGTCCTCCTGCTTCCCCAAGTGTCTATGGTTGCTGCTAGGTGGACCGAATCCACATTGTCCGATTCAGACACATCCATATAAGGAGAATCTTCCCCAACATCAGTGTCCTCTTTACACGTGTAACAATACTGCAATGGGGCCGAGTGAACTGTGGTGTCAAATCTATGGTCAATTATAAACCTGTTTCCTAGAGGATATGCTCGACCAGTTACAAGATCCACTCCAATGACAGAATCTTGGAACTGCAAGTAGACATGGTTTTTAGACCAGTCATGCACCATTTTTTCTTCCCTCATGAAAGGAAGTCCTAAGATCATCTCAGATGCCATAGTGTGCTTGGAGAAATCCATAACAATGAAGGTAACTCTTATTTTATGTCCAAAGACCTTGATCTTGAGATCTTCTAGCATCCCAATAGGTTTAACAATAGACCCATTGGACATCTTCACTACTATGGTTCCCATAGTTTCCCATCAATTTTTAGTCACAATGCTAACCCCAGTGCCACCATCAAGGATTCCCTTCATAGTTAATCCCTTAGTAGTGATTGGTATGGTTGCATTGGATTCATCACCCTCAAAGTATTGTCCCAACTTGTTAACAGGTATTTCTATCACAAGCTTCTCATTTAGGTTGGGTTGTGGATCTAAGTGTTCCTCCTCTATTGGCATCTCCCCAACTCTATCCATCTGTGCAAGTTGTGGTAGCCCAACTTTAGTTCTCCATTGAGGAAGGCTCAAAGAGCTGAGACTAGCTCAGGATCTTTATATTGTTTGGACATGATGGCGGTTCTAACTTTTGAAGACATGAAATCTGTAACATCTAATGGCCTAGTAACTTGTGTGTAGCGGAAAATAGCATGAACATAGTGAGCATTTAATTAGAATAGATTCCTTATGAGATTAACAAGAGTGCTTGGGTGGAGAGAGAGCAACAAAAATCATAACACCTAGTTAGATAGCATGAAGAATACTTCAAAAGAGAGAGAAATTAAGCAATTGACAATAGTTGAGGACCGGATTTGTATGGAGCCGGTCCCCCCTCCAAAAGGCTTTGTATTATGGTTTCTCTCATCAAGAAAGACATTTTACAATACAATTTCTTGTGTTCCTTCAATACTAGATAGTGCAATGAAGATGGAAACTTCATGCACTACGCAAAACACTTATCAAACACAAAATCAATTCCCTCACGGTCTCAGACCCAAGACCTCACATACCTTCGAAGATGGTGAGAGCTAGCGGGGTATGAGAGTAGATTGAGAGGAAGAAGGAGTATTCTTACGAGAAAGATGTACATCTCCTCACATAATCACTCATATTATCATAGCTTAGCTACGTTATTAGCATGGTAGAGGAGATGAACATGCATTGAAGCTTGGCTCTTGGTTGGATTTGCATCACAAAGCCAAGAGTTGTTGGTGTAGGCCTTCCTTCTCACAAGCTTGGAGTAGGTGATAAGCTTTCCATTAAAGCTTGAGAAGGAGAGAGAGTCTTCTCTACTTCACAAATGGGATTGTGTGAGTGTGTGTGTGATAATGCCTTGAAAAACTCAGCCCCCTCTCTCTCTTGGTCGAACCCTCTTTCTATTTGCTCTTGCTAGCATCCTATTGGACCTCCCTAGGCTTAGCCAATGGTAATTAAGCAGCATAAGTGATAGCCTTTTGACATGTGTCCCCCTTTCCTCTTTTGTGAGAGATTTAGGTAATTATTTAATTCAACTAAACTCTCATTGGACCCCTTTGCCTCCTGGCCAATAGGAATCAGGCAAACCATTGGGCTGTTGAATGCTCATTGGTCCCCTTGGGAGACTGTCCAATAGTCTTCTAGAGAGCTTAATTCTTATTGGTTCTTTTATTAAGTGTTTTTAAATTAATTAAACTAGATTTACTCTAGCCTAATTCTCATTGGTCCACCTCCAAGGCCATCCAATAGGAATTGGGTACACCTTATGGGCATCTGGGCTAGGGAGCTAACATGTGTCCCTCATTCCCTTTGTGTAAAGGGAGCTTGTGTGTGTGTGTGCGAGTTTCTCTCTCATCCCCTACTTGCAAGGTTCGGCCCCTCCTATGTAGGGATGGATGAAGACTTTTGGGGCACACACAAAGCATCCAATTTCCGTAATGTTTGACCTTTGGACTCAACCTTTGAATTTTGGAACCTTAGCATTCTGGAAGTCTTAATGGGCTGAAACTTAGGGTCTTTTAAGCCCATTGGTACACATAGCTCTTTTGCAGATGCCCCCCCCCCCCTTGGATCCCTATTTTCCTTCCTTTGGATCTCTACTATGGCCGGTCTGCTAACTTAACCAATATTCTAGCTTTTTCTCCCCTGGCACTTCCCCATATTAAATGATCAGTTTAACATGAGAAAATCATTTAGGAGAATTAGATATTGATTATTATGACAAAATCCATCAATTTGGCAATGTTTAACGGCACCTTTTGGGCTTCAGCCCCTTGACGTGGGGAAGATGGGATCTCCATTTCTTCGATAGGGTCAGGTAGTCCCTCTGTAAACATTCTTTCCATCAAGAAGTGAGTACGTCCACTTTGCCATGACTTTAAATCACTTTCTTCTTGGATGACACTAGGTATGGCTAAGGGGCTATGGACTTGGTGAGGTTGTTGTTGCATAGGGAACACTGTTTCTGTAATCTAGATCTGCGTAGGTACTGGTTCTAGATCCCTTTGGGTATCTTCTACCAAACTCCTTAATTGCTTGACTCGCTCAATCTCCTATGTAGGGTTTGGATAAGTTCCTATCTTCTTCTTGGATCCTGGCCATTGTGGCTCATGGAGATCTTCCTTGTTGGTTTCTATCTTAGTGGTCGTTTTGATCTCCATGGTTTCACCTGAGCTTTAGAATCCTCTTAGCATCGTTCATATATACGGGGTCGTCACCAATCCCTATGTTGGTCTTTGAACTGGGGTTTGACTTCGCTGTTTTTTACGATCTCTTCCTTCGTGTTTTCTTATTTTTTTGAGGTTGGGCAGTTGATGCCATGTCTCTTTCCTCAAGAATATAATTTTATTTTTGGAGCATTGATCGTGTGAGTACATTTACTGGTACCACCAATGTACTTTGTGATGGCTCCTCGGTAACCTCAATCAAGTTTAATGGCGTGATCTTTGGTGCATTTGAATTATTTATACATTAGGCAATCAAATGATCTATGCCATTGATAGCCGTTTTTCGGCTTTCCATAATTGCCATAGTAAGCTACCTCACCCTATCAAATCACTCAAAATTTTTGGTTATCCCTACCATTTCACTGTACATAGGCGTGTGTGAGTTAGGGACTTTCTCCATATTTTCTTAAAAACCCTCAATTAGCTAGTCACTGGGCTAGTTGAGCCAAAAATTTTAAAAAAAAATATAAAAAAAAGTATATTATGGCCCATTTGTGTGTAAATATTTTATTGTATATAGGGCCTAAATAAAAGGATTTTTCATAATTATTTTGGTATTTATTTAAATATTTATACTTAGGTGTGTGTTATTTATGCTATGTACATTGACTCACCATTACCATATTTTTTCTTACCATTTTGCATACTCTTTATTCCATATAAAAATAATTTCATGCAAGCTTATCTTATTTTTGGTGTAACTCCATCCCAACAAAAATCCAAAAAAAAACTAGTTCTATTTATGTGTATATTTTTTCACTATTGTGATTTTTTCCTTCCTACATCTATTCCCTATTACTCTCATAAATTAGACCACCAAAATTATTCATCTTTTTATGATAGACTTATAATGAGAGAGATTTATTTTGGCCCCTTTATAATTTTTCCACCTATATTATTTATATTTGACATGTACATATTTTTTAGACCCCTCAATATTTGATTTTCTTAGTTGTACTATTCATTTATATCATGATCTCAACAATATCTTCAATTATAGATCTACCAAATAAGGTCAAGGGTATATGGAATGCATGCATGCACCATAGGGAGCTCACTCTTGGAGGTATTCAAAAGAATCATCCAAAGAAGGACCTCACAAGGATCTTGTGCAGTGGAAAAAATAGTTGGTTTTGCTGAATTTTTAAAGATCACACGCTCCCCAAATTTGATATGGTGATACAAACAAGAGTTGTAGCATGTGAGTTGAACTTTCACCTCAAATTTTTTCATATTTTTTTGAGCTACGAGCTCTGAGCTATGATTTTATTGGTGGACCCCAGTTTGCCCATGCTATGCAGCCACACTTCCTCTTCCACTTTATCATTTTCCTCTTTCACACACACTCCTCCCTCTCCTTCCCACTCCCAAACCTGCAACTCCCATGTCTTAATTCATCCTCTTCACCATTTCCACATCTCTCACACCTCCATAGCCTTCGTCCTCCATTTCTACACCCTATGTGTCCCCCTTTCTCTCTACATATATGTCCATATTATCATACTCTCTTCAATTTTGGAAAGAACTTCAAAAATCAGCAAAAATCCAAGGATAACCTCTGTAAATGAAGTTTTTTTCCAAGGTTTGAAGATAACATAGCTTCATCGACATGCGCTACTTCGCCATGCTGACCGCTTCTTCTTCCGGTGTTGTAAAGAGGTGAATGTCAACTTCTCCAAAGCTTCAACCTCTCTTTACAAGCTCATCCCTTCTCTAACTTTTCTCATCATATATCTCACCATTTGGTGAATGATTTTGTAAATATTTTTTAGTGATAGATTACTAACTACTAACCACTAACCTTATTGTAAAATGCACCCTCTACTAGAGTAGGCACTCCCAAATTATTCACTCAATCCTCTTTCCTTTCATCCTCAATAATTCTCTTTCCTTGAGCTCACATCCATGTGACTCAAAGGACAAGAGAGACCCACCCTCATAAAAAAAATAAAAAAATACATAATCTTTTATTCCTTCAAATAAACTTGATTAGGCTTAATCCTAATCGGGGCTTCTAAAACCTATAAATAGAGCCCTTCTCTCCCTTGTAAAACATCACATGATCACATTACACCACACCATTCTCAACACATAACACACCACTCTTCAAGCCTAGTTGTGTAGAGTGTGTGCATCGTGAGTGCTCTATTCCATCATTACACATAGGTGCATGGAGAAGCTTGAAGTTAGTTATGCCATCTAGAGGAGTGGAGTGTATGCCATACTCTTCACCACACTTGTAGCCTACTCTTGTGCATAAATAAGATTTATAGTTTTGGGTGCAATTGTATGCTGCAACTACGACTCTTCTCTCCAAATTGACTTGATAAGTTGGCTAATCAGGTGGTTGAAGGTATATTGTCCTTGAAGTTTGTTGTGCCATTTCATGCTTGGTGGTTTGAGGGCTTGTTGAATTGTTTGTCTAAAAGGTCAATTGTAAGAGGGTGCTCGGTGAGAGGGCTCCCGTGACCCTAAGACAATTTGTGTATTGGCAACAAGGTCAAGTTTTGTGTTGTCTCTCTATTTCTCATCGAGCTTTGTGTGCATCTAGTTTTTAAGACTAAGACTGAGTTTCTCAAGTTGATTTGTGCTCTTTACCTCTCTCTGGCGTGGTGAATGTTTGTGTTTGGTGTGTGTAGATATCTTTTATTCCCCTCTCTTTGTGCTTTTGAGTACAAGGAGATATCATGTGCGTCCTAGTTCGCGTCTACAACTAGGTGGTGCCCCTTTTCTTGTTTGGTTTCTGGCTGTGGGTTGTTGTTGTCTCTGATTGTGCTTGCCCCAGCCCCAATTGAGCAGCACGGGAGCCTCGAAGGGGGTTTAGAGGCCGCTCTTCTTGTTGCTCGCCCCGGACCGCCTCAAATTGGTGCCCCCACTGAGGACTGACTTTGTGCTTATTGTTGTTGTATTGCATGAATGCTTGAATTTTAGCATAATCAAGTAGATTATATGAATCATGAAAACTTGTATGAATGAGTTTAATTTCAATGCAACAAAAATTGATCTAGAGTATGGTTTGGATTAGCATAACATAAGAAAGGAAAAAAATTCACATAAGAATCTAGAATTCATGTTGCTTTAAAGACCTTTCAAAACTTTGTCTAGTTAGTTGCTGTCATGAGAGAAAATGATTGTTTGGAACTAATCTTTGTGTGGTTTTAGCATTGAGAGACTATGACACGCTATACCTTTGATGATATCCCAATCTTCTTCGGAAATCTAGAAGAAGATGTTGATGATTTTCTTGCTGATTTTAGAATGGTTTGTCATATCCTTGGTAAAAGGGATGACATTAAAAAAGGGGATTTTCTATTGCTATGCCTTAGAGGCAACGCTGAGCAATGGTTTTGGAGTATGTCTTCTCAGATTGAAGATGGGTATACCCAAATTTCCAAAGCTTTGAAGACCAGATTCTCTAAATTTCCAACAACAGAGACAGCATGGGCTTCATTAGGGAGACTTCAACAACATGGTGAAGACTACTATGCTTATGAGGATATTTTTTCTCGTCAATGGAGAAGATGTGGATTTAGTTCTATATTTCTAGATTATGTAAAAATGGAGCAATTTATTTCGGGTTTGTCTCCTTTCCTAAAGACTAAGGTTACTTGTAGTGGACCCTCTACCTTTGAAGAAGTGGTCACTATTGCCCGAAGGAAGTTTCACAAGTACTTCTACATCCAAAATGGTTTCCATCATGCTGGAAGAACCAACCATCATGAAAGTGTTTCTATCAAGGAGTCATCTCCTTTGCCATACTTGTCTCCTTCTACTCCGACAAATGTTGAAGAAGTTACTTACATGCCAACTGATTATTCAAGTGCTAAAGTGTGTGGCCAAGATTCAAATGTGGAATCTCTTTCTTCTACCTTTATCACAAGCATGAAAAAATCGACACAAGATATCTCAAATGGCATTGATGATTCAATAATGGATACATCCAACCTTTTGGTGGAGGATCAATTTCTAGTCCGAGCAGACGAAGCTTTTGTGCAACATGACTCTATGGAGAATGAAGACCTTGAAGGTAACCTTGATCTTATGGAATGTTCTGAGAGTGTATCTTGTCTAAAAGAAGAGAGTGAAGAAGAAGATGAGATCATAGGTGGGGAGATCATAGACCACATTGATTATAAAGAGATGATTGTGTACATGGAATGCCAACTCCAAAACAAAGTAGAAGAGTGTGAGTTGAATCCATGTGAGGATAATTTTCAAAAAGTGTTTGAGGATGTTGAAAAGCATTGGTATGACCCATATATGTTAAGCATAGAGGAACCTATCATGCAAGAAGCCAAAATTTTCACAAAATCAAACAGTAATCCATCAACCTTTGAGGTGGTACAATGTGAGGAGTTACAACCTTGCCAAAGGGGGGCCTTAGAAGGGGATGAAGAACATGGCAGAGTAGTAAAAAATAAAATCATAAAAGGAAACTATCAGAATGGTATCATTCTCTCCAATGGTGTTTTAGTGGGTGGCTCTTCATTCATGGGACAATCTCTTAGCAAGAAAATCCAAGTTTTTGAAGCCCCAATCATCTTCACATTGGGTTTCACCTCTTCAAAGTCAACTTCTCCTCTCTTCACATATACCTTTCATCGGGGGCACCATACCTTCTTAAGTGGAAGAGGACATGAATACTTGGTGATGAACGGATGTTTCCAAACCTTCTTCATTTGGTTCTTTGGTGTATGGAGGTCGTACATTGTGATGCTTTTGGTCTTCATCATAGATGAAAAACTTGTTGACTGCTACATGTGGATATTTCATGAATCAGTACCAAAATCTATTCTCTTCCTATGTGTTGGAAGCAATAGAAACCTTCGTCTATTATCTACTTATGTGGTAAACCATTTGCAATATCTTCCAATAGCAGTTGGAAGCATGGATCAAGCTTTCCTAAATCATGAAGATCATAGAAATTTTGACTTGATGAGCCTACCCAGGTTGAATGAAATTTATGAGCTACAGTTCAGGAATTTTCTCATACAAGCTCTTGAAGATCGTAGCAGATACATCAACTTTACACAGGAGAAAGAGCAACCAATCTTTTATATCACATTCATAGTGATAGATGCAATGATGGACAATTTGGGAAAGCTATTTCAAGATCTTTGATCCTGGGGGGTGCTTATGGAAACTTTCTCAATGGAGGAGGTTTACTCCGTCACTTCATTACATCCTGCTATTGGCTCTGATGACCTTTCATATCACACAAGGTTTTTTAATCATACAACAAAGGTTCTTCAAATATGAGAGCAGACAAAGACAGACGTTACACAATCTACATGTTTGTATGGTCGGATAAATGGTACATGAATGCACCATTATCTAAGGGGGGCTAATGATAGCTTTTTTTTTCGGCTTTCCATAATTTCCATAGTAAGCTACCTCACCCTATCAAATCACTCAAACATTTTGTTATCCCTACCATTTCACTGTACATAGGTGTGTGTGAGTTAGGGGACTTTTCCCATATCTTCTTAAAAAACCCTTAATTAGCTAGTCACTGGGCTAGTTGAGCCAAAAAAATAATAAAAAAATAAAAAATATAAGTATATTATGGCCCATTTGTGTGTAAATATTTCATTGTATATAGGGCCTAAATATAAGGATTTTTCATAATTATTTTGGTATTTATTTAAATATTAATAATTAAGCGTGTGTTATTTATGCTATGTACATTGACTCACCATTACCATATTTTTCTTACCATTTTGCATACTTTTTATTCCATATAAAAATAATTTCATGCAAGCTTCTCTTATTTTTGGTGTAACTCCATCCCAACAAAAATCCAAAAAAACTAGTTCTATTTATGTGTATATTTTTTCACTATTGTGATTTTTTCCTTCCTACATCTATTCTCTATTACTCTCATAAATTAGACCACAAAAAATATTCATCTTTTTATGGTAGACTTATAATGAGAGAGATTTATTTTAACCCCTTTATATTTTTTCCACCTATATTATTTATATTTGACATGTACATATTTTTTTAGACCCCTCAATATTTGATTTTCTTAGTTGTACTATTCACTTATATCATGATCTCAATAATATCTTCAATTATAGACCTACCAAATAAGGTCAAGGGTATGTGGCATGCATGCATGCACCATGGGGAGCTCACTCTTGGAGGTATTCAAAAGAATCATCCAAAGAAGGACCTCACAAGACCTTGTGTAGTGGAAAAAACAGTCGTTTTGTTGAATATTAAAGATCACATGCTCCCCGAATTTGAAAAGGTGATACAAACAAAAGTTGTAGCTCGTGAGCTGAACTTACACCTCAAATTTTTTCATATTTTTTTGAGCTACGATCTGTGAGCTATGATTTTATTGGTGGACCCCAGTTTGCCCATGCTATGCAGCCACACTCCCTCTTCCACTTTATCATTTTCCTCTTTCACACACACACTCCTCCCTCTCTTTCCCACTACTAAACCTGAAACTCCCATGTCCTAATTCACCCTCTTCACCATTGCCACATCTTTCACACCTCCATAGCCTTCATCCTCCATTTCTACACCCTATGTGTCCCCCTTTCTCTCTAAATATATGTCCATATTACCATACTCTCTTCAGCTTTGTAAAGAACTTCAAAAAATCAGCAAAAATCCAAGGATAACCTCCGCAAATGAAGTTTTTTTCCAAGGTTTGAAGATAACATAGCTTCATCGACACGCGCTACTTCGCCATGCTGATCGCTTCTTCTTCCGGTGTTGTAAAGAGGTGAATGTCAACTTCTCCAAAGCTTCAACCTCTCTTTACAAGCTCATCCCTTCTCTAACTTTTCTCATCATATATCTCACCATTTGGTGAATGATTTTGTAAATATTTTTTAGTGATAGATTACTAACTACTAACCACTAACCTTATTGTAAAATGCACCCTCTACTAGAGTAGGCACTCCCAAATTATTCACTCAATCCTCTCTCCTTTCATTCTCAATAATTCTCTTTCCTTGAGCACACATCCATGTGACTCAAAGGACAAGAGAGACCCACCCTCATAAAAAAAATAAAAAAATGCAAAATCTTTTATTCCTTCAAATAAACTTGATTAGGCCTAATCCTAATCGGGGCTTCTAAAACCTATAAATAGAGCCCTTCACTCCCTTGTAAAACATCACATGATCACACTACACCACACCATTCTCAACACATGACACACCACTCTTCAAGCCTAGTTGTGTAGAGTGTGTGCATCGTGAGTGCTCTATTCCATCATTACACATAGGTGCATGGAGAAGCTTGAAGTTAGTTATGCCATCTAGAGGAGTGGAGTGTATGCCATACTCTTCACCACACTTGTAGCCTACTCTTGTGCATAAATAAGATTTATAGTTTTGGGTGCAATTGTATGCTGCAACTACGACTCTTCTCTCCAAATTGACTTGATAAGTTGGCTAATCAGGTGGTTGAAGATATATTGTCTTTGAAGTTTGTTGTGCCATTTCATGCTTGGTGGTTTGAGGGCTTGTTGAATTGTTTGCCTAAAAGGTCAATTGTAAGAGGGTGCTCGGTGAGAGGGCTCCCGTGACCCTAAGACAATTTGTGTATTGGCAACAAGGTCAAGTTTTGTGTTGTCTCTCTATTTCTCATCGAGCTTTGTGTGCATCTAGTCTTTAAGGCTAAGACTGAGTTGCTCAAGTTGATTTGTGCTCTTTACCTCTCTCTGGCGTGGTGAATGTTTGTGTTTGGTGTGTGTGGCTATCTTGCATTCCCCTCTCTTTGTGCGTTTGAGTACAAGGAGATATCACGTGCGTCCTAGTTCGCAGCTACAACTAGGTGGTGCCCCTTTTCTTGTTTGGTTTCTGGCTGTGGGTTGTTGTTGTCTTTGATTGTGCTTGCCCCAGCCCCAATTGAGCAGCACGGGAGCCTCGAAGGGTGTTTAGAGGCCGCTCTTCTTGTTGCCCGCCCCGGACCGCCTCACCACATTGATTACACATGAGTATCGGCTTAGTAGACGTGCTTGCTTGATTGGTTTGCATTAGTGTGGAGTTCTTTTGTAGCCTAATAGGACACTGAGCCACACAATGTGGACCTCCACACTCATACCATTGAAGAGGTAGTCTCTTAGCAGTGTAATTGATATTTTGGCCTTTTGCACCAAGAGCAGCTACTTGATAGACAGGTTTGACTTGTCCCCAATAGTCCTCCATGTAGTATTGTGGACTCTCTTCAAGCACATCCATCCCATAGACAATATTAGGGTCTATATTTTCCTCACAGCCTTCCAAAAAAGCAATTGATGACTCACAACCCACTTGATTCACATAAGTGATTCTCGGATGTGGTGGTTGCGGTCCTAGCACTAGAGGTGGTAAGGGTGTTGTTTGAACAACATTTTTGGCCCTAGGGACCATGTGTTGTGACGTTTGTTCAAGAGGTGGGGCCGACATCAATGGAGGCACTTGAGGTGTGTGTCCCGACTAAGGTTGGTCTATTAGCCATCGTGCACTTAAATACTATGCAATCCTTAGCTTGATGACCATACCTCTCACATGCATTGCAGTTACCATTGAATTTTATTCTCAAAGTAGGGCATTCACTGCTACTATGCAGTCCATAGCATAGTGAGCACCATTGTTGCTCCCTTCTTGGATACATATGATTGTTTTGCGGAGCAAAATTGTCTCTAAGCCTCTCTTGAATGGCCTTGATGAGATGTGCTAAAGTCATTTCAGATATCTTTGGCTCCTCAGCAATAGGCTTTAGGGTCATTGGCTGATGCCCAGATGCTTGCGAGCTAATAGATTTAGACTCAACAGACACTCTTTCTCCTTGAATCATTAAATTATCCTCCGACTGGATCGCATTGGTGGTGACTGCTTCCCAAGTGAGGATACCTCTAATGACTAGACCATTGTAGATATCCTCATGTCGTTATCCCTTAATGAATCTATCAAGCAATTGATGATTATTGAAGCGCTCATTTGGATTACAACGAGAATTCAAATGCTTCAAGTGACTAATAAAGTCTCTCACCGACTCTCCTTCCTCTCGTTGGGCTTTCTGGAGCTGAGAGGCTACACCCCAAAGCACTCCCTCTCGTATGTATTCTTTTAAGAACAGTCTCCTCAGAGTATGGTAATTTGTTTTTTCTTACACCCTTAGGGTTCTATACCAATCCCCAGCCTTTCCACTTAAGGTTAGGCTTAAAGCATTACTCTTATGCAGGTCATTGTGAGAATTGCATATTTGTTCAAACACTTTGATATGCTTTCTCACATCCCCGTCTCCACTAAATTTTTATGTGAACTTGGATATTTGTACCACCTTACTTCTAGGTTCTCTATCAGGCGTGTTACGCATATTCTCAGCAATAGATCGACCGATAGCTTGAGCAAATGTTGCCAAGTCACCTAAGTGAGCAGGCACCGTGGGTGAAGGTGCTCTAGAGACTACATGTGGAGTAGGTATTGGCATTGGGCTTGGCGCATAGGAAACCCTTGGGTTCCACGTTTGGTACGGTGTTGTGCCATGTGGCGGCCCAAAGTTCATATATGTGGCCCTAGACATAGCCGATGTCGGATGTGACATGCTAATGCTAGCTAGTATGGTCCGATGGAAATAAGAGCTTGGGTGTTGTGGTTGTGGAGCATAGGTAGTTGAAACAATGGGAGGGATAGGGACTACATGAGTACGAGGACCTATAGGTATATACGATTGGTATACACTTGTACGTACTGTTGTGCAGGCATTGAGCTACCATGTAGTGATGCTTTACTAACAATGAGGTCCATGGCGTGTTTCTTGGAATGCCCATCATTGGGGTAGGCATGGTAGCTGTGGCGTCATCAAGGGAAAGATGAGCTAGACTTGGAAAAGTAAAGCTATCATTGGTGGGCTCATATTACACTGAGACCCCTGGCGAAACAACATATGGGGCATCCATCAGACTTACGGAGGGAGTCTCCATTTGGGATAAGGTTGGTTGTTTAGCCTTCCCTGTATCCAAGAATCTCATGAGACCCGTTGAAGGCATGTGGATCCCCTTGTTCTGTCTCTCTAGATCAATAACCCTATGGATGACCTCACAAACTCTTTGTTGTTGATCCTCCACACTAGTAGCACCCGTTGTGTATTGTAGGACTTCTAAACAACCCACGTGATAGGTGTGACCTGTGTATAGATCGGTTAGAGTTTCCGTTTGTAGTTCGTACTCCCAGTTCTCATTTAAGAACGCTCCATCTAGGCTTGAGGTGCTAGGGGTGTCCTTTGAGCTAGATGCAATGTTTCTCTCTATGGGTTGTCCCTTAGTGGTTTCTAAGTCAGGCGCACTTGATTGCTCTCCTAGCAAGGATATTGATATAGGATTTTTCGCTTTTAACTCTCTTCGTTGCTCCGCCTTGCATAAGCTCTCAATTTTCTTTTCGCTAGCTGCGATGATATACGACTCAACTTCTTGTACTTCGGCAAGGCTTCTATCATCAGGTAATATAACCTCGGAGAAGAATAGCTCTAAAGAGTTAGGGTGTGTAGTGAATGGAGCATTCACGTGCACACTCTCCAAGAGCATGGGGTCTACGTTGGTCATGAATGGCAAATTTACTTCCCCACCCCCCTCATTTACATCATTAACTCCATGTTTGGAGCTAGTGGCTCTACTAAAGGTTTCCTTCAAGCGGCTAAGCAATGCTCGACCTGGAGCGTGGACACATGGCATGCATGTCTTGGCTTGAGCTATCAGGATTAGGCATTGGGAAACCCTCCTGATGTCGTAGTCAGAGGAAGAGTCACTAGCCGCTATGTTTGGGTCTTGGTTTGTACTACCTTGGGTCCCCGCCGAGGGCCCGGAACCTAAGATAGGTGGATATTGAGAACTCGTGTAAGTCAAAACGCTCTCTAGTTTTTCGGCCTCTAACACACAACCAGAGCACAGATGCATGTGCCTTTGGCACCCTACAAGCGTCGGGAATAACTTCGAAGGTTAATCGCTTACTTTTTTAGGCGTCCGTTTTCACTCGTTTTTTTATGTTTTGTAATGATCGGTTTTTGGATTAGGACGTGTGATAGCTTGAAACAGGCGCATCACTCAGGGGGTCATGGTGTGCTTTACAACACAACGTTCGGTTATCTGAAGCTCCATTGGTCCTCAAAAAGGTTAATTGCGTGAGGCTAAATACGTAATTTTAAAGGGGGACTGAGGCTTGAGCTTGAGCGTGGGCTTGGGCTTGGGTCTGGGGGGGGATATTCCCGATCTGGATCCTACCTTTTTTTTTTTTTTTTTGAGATAAGGTTGCCACGACTGCACTATGTGCGCGAGCACACACACACACCTAACCTACCTACTTACAACTAATACAACTACTGTTACACACTAACACACTACTATAGCAACTCATTAGCTAACAGAACTACTTACTGTACTTTACACAGAACTAACATTATGGATCTACTACCTTAATCCTAACACCTTATCACAGAGAAAACACAGTACCTTTCAACACCTTATTAACAAAAAAATCACAGTACCTTTAACAAAACAATACACAGCAACAAAACAAACTCCTTCTCAACACACACACGTTCCTTCTCTACCTTTCCTACAATTCAAAATGCACCACAAAATAGCATAGAGTGCTACTCAAGCTTAATGCAAGGCATTTCCCCGGAAGCGGTGCCAAAAATGTGCACGCCTGTCGCACATGTCAATGCAAGGGACTTGCCGATACACTATTTGCAAGCCACAAATGGTTCCAAGCACACAACTACACTAATCTAGCAAGCTCAAATGAGCAAGGGTATGTCACTCACCGCCCTACGCTTGCCTTCGTGGAGGATTCCTCGCGGCGAAGAAGGAGCCACCGCTGCGCCGCGCTCAATCGCTTCACCGCCGCCGTGCCGTCCTCACAATGCTCGATCACACACTCACACACACACACACACACACTCTCTCTCTCTCACGTATACACACACACACACAAGGAGATGAATAAGAAGAATATGGAGATGGAGCAAGAGCACTCTTCAATTGCACAAACGAGAGAATGAGTGATTTTTAGGTTTAGGTGACTTTTATATGAGCCTGACCCATTCACACTTGGGTGCCCATACTTAGCCAACTAACCCTTGAATGTTCCTGTTAGAGTGCACCTCTCATCGGCGATTACTCTTACCCTTTTCCTATTGGAGCGACAAGCCCGGTCCCTGACTCTACCAAATAAATTATACGGCGTCTGTCGTAGGTGATAGGAATGTGCGCGAGGGTTAACATTAAGACTCAAGTCATATCTTATGATGGGAAAAATAAAAGGGTTCACAGAGGCATTGATTGCAGCCAATCTCTAAGGCCCAAGTAAGTTAGGGTGAGGGTTAACATTAAGACTCAAGTCATACCTTATGATGGGAAAACTAAAAGGGTTCACAGAGGCATTGATTGCAGCCAATCTCTAAGGCCCAAGTAAGTTCCTAATTGTGTGCTCGAACCTTATCTTTGTGCTTACAATGATGTGGACAACTTGCCTTGTGATGATAATTAGTGGTCCACTAATCTTTTGATGACTAGTGTGTGTGTGAGAGAAAGATCAAGATGGAAGAATACTATTGTCCCATTGATACTATTTCATTAACACACACCAAAGGTAACTTGTAAGTAGCTCCTTAGTGGGGGCACCAATCTAATGAGGCGGAAAATCTTGAGTGCAATGGCCTCTATCACCACCCTCAAGCTTCTCTCACTAGGCAAAAAAGACCAATATAAAGGGGCACCACCTAGTCAATATGGCAAACTAGGACGCATTACATGAGTAAGCATTAGCAAACCAAGCCTTCACAAACACACACATCAACGCATGTTTCCCCAAAAGCAATCTTTTCCTCAATGCCCCTCTCTTGCTGCACACACACAATCTCCAATCTTAGGAGCGTTCTTCTCCACTAAGATTGAGATCAATTACCACAAAACAAATCACAAGAAATCAATGAGACAATATCAAACACAATAGAAAAGAAACCCTTCAATTGAGAGGGAGAAGATGCACGAAAAGTAGTGTAATGGGGTGGTGTAAGTTAGGTGGGTTATGGAAGCCTTGTGAAGTGCTCTAGCCATCTTCTCCGAAGGTGGAAAGGAGGGGTATTTATAAAAATTTCAAGAGGGTTGGGGCTGCTCTTAACCATGGTTGGGTTAGCATTTTCCATTATTCAAAATATGTACAATTTCAGCTTTTACACTCTTCCTCTTAACCAAAATGACTAAGAGAGAAGGTGAGAGCAGGGAGAAGATCAGGTAAACATTGGAGGTGATCAAGAGCTACAATTATCCACTTTTTTATTGCACATATTGAAGGGTATAGGGTTGGAGTGATTTTAGTCCTTGGAGGTAACTCATAGAATAGAGTTTGCATCTCCTTTTACCATGCCGTCGGTGTAGGTGTGAGAGTAGCATGTTGTATGTTTGTGACGGAGGGGATGGCTGCTTTGAACCATGATTTGTTGAGTTGAAAATACACCATTTCTCTATAACCTCCTCCAAGTCTCCACTTGAGCTCATTATTATTTTTGAGTACGAGAATAGATTATGGTAATTGGTAGGTAGGGTAGGAGGAGTAGCTAGTAAGATACATAGAGGGAGAGAGCCATGGAGAACGGATGGTGAAATTGTTTGGGAGAGTTGCTACTGAGGTGAAGAGTGACTGAGAATGGATAATTTTCAATATATGGTGACAAACAGGGGCAAAAATGGGTGGCTCCAAAGAAAAATAGCTTTATCTGAAATCATTGTTTTCGCCATAACTTTCACTCCATAACTGCATTTGGTGCACTCTTTATATGTAAAAAGATGGCCAAGCATGACCACATGACTTGAGGGATTCTTTGAACCAAAAATGTGGTGGCAAGGCTCCAAAAGAGGCGTTGAGAAAGTGGGTGTCTTTCATACATAGGTGGAGAGTGTAGGGTGAGAAAGAGCCAAACTAAAAAGTCTTTCCTTTGGGTCCCAATGATTTCAGCCTCATCCCCCACTTGTTAGTAGGGGGAATTAAGTGCCAAGGAGGTGATGCAAGAGAATCAAATCTCCTATGCTGTGCATGCATCCTCTTTTCAATCCTCCCTGGAGTGTAGTGTGGGGTCCACTCACATGGCATTGTTTGTAAAATTTTCATGTGTAACTAAAAAGGTGGAAAAAGGATAAAACCATGGATAAAGATGAATGATTGACTTGGTGAATTATTAAAAAATATTATTTAGGTAAATATTTATGTAAATAGAGTATGAAAGTGAATGATATGTGAGGCATACTAGGTTTTCACATGCATAAGAGTGTTTTTCCTTTTCTACAAGAGTGTGAGAATGACAGGATGAAGATAAAGAGGTAGTTTAAGATAAAAGATAAAGTAAAAGTTGAAATAAAAAAGTAAAATAGAAATATGAGCGGTAAAAGTGAAATGTGAAAATGACAAGATCAATTAGTTTATATACAAGTTGGGGTAAAATATGCAATTGTGGACTATATAAACTGTGTAAATATATACAAATGGTATTATGGTTTTCAAGGGAGGTTTCAAAAATTTTCCACTCACCGTCTCTCATGAGTCATCATCACTGTCAACTCCAAATTGTCACACAAGTATGTTATATAGAAGCCAAGAAACCAAACTATGGCAAGAAATCCTAGGAGAAAACAACAAGATTTTCCCCTTTAAACTGAGCAAAGACTCAAGTAAAATCTCAACCATAATCCATGCCAAACTCAGAACAAAGCGAGAGATCACTCCACTACTACACAATCATGGAAACGATGATCAATTGCATTAGAACCAATGTCCACATATGCATAAATTGGCTCTACAATCTGCAAGCATAAAGAGTGTCACTAAACCAAGTGAGCCTGCTGATCTAGGACGAATAGCTCAATCGAGTGTAAAGAGCATAACTATATATGCAAGTAGTGAGTAAATATGCTCAAAATGCATTTCACAAGAAAACTACCTACAAAGATCTAACAACAGTCCAAAAACATATAGAACCTATAATGCTTGTGACTGCCTATAATCTGTAGCCACACAAGCATATACAACTCTCACTCCTGCGAGAGTGGGTACAAGAACACTAGATCCGTGTCCAAACCAACAAAATATGTTAGAGTGGGAGTCAGACTCAACTAGTAAACCATCAAAGAGTAAACTATAGATATGCAAAACAACCTAGAACCTTGCACACACTACCTCATCAGTCGGAAAATCAGATACATGGAACAACCAACCACCTATGGTCATAAACGCCATCCAAAAATCGTGCTCCATCATGGGAAATCCACCCCAAAATGGTCCATCGGAGTCGTATGTGTCCAGACACCATGGAGCCAATCCGCTTAGGATTTAGGGAAAAACACCCAATGCAATCTTCCACCATCAGATAGAAATGTGTCAATGACGTAGCCATCAAATCCCCGATTCAATCCCAAGCCAATGTCAAGCCTCCAAGAAGAATGATGAAAGCTACAAAAAACTCGAGGTGGATTCGGTATTCATGCCAAAGGAGAGCCGATGTGCTCTCTCTCTCTCTCTCTCTCTCTCTCTCTCTCTCTCTCTCTCTCTCTCTCTCTCTCTCTCTCTCTCTCTCTCTCTCTCTCTCTCTCTCTCTCTATGCCAAAGACCCTAAAGGGTGTCAAGCTGATGCCGAGGACGCTTGGGATTATTTGTTGGTGCTCACACACAACACGTTTGTGTGTGTATGCATGCATGGACACACCCTCTTGCAGATTTTCCTCTCTCTTTCTCTCTCTCTCTCTCTCTCTCTCTCTCTCTCTCTCTCTCTCTCTCTCTCTATTTGTCAACGGTCGAAAACCACGTGTGTGTATGCGTGCATGCGCACACACACACACACACACACACAATCTTGCTTCCTCCTTGGTTTCTTCTCTCTTCTACCTATCTGCACTCAGTAGTGCTACAAAAACCCTCTCAAAGAAAACAATGCCTTGGTTTACTTTTTAACGTTATGCTTAATTCAATTTTGCGCATGACAGGATTAAGCAAGCATTTGTTTTTGGTTTGATGTGTAGAATAACTATATAAGTTTTGGAATTAAAAAATTTATAATCATTTACCCTACTTCCATTGGGTTCTTATACTTTAGCTTACAACTTCTCAAGTTAGGTTAAGTATCTAGTAGTGGAAATGGCACCCAAGAGAACTTGCTATGGTGGATCACGCGATCACAAAGCCGGAACCAGTGATAGCAAAGGAAAAGGAAAGGCCCCAATGAATGAGGATGTTCCACTTATCCCAAAAGTGATATTATTGCTCAAAAACAGGTAGGAAACTTCTGTCTTGTTCAATTCATCATGAGTAATTAGGAAGGAGAAAACTACCTAAACATTGGGCCATTCCTAATTCAACATCGCATCAATTGAACTTGTTAAATTCCTTTAATTTGTATTAATATGGAATGATTGTTTGAGGATATACTGTTTGAAGTAGGAAAGAAATGTTTGCCTAGTAGGAAAACTCTCAAACCTTCTTCATTCAAAAATCCTATACCAATATAGTCAAAACTCCCTTTGATATCCAAGGAGGAGGGCTTAGCGGAGCAAACGTTAAAGCAATGCATATGGGTGCACATATCTTGTGGGTTTGTGCCCTGAATGCAATATATTACTTGCGGGTTTGTGCCCACGTTACAAGTTAGTCACTGCGGGTTTGTGCCCAGATTGCATGACAATTTAGTTGTATGGGCAACTAAAGACATTGGGAGCAATAAACTCTTGCCAAGAGGAGTGAACTCTTGGGGTTTGGATATTTTAATAAAGAAGGATTGTATGTTGTTTTTGTTCTAGAAAAGATTGTCTTGGTGCCAATTTGAGAATGTTTGAAGGGATATTTTAACAAACTTGTGATGGGAAACCTTAAAAGTAATTTTGTGTATAAACAATCATGTATGAGTAATTAGAAAACAGGCTAAAAAGTGTGAGTGTGGGGTGGAAAGTGGGGGCTAGCTTAGAGTGCCAATCAAGGATGGGTGGCCTTGATTAGTCAAGAAACTCTCCACTCCCTCTCTTAGGAGAAGCAAAACTAGAGACTCATTGTGCCAAGAGTCGAGAAGTCCCAACTGTACATGCCTTTCAAAATTATGGGAAAAAAGGAATTTGGGGTTTCTCTCTTTTGGAAGGTGAGAATTAGGAACGTTAAATTATTGTGTTAGTTCATGCTTTCCCTGTGAGACAGGGCTAGGAAACCTTTTCAATGGCTCGGACTCAAGTTACTTTGTGACGAGAGTCTATCCATTAGAAATCTTGTCTATCTGACTATGATTTTCTCAATCGATCAGAGCCTAGCGACTTTTCAGGTGCCCTCCTTTTGCCAAATGGATATGGTAACGGGGAGGGGACCTCATGTGGTATCAGAGCCTAGGTTAGGAAACTGGAAAATAAATCATTATTGTTTGAATTTTTTTAAAAATGAATTGGAGATTTAAGTTCAAGAACTTATTAGCATCAATGTTTCTAGAAGATGTCGGCACTGAGTATCATAAGGTCAAGAACTTTGAGATAATGTATTTTAAGGCTTGTTGCTCTATAAATTTTGCTTTTTGATGCAACATGATGAAGATTTTGATGAAGGCTTTCTCTCCTCCATCAACAAGAATCCAAAGGGGATGGGAACTTTCATGGGGCTACGAAGGTGACATCTTTTACATCAATGTGAGGAAGCTCGGATGCCTCTCCTCTGATCTAAAGAATCTTCGGTGGGGGGGAAGAGCTACGAGTTATACAACTTTACTACTTTCTTGGTACTACTAGGGATGACTATATTGTTATCTCTGAACATGGCCTTGACATGATTTTAAATGAATGGGTAACAAGTTTTTAGCAATGATTATGATAAAGGGTTTTGATAGGAGGTAGGATCTAAACTTTCTCACTGAAAAGACAAGAGAAAGCATCATAGATTCTGCTTCTGTGTAATTCTTCTCAGCAAAGTAGACAGGCCGCATCCTAGTGCTATGAGGATCTTGCTGCAACAATAGTGCACCCAATGTCTCCTTACCCACACTTGAGCTAACAAAGAATGTAAACTCCCAACGTGGCGGCATGAGCATCGGTAGTTTCCACAAAACATTTTTATACAAGAAAAGTACTCTTCAAGCTCATCAAACCACGCAAACTCTGCATGTTGTGTCAACTTTTGGAGGGGGTGAAGTAACTCTAATGCCAAGTGAATGAAGCGTGACATGTACTTCACCTTTTGAATAAATGAAATTACCTCCTTAAGACTCTTTGGTGATGGTAGCTCAATGAGAGATTTTGCCTTTGCTGGATCCACCTCAATGCCTTTGGAAGAAACATTGTGAGCAAGCAAGATCGCTTCATCCTCACCTATGTGGCACTTGTCGGGATTGAGTTGACCTCCCATATCATATAGCTTCTTCAAGCCTTCTTCTACCTTCTGTAGATGCAATGATTTAGAGCTATAGATGCAAAAATCATCTATGAATACTCTAATAGACTTCCCAAAGAATGCTTGAAACACCATGTTCATGAATCATTGAAACATTGCTGGAGCATTTGTCAAACCAAATGGCATGACTCTAAAAGCATAACAACCCCAAGGGGTGATGAAGGTTTTTTTTAATTTATCCTCCAATGCAATACCTATTTGAAAGTAACCAGAGTAGCCATCACATACCGTGTACTTTTCTTTACCTGCTACCTCATTAAGAATCTCATCTTGAAATGGGAGGGGAAAGTGATCCCTTTTTGTTGCCTCGTTGAGTGGACGATAATCGACACATACCCTCCACTTGCCATTCTTTTTTGGAGTGACCACAACTGGAGAGACCCACTCAGAATTCTCTATGGGGTAGATGAACCCTGCTGCTAGAAGCTTCCTCATCTCTTTGAGTAGTGCTTGCTCCTTGATGACTCCTAACCTTTGTAGCTTTTGTGCTTTAGGTTTGGCCTTTGGCTTTAGCTCGATCTTGTGTTGAATGGAATCCACTCCACGTACATCTGTGTAATCTTTAGCAAAAATCCTTGAAAACTTTCTTAGCACACTTTTGAACTCCTCTCTTTCCTCCCAGGTAAGAGTCTTTGACAACATACCATCTATCATTTCTTCATCATGCACACTTCGGTTCTCCTGGGGGCCTACCTCTTCTAAACCTTGGCAATATGTCTCTTTGTTATTTGGCCTAAAACTTACATCCATGAATTCAATGGATGACTCCTCCTCCGTAGTGCTACCACTGCTTTCTTCTTCTAAGGTGTCATCGGTCCAATCATCCCTGCTTTCAATTTGAGAAGATTCCTCATGGAGCTCCTCTTGACGTTGCTCCTTTATGTCAAAGACAACCTTCTTGTGATTGTCATTCTTGCAAATCAACTTTCTACTTTCCCAATCCTACAAAGCTCACATTCTCATTCGTAATGGTCTACCTAGGATAAATGGATAGCCATTTCCCTTTGTAGACATAACATAGAAATCAATAGCCTTCTTAATGCCAAAAGCTTCCATAGAAACATTCTTACAAACTCCCAAACAACTAGCCTTGCTATTAGTTTTCATTTTCACTTTGATTTCACGTGTCTCATGAATGTGCATGCCTAGTCTCTGCATAAGGTCCTCTGTCATGATGCAAATTTGTGCGCCCCCATCCACTAGACCCTTCCTAAATAGTTTTCCTTTGATATAGAAATTTAGCACATGTGTAATATCCTCATTCATTTGGGCATGTGCAATTTTAACAACAGGAACATTTTCTTTTGTCCTTCTGCTAGTGCTAATTGCCTTTGTTAACTCCCTCCTAACTTGTGGGCACAATGCAAGAAATTGAGGCCATGATATGCTTGGACCCTTACCTCTCATGTCCTCCATAAGGTTGTAGGGAGCCATACCATGTCCAAGAGGGAAGTCTTGAAGGTTGATGCGGCACTGGGTCCTCTTGGCTTCCTTGGTTTCCTTTGCTTTCTTTCCTTGTCCATGGTCACTTTGTGATGTTACTCCTTCCTTTTTCTTACCTTTTCCCCACCCATGTTTGATGCCATTTGCTTCAATGTCACCCTCTTTGGATTGTGTGACTTCTACAACATTGACATTTGGGTCAGGCAAAGGTGGTATTCCCTCTACTTTCCACTAATGAGGTCGAGCAACATTTGGTCTTTGCAAAAGCACCGGTTGTTGACTAGTGCCTTCACCTACATTCATCACTGGGTAATTCAAGTTAGGTCTCCCTAGCTCCCCCCGGGTCCAAGGACATTTATACATCCCATGTCCTGACTCTCTGCAATTCCGACATTGCAAGACTCTCCTAGGTAGTGTCTCTCTCTCTTGTGACTTCTTTGCTTGTCCCTTTGGACCTACAGTTTGTGCAAGGTGAATTGAAAGGTTGCACAAAGATTCATTTAACTTCTCGATGACTTCAATCGTTACCTCAAGAAGCTCCCTAGACATTGATGTTTGTAACTTACCTTTGGGTCTAAGACCCTCTATTGGAACCTCTCCTCGTAGGCACTTGAGTCTCCTATACTTCTTGAAAGCTCTAGTTTCAGCTGCATCATAGGTGGTAGGTGCACCCGCCTATGAACGTCTCCTTCTTTCAAACCTCTACACCGTGGTTTAGCAACATTTTGTACCCATAAAACCCAAAGACGTATAAACTCTTTCTTATAGAAGTAGTAGTCATCTAAGTCTTTTTGTTTATGAGAGACAATGTCTTGCCATAGTTTTTGAGTGTTTTGTGGATCAAAGAAGTATCCCTTGAAACGAGTCACAACTTCCATATAATTTCCCTTAACTTCCTCAGGCAAAGAGTCAAACCAAGTGCTATCTTTCCTAAGGACTACCTCAAACATTTCTACACGTTCTTGATCAGTTACTATCCTCTTGATACGGCAAGACATTTTGAAATTTTCTAAGAATAATTTTGCATCCTCCCCAGGCTCTCCAAAGAACAAGGGGTAGCCACTCATTTGCCTAGTTGTATCCATGTTCCTAAAAATAAGAAGACAAGGCTGATTTCACTCAAAAAATTATTTTTCTTTTCATTTTGTAAAATCAAATTTCAAAGTAGAACAGAAATGTAAACATCAGAGCTTAGATCGTAGCAAATCAATGGAAAAATGAACGGATTGACTGAGGCATTGATAGCTACTACTTGCCTAGGTCCAAACATACAACGAAAAACACGTTGAAATTGTAACTTTGTGCCAACTATTACATGCATGTCTTGTCTAGCCAAAGGAATGAATGTACGATACAAGTCCTCTTGATTCATTAACCTAGCTATAACAAGATATAAACATGCACATCAAAAGAGAAATCATAGTTTACAATTGGGAGTATAATAAGATTTGGGGATTGTAGAATATCTCCTAATGCCTTAGCACCAAAGAGGAATACAATACGTTGTTGAAAAAATATTTTCCTATCAATGTGAACATTTATCCTAATCCCCTGCACCCAATGAAACTAATGAAATTGAATTGCATGAGAAGGATTAGGAGGTGGTGGATTGTTCATATAAAAACAACTAGTTGTTGGAGACTTACCCTTGTGTATGATAACACAATCGCTCGTCCTCAGTGGGGGCACCACAATTGAGGCGGTCCGGGGTGGGCAACAAGAAGCGTGGCCTCTAGAAACCCTTCACGGCTCCCGTGCTGCTCAATGAAGCTAGGACACAACACAAACACAACCAAGAAAAACTCTCTAGCCAAACCCAACTTGAAAAGGGAACCACCTAGATATGGATGCGAACTAGGAGGCAAGAGAGTGTCGTCCACACCTAAGGGAGACACGCAAAGCACACACAAACAAGCAACACTTTTCTATAGAAGGAGGAGAGAAGGAGACATTGAGAGAATGGAGAGTAAGGTTGCTCAAACAATTTTCTTGCAATTCCAGAGGTGAAAGTACACCTTGCTACATTGTTAAAGAGCTTGAATGGAGAATACACCATCACGTGCTCAACACTTTGCCAACACACACATCATCTTAGGTTGCGGGAGACCTCTCACCATTCAAACCTCTTACAATGAACTAGTATTAGGCAATGAAATGCACCCAAAACACTTAATCTCACAAGCTCAAATGAGAAATTTGCGGCATACATATCACTTCAAATCTTTGACTGGCATCACACAACCGGATGGAATATGAATTGGAGAAAAAATCACGCCTTTGGAACACCAAGACCTCAAATTAATTGATGGCTATAAGAATAGGTACAATGGTGGCTTGATATGTGAAACTCTCACACTCTCTCACTTGAAAAATAAAGCATCAACTCTATAGTGTACTAAAGTGTGAATATCACACTATAGTGTCTACAACCAAGTCTTTCCTCGCGCCTCTAGTGCTAGAATGCTATCTATGTCTCTTTAAAATGAAGGGAAGGGGTCTATTTATAGGTTGGAGATCAGTTATTTGGATTATGGCTAATCTAAATTACAAGCTAACAAATTGAGCTTAGCAATTTTTCATTTTCAAAATGGAGTGGGCCTATCTTATCTCCTTGAGTCACATGCATGTGGGCTCAAGAGAGAGAGTATTATTGATGATGGTAAGTGAAAAAGGAGAGGAAAGAAAGGGAGAGAAAGAGAGTTCTACCACCACTTATCCCTACTTACTTGAGATGAGGTGCTTTTGTCATTAGGGTTAGTGTTAGTAGGTTAGTGATTATGATTACAATGAGGTGCACACAAGGTACATGACAATGGTAAAACACCTGAAGAAGGTATTGAAAATTAGGGGGATAGATGGAATCAGAAAGGAAGTTCACCTAGTGACAACGATGGATGAAGCGTCAATGTGAGAGACTCGCAGCTAATGGTGACGTTGCGTCGATTTGAAGACTTCAAGATCCTCTTGCTGAAATCCTTCATTTGTAGAGATAAATCATATCCAATTTGCTTTTTTTTTTTTAAATTTTCATGATGGTGAAATGGAATTGTGAATATGAGAGTAGGTGTGGGGATATATGAGAGTATATGTGTATATCATGGAAGCTATGGTGAAGAGAGGGAATGAGGATGGTGAAGAAGGTGAGAAGAGTCATGGAATGTGCAGGTTTGAGTGTGGGAAGGAGAGGGATGAGTGTGTATGAGTGAGTAAGTGTGTGGAAGGGTGAGAGAAATAGGAAGACTTTTGGGTGCCTGAGGTGGCAGTTTTGAAGTTGGCTATAAAATTCATGTAAAATCGCTCTTGACTTTAAAAATTCTGAAAACCTTATGAAAAATACTTCAGCTCATGAGCTACATTTTTGCTTTTGGACATATACTCAGATTTGGATAAGAAGAGGGCGCCAAAACTCGAGCAAAAAGCTGTCCCTGTAGAACCTCATAAGGCTTGAAGTGGGCCACTATTTGATTCTTTTTCCTTTGTAGCTTCCAAGTGAGCCCCCTCATATATCAACCATGACCTAGTTTTGCTAAGGAGCTTACACACATGTATGGTATAGGATAAGTATTAAACATGATATATACTTGTGGGACAAGAAAATAGGTTAGCTAGTCATGGAACCTATGAAAAATGGACACATGGAATACATAGTGGCAACTAAAAATATATATGTAAAACAATAAAAGGAGGAAAATCATGAGGGAAGGGACCCTCAATTATTCTCTTTTTTGAGTAATTTAAGGAATTTATTTGAAGATGAAACCTATGTACTTGAGAATATTTATCTGGGAGGGATGGAAAAAAATATGACGGAGCCGATAAGGTGATTGGTGAATTTTTACGGTAAAGTCACACAGTTTTTTCAAGGCTTGTTTGAGTAGAGCTCAAGGGATAGAATGATAGTAAAAACATGTATAAGGAATGACACGCAATGGATACTAACATACTTAGGCTTGATAACGCACACCTAGGAATATATATTTACATAAATATAATTTTTTTGAAAAAACCCTTTATACGTAGGTCCTTTATTTGATAGAAAATATTTACATGTAAAGAGGACCGTAATATTATAAATTCTTTTGTTTTTTTTTTGGTCTCCTAGCCCAATGACTCGCTCAATGATTTAATTAAAAAATGTGATAAAACTCTAATTGTACACACACTTATTCACAATATGAAAGCGAGCCTAGTCATGTGCTAGGGTGTTTTTGTGGGGCGAAGTGGCTTCTTAAAATATTTTATGAGAGCCAAAAAAACAACTATCAATATTTGCAAAAAAGGGTGGCAGCACAAATGTCATTCATTGCTTGTAAGCACATGTATTATATATATGTGTACACTTTGGGGCTACAACCCAAGGAACACTTGGTAATCCATCAACCTACATTGAGCCTAATGGGTGTTTCCTTCATACTTAGTCAACCCCATATTGCCCCCCCTCCCCCCAAACTCTTTAGCCTAAAATTTTGAACCTTGAGCTTGGTATCACACCCCCATTTTGTGAACCCTTTAGCCTTAAGTTTTTGAAGCCGTGACTGTCACCGTATTTCCCCCCTATTTCATGAACACTTAAGCCTCAAGTTTTTGAACCCTAAACCCTGTATTGTCCCCCTTTTCTGTGAATCATTAAGACTCAAGTTTAGAACATACAATGCATGCTTAGAGAGGTTTATCTATTGAACGGTGTAGCAGGTTTTTTAATCATGCTCTTTTTGGCTTATGACACTTATTGTGTTGATGGTACGCTTGTCCATTTACGTATTGTAAGGATCATTTGTGTCTTTGCCAAATTGTTTTGGTGCAATTGTTTAGAACATACATGATTGCTTTGCAAAATTGTACTACTTGGAATTTCAAGTGCTAGAAGAGATAAAAAATCTTGAAGAAACTAAAACAATTACAAACAAAAAATAATAATTCAAATAAATGCACTCAAAAGATAGCCAAGGGGATTCGTGCCATGCAACTTACACACCTATTGAGAGGGACCGTCATGCATACATGAAGTACCCAAAACACATACAAACCATCAAGTCGAGGACAACATATCCAACTAGAGTGAGAAATCATAAGCACGTATATGACATGTACATAATTGGTGTAAAATGGCTTCTACAATTTTTATTGTGGTTCCCTTATAGATTCTATATACAAATCCAAGTGTCACTACTCGATCCGGCTACATACCGTTGGTATGCAACAGTGGAGATACTGTTAATGAGTTATCCAACACATAAATTCATGATTGATGAGTTCCTCTTGTAGGTACCTTCAAACATTTCAGACTCAAGCAACCTTTTCTCATCCTTCTTGGTTTTTAAGAACTTGTTGTGAATTCAGAATCTAATTGACAAATTGAATAGGTTTACTGACATTGATATAGATATGGCTTTGAGAGAAGCCCAATTAGTACGGGCCAATTACTTTCCCATGGGTCTTGATGTGTGTTTCACTAGCTCTCTAGTGCTTGCATTAAACAAGGAGATTTGATGTCATCGAGACTGCCATGACCTCACAAATGAGTACTTGTTTGATTGTGGCACCTTGCGAAGAACTCCCTAGAGTGGTTGACGTTTTCATAGATGCATGCTTTGTACTCAACACATATTGTATTTGTATACTTCTAGAGATCTTTGGAGGTTTGAAGATGACAAAAACTTGAAGTTGTGGATGTGCCACTCTTTCTTTGGATACTTTGGAGTTTTTGTAGTGCTAAATCTCATGTGTAGCATAGATTGATGAGTTGTTTATTATCACCATCTTCAATTAAATCCCAAGTCTTAGAGGAGGTATAGGGAGATTTTGATGAGCGCAACCTACCCCGGTACTAGTAGAGAAAGCACCATTTAAGTAAAAATGGCTGATCAAAGAAGAGTGAAACCCTTTGGGAGTGTCAAAGGAGAGAGAGTACAAATGGTTGGTTTAAGCTTCGTATCGAGATGTGTTGTGGAGGAATCTGGCAGTCATTATCCCATTTCCTTGTTGGGTAAAAACGCTACGCCTCTCCCCACAATTGATGACCACTTATCCATGGTTGGGTAGTCAATCGTCTACCCCGTGACCTATTTCCTTATTCTTCTTATACCTAAAATAATAATGAGACTTGCTTCATCCACATAGCACATTGCACTCTTCTCTCCTCTTCCCTCTCCCACACCCCATCACAGGTCCACATCGCACTTGCACTCTTTAACGTGATATCGAAGCCACGATGGAAATTGTGGTGGTGCCCCCCCCCCCTCTGGCAAGCTCTCAACATCGGCGATCTAGCTTGGTGATCGACGGTGGTATATCCGGCACATAGGAAGCGAAGCGATTGCATATGGAGGAGATCCGGGAAGGTGTCAAAGCTCAAAGCATCTCAAACATGTGCAACCCCTCTTGGGCTTGGAGGATTTGGTAGTCTGCAAAAATTGGGATGAGCAGGAGAGACAAAATTGAGAATTGCAGGCAAAATTGACTTGCACTAGTGATTCAACAATCTACAGAAATTGGGGTAGCCTGCATAGGTTGCACAGCCAGCCTAGCAAGACAAGCAAAGCCGGAAAATAAACTACGAAGGAGTTCAATCAAGAGAAAATAAAAGAGCTTAGGCTTTTTGTGCCTATGTGTGTGCACACACACACAAAACTCATGTAGCAGGGGACTCTGTAATGAGAAATTGGGAAGTCATTGCAAAGAAAATCAATAGCATTAGAGAGCACCAAGCATTAGGAAGCGCAATAGAGGAATTGAAAGCAAGGGAAATTGGAGCTTGAGATGAAACTCAAGCAAAGTTAATGGGCAGCAAGTGAAGAAGGTATAGACCTTAGCTTGGAGAAGCAGGAGATTCGACATGGAAAATTGTGGCAGGACCAAGGTCAAACTATAGTCCTAAACATGCGTTATAACCCATACACTAATCACATGATTAATCACTGATATCTACTTGCAAGAAAAAATCATCCTTTTAGTCGAACAAAATTCTTGAATATGATTAGCTAATTCATGCAATCATCTAGGTTACATTGATGAAGAATTGTGCATGCAGTCAACACAATTGATTATGTAATTGAGCAGTGAGACCTTCATTACTCTGTATAGAGAAATTTCCATAAAATAGGTATAACAATTTTTTATTTTCAATTGAGGATAGGTAAATAAGAGTATATGTTAAGGCGGTTACGCCGCTAGTGGAAGCTAAATAGCGAGAACTCAACCAACAACAGAATTTGTCAGACGAGGACGGAGCTTGACCCGCAGGCGCATGGAAACAACTAGGTGGGTGTCAAATCACCTACTCGACCTTCTAATGACAATCACTACTAAGGAAATCAAATCTAAGTTCTAAAATACGCAAGTGATTGAAATCCGTACTACGAATGAATGCTATACGAAATAGGATCAAGAATCATTGAATCGATCTCAAACTCAAGGGGAAGTCTATACACTAGGTAAGAACAACACCCTAAAGACTTGAACTGCAAAATCAACCTATAACCACTCCGTGCGGTAAACGCGTATGAAGACAATCCGAAAAATACAGGTGATCGAAACTTGACCCCGATGGTACTAATGTGTAGCTCTACTCATTGTGGTTCTATAGATATGCTGCACGCTCCATTCCGACACACGAGTTGGAAGAAAAATCACACTGAAGCTCGTAGGAACTTACCACACATCGAAGCCGATAGCGCGCACTCTTGGTATCTGTGCATATCTCTCGCCGTTGCTAACACAATGGCGGTGTCGCTTCTCCAATGACGGCTCCGTAGCTTGCGTAGCAAGTAGATAAGACTCTCACTCTCTCTCTCTCTCTCTCTCTCTCTCTCTCTCTCTCTCTCTCTCTCTCTCTCTCTCTCTCTCTCTCTCAGACACAGTCACGGCGCTCCAAAAAACTCACTTTGATTAATGATCCCCTTAGGTTACAAAAACTTTGGCTTATATACCTCAGCCTTGGAGGTGAGAACATCTCTAACTAATTACATCATCAAGTGAAATTACTTCGGGATTACAAGCTGGAAACTCAATTGAGTCCCGTTACTTAATGAATGGCTCAAATCAAAATTAATGTCGGAAAGACATTTATTACAATCAGTGGTTACAAAATGATGAGTGTGAGCAAAAATGTGGGTGTGATCCTCTACTGGCTCAACACTCCCCCCCTCCGCGTTCGTGTCGTCCCTGACATGACTTTTTATGCTTGGTCAATAAAGTCCTGTCGTCTTGAGCATGTGCAAATGTGATTCGTATCGTAGGTTGCCGATGGTCAAGGTTGGGCCGAATATTTTTCTTTCGTGGGTGAAAAAGCCGGTGTAGAAAGCTTCTTCGAATGTTTGCATGTGGAAGCTAGGCAAAAACATAATCCTTTGGTATAGGAGGTGTAACACTTTTGGAGAAGGCTGCAATGAAAGATCGTACAGCATATCAGTCACTGTGTCGGCCGTCGATAGTAGACTCGAGGTCGTGGATTTATCTGGCGCGAACACTTCAATGCAAGCTAAGAGAGCCCTACAGATTTTCTTGAGCATCTGACATGAAAGGTCAGGAGAGCCAGTAAAGAGCTTGATGGTGCCCGTTAGGGTTTTCACCATGTAGGCTTTACCTATTCTCTCTCCTGCCTTTGGTCCTGGCATCCTAGGATAATTAAGCCAATTTGGCTTCTTTTCTGCAATCCTGCCATGCTCTTTCCAGTTTCTGACTCTTGGCACCGGGCAGAAGGTTGCATCCTCCCGAATTTCCTTTGGTGCCTCCACCAAGTAGATGAGGTAGGCTGGGTATTTGTTCAGCCAACCTTTCCTCCATCTAAGTTGTGAATCTACTATCCTCTTTGATTGTTCCTCCTTTGTGATGTCGCCTTCGTAAAGAGCGACATACTGCTTCTCCTCCATTCTTTTTTTCGTCTTTAGCAC
This sequence comes from Adiantum capillus-veneris, assembly GCF_014529385.1. NCBI lineage: Eukaryota > Viridiplantae > Streptophyta > Polypodiopsida > Polypodiales > Pteridaceae > Adiantum > Adiantum capillus-veneris. The sequence goes on along the minus strand of NC_140942.1, from coordinate 53,237,036 downwards.
TTCAAATTTCATCAAAGGGAAAGGCAGGCTGGGTTGCATCCACTGTTCATGGAGCACTTTTGTGTCTAGTCCCTGAAGTCTAATGGAGATTAGGAGTCTCCTCTCCCATTCCATTTCCGCCTTTGCACTCTCCTCTGCTGACTTTTCTATTTGGTCATGGAGCCTTTGTTCTTCTTCTTCAGAGATTCTTGAAGTCGAGGCCACCTCTTGAGCTGGGGCTGGATCTTCAATTGTGGTTGTCTCTCCAGTTTCTGGTAGCTCTATGGCTGCTCCACCTGATTCTTCTTGTGGTGTCTCTGTCTCTCTTCTTTGTTGCTCTTATAGATCTTGGAGCTGTTTGCGGAGGGCCTCATTCTCTGTCCGTAGTGTTTGATTTTCTAATGTGAGCCTCTCCTATGCGGCCAATGATCCCTCCGCAATGTGCAACCTTTGCACTTGCTCTAATCTCAGCTCTCTTTGTAAGCTTCGGACCTGGTCTTCCAAAGCTGGTATGATAGCTCCCTCTTGTTCGGTTCCTGCTCTGCTAGCTCTAGGGGTAGTCCTGAGTCTAGTGATTGTTCTTTCTTGGAGCTCGACTCTCTCCCTTAGCTCAATGAGCTCATCCTTGGCCGCCTCCAACTTATCCTCTATCCGCTCCCTTGCTTCCTGTGCACTTGTTACTTCTCTTGAAGCCTCGGCTAGCTGGAGTATCAAGCCGTCTCTCTCGTTTTCCGCGTCATAGAGTGATGCTTTATGAATTTCAGATTCACTCATAGCATTCCCTAATTTTCTCTGCAACTCCGCTTCCCTTTGTTTGGCTGTCTCAATCTCTACTTCCTTTGCCTTGGACCTTTTTTTTATCTTGCTGAGCAGTTCATGCACCATGTGCATGTCTTTTTTATCATCATCTGTCAACTCTAAATCTCTTTCCGCCACCACCTCCACTGGCTTTGGCTCTTCTAGTACATTCGGTTCGTCCAGTTTCTCTTCACTTTCTTTTTTACTCTTTGTTTTGTCCTCCGCTCCTCTCCGTTCATCTTGTTTTTGTAGGGTGATCCCATAAACAGCCTCAAGGGCCTCTTCTTCGGTGTATCCTATCTCTACCAGATCCTCATAATCATTTCTCTTTTGCTGAACTGGATCTATCTTCTTTTCTTTGGCCTCGGCCTCTGGCTTTTCCAAATCATCTGTGTCCACCTCTACTGTGGTCTCCTCCACAATTTTTTCCGTCTTCTTAAGGCTTGGTACATCAGTCATAGAGGGATATCTGTCCTCAGCTTCCTTGGCTTTCCCTTTGTCGGCTTGCCTATCTTTCTCTTGAGGATTAGTAGACTCATCTACTTTCCTTTTCCCCTTGTCGTCTTTTTTCAGCTCAGCTTTTAATTGTTGTACCTCCTCTTCAGTGTATGGCTCGACAGGTTGCTGCTCCAGAATAGCCTCTGACTCCTCATAAGCTTTAATATATTGATTGTATTGATCAATATGTGGCCTGGCTGAGCTAGTTCTGACTTTAGTGGGGTCTGGCACCCACTTTTCTTCAAAGTCACCCTTTAGAGCTCTTTCCGCTCTAAACTGCTCCACTAGTCTTTCCATTCTTGCCGCTTTCTGACTTTTGGTTTTCTTGGGAGAAACCTTCTTCTTTACTTTCTTCTTAAGCGGCTCGTCCACATCCTCTACAGGTTCTGAAACTACTTCTAGTTTCCGGCGTGCTCTTGTGGATGCCCTCTTGGATACTTCGGGCTGTTCTTCCTCCTCGTCGGCTTCTCTAAGCCACTCATTCTGGGAGGGAACCTTTGGCCACTGATCTCTAGCTCCAATAGCTTCATAAGCTATTCTTGTCAGAATTTCCGCTCCTCCTATGTACTTTGGCTTCTCGTTGTGCATGGCAATTACTTGCTCGTGGATGTGTTGAGCGTAATTCACCTCTTTTGGCATATTGCTCTTTAATGCCCATGTGATGGTGGTCGCAATGGCATGGGGTGGTGTCGTATACTTTTGTGTTCTTTTACTGCAAACATGAAGAAATTGGTTGTACAGTCGGCAAAGGGTTGCCGCTCTTGGGTCCGCCATATCTCCATAGGTTGCATTTTGCTTCTTGGGCCCATAGACCTCTATGGCCTCCCTTCTTTCCCTGACCGAGCTCCCTTTGTTGTGCAGCTTCAATGCGTCTGCAATGAGCTGTGGAGTGATCTGTACTTCTACTTTCTCTCCATCCATGGCTGTCAATGTGGCTTTTCCATCCTTCTGAATGGATGTTGCCAACTCGTACACTCTTCTTGTATCCACACCTGATGGTCTCGAGGTGAAGAAACTGTGCAAGTCTGCCCTTTCCAGGTACCTGCTAATGTCTTCTGACCTGCTATAATCTACCAATTCCTGTGGGGTCATCAGTACATCCACCGCTTGCCCTTGAGGATCTCTGAAAGTCCCCTGGTAGATCTTTATTCCCTCTTTCTCCAATACTGCTTCCTCCACCCAAGTTTTGGTTGGCTTGAGGGTTTCTGCTGGAATGTCAAAGGGTTTCGCTTCTGCAAGAGCATCTTTGATTGTCGGTCTTTTTCTCTTCGTTGCCGATGACTTGGCAGAATCCATGGATCCTGTAACTCCAATTTCAGAAGTTAGCGTCTTTTTAGTACTGAAAGCCGAAGTGAATCTTTTAACTATTCAAATGACATGAGCTATTCAGGGCCTAAGGATGCAAGGTAGGTGAAAAAATATGCAAAATGGGTTCAAAATCATGTTGGAGACATCATACGCGTATGATGTCGTTTGTGTCAAAATGACTTCATATTGGTTGTGCTTGTAGCTGATAGTGTATACATGAGTATCATATGCTTGGATTTGAGTTTGGATCCCATTTGGTCAAGTTTTGGCCAGTTTAGTCCAGTTCCGGCTCTTGGCAAAATTTTGAAAGGGATTTGGATTTTATGATCCAAATTGGATAAAACTTGGTGGTTCACTTTCAAATGGCATGTAGATCACTTCTGTTTGGTGGTTGAAGCCCTGAGGTGCCAATATCACATAGTGAAACATCATACGCGTATGATGTCTTTGAGTGTATTTTTGGATCAAATTTCTCTATAAGCTTGGATTTGGCTTTAGATAGGCTTATTCAGAGGATTTATGAAGTTTGGATAGATTTTGGGCTAAAAATGGCTCTGGAGACATCATACGCGTATGATGTCTTTTTCATCAATTTTGCATGGGATTGGTTCTGTGGACTCCCCATGTACTAGTGAAGGACTGTTTCTACTCAAATCTTGGTTTGGACTTGAGTATGTTGGATTTGGGCCAAAAATAGGCTTTAGGTGAAGGATTTTCCCTCAATTGGGCTAATGGGGTGATCCTCTTGACCAAATGGTTCCAAATTTCATATGTAGTATGTATTAGATATATATAATGGATGTATGATGACAAATGAGCAGTTTTGGCTCTGTAAGTGCAAATAGACATCATACGCGTATGATGTCTTTGTGTCAAAATGGTGCTTTTTGGTTCCAGATAGCTTGTAGATGTGTTAATCAACAATCCTACAAAGTTTCAATGAGTTTGGAGTTATTTTGACAAAATTAGGACCAAAAATCAATTTTATGGCCTACTTTGCGTCTTTTTGGTTTTCCTTGGGTTTTCTAACTCCAATTCTCATGATACTTGGTTCATAGGATGTGATTAACATGTGGAATGAGGCTATGCACTCAAATGTTGAAATGGATGTGAAATTCATGCTGTGAGACATCATACGCGTATGATGTCTTTTCTTGAAATGTTGGTCTTTTTGTGCAAAGAATGCTTTGTGCTAGTGCCCTAAGCCCTGCTAACTAGTTTTCAACTTAAAAAGTCATTAGTTTAGCTAAAAAGCCCCCTTATAGGCATTTCAGTCTCCGAAGTCATCTTTTTGCCTTGGAGTTGAATTTCTTCACGTTTTCTTCTCGAGAGTTGCATTTCCAGCTCATTGGATATGTTGTGAAGCCATCTATTTGGTTGAACTTGACTTTGGCTCCCCGTTCTCCATCTTTCTCCTTTTGGTTGCCCGAAAGCGTCTTTTTCACCATCAGTAAGTGAATCAGCTTTCCTTTGGGTTTTGCTTGCAAACATAAGTCATCCATGTATATTTGAAGCTGCTTGTGAAGTTTCATTTCATTCGGTCGTCAATTTCAGCCGTTATGCCAAAATGACGCTTTGTGTGTCTGTCGTCGAATCGGTTGTTTTGACCCACTTTTGGTGGTCCAAACCTGGAGATACTCCATGGTTGCATTGCCCTCGATATTGTTAAGCTTCTTGAGAAGTTTTGTGTCGTTTCGATAACTTTTTCCTGTTTGCCTCTTGCAGGCTCTGTTGACCTAGGGTTTTTCCAATCGTTCTTTCTCGAGATTTGAGTGTTAGAAACCCATCTTCTATACTAGGGTAACCCACCTATAAGTTCTTGCAAGGTTTGGTTAGGCGGTTGTGCCACTACCTAGCATTCTACCGCATTCCCCGTCTGCTCTTGTTTCTTGGTTTTGGTCAGTTTTCGCGACAAAAGTTAATGATAAGCATCAAAAGCTTATGGAAACAAGTCTACCTCTCATGTCTGGTGTCCTCTGAGCTCTCGTAGAAGTTGTAGAAGGTCGTAGAAGGTTGGATGCTCCTGTGTGCTCTTTGCTCTCTCCAAGAAGGTAATAGTGGAAATGAGCTTGAAAGTGATGTGAAAAATACTTAACTTCGGACTTCCCGGATCACTTGTTACCAAATTTGACATGTGCTCCTATCTCGTCGTGAAATGCACTTGAGGATTTGAAATTTCTCAATTTGGACTCCGTTTGACCTGTTTCTGAGAAATCTGTCCACTTTGCCAAAATTCTGTCATTTCGGGTTTCCGCAACTTTTCCCGAATTGTACTCAATTTTTACCATGGGTTGCCCTTGTCATTAGGATCATCACCATCTATTCTTTTCTTTTTTCTGATCTCGTTTCACCTGCTTTTTTATTTTTCTTTTACTTTTATCAAGAAAATCATAAAAAATAAAGAAAAATAGCAAATTGAAGCCAAAAAATTCCAAACATACACAATAAATAGCTGGTAACCATGTGTATATGAATATACACTTATTTGTGATTTCTGGACTTGGATTACCACTTTTTTCCACTTTTTAGCTCCAAAAACACTCTTATTTAGTGAAATTTACACATCTAGAGACCCAAATTCATCATTTGATCTCTTCTTGTTGCAAAACAAGGTATATAAGGGCATAAATATTATCAATATCCGCAATCAAACATAAAAATTGCGAAATCATGTAAGACACTGCCCTTGTAATATAATTTTTGTTTTTCTTTGTTTTTGTCGCTTGTAGCTGCTTTGTAGCTCTTGTATACCTGTATACCTCTCCCCCTCCTAGTCTGAGTCCTCCTGGACGACTATGAAGTGTCTGTGGGCGAAGCATTGTAGTTGTTTTGGTCATAAGTTCCCAATGCAATTGTAGAGCGATGATACAACAATCTTTCCAATAAAGCTGCTCTTTGTTTGATTGAAGGATTGGTGGTCGGGTTTTGGGTTGGTTTTGGCACTTCGGTAGTAGAATCGGTAGATGGATTCTTCTTTACCTTGTTGTTCTTTTTCACAATCCAAATCTGCTTCCGCTTTGCTTGTGCTTGCCACAAACTCTTTGCGACCCAAACCTGCTTTGTTCTTTGTGTTGATTTCCTCGCCTTGAAATACCTAGGAGTTTCCGTGGATTGTACTGAAGGGAGTTCCAATTTACAAATCCTTGGGATCCAAATTTTCTTGCTATAGCTTTGTGCTGTCATGAACTTCTTTGGAATCCAGATCTGTTTCACTGTCCTTGATTGTCTGGGACCACTCTGTTGTCTGGTATTGAAGACTCTGTTTTCCACCTTTGTGTTTTCTGGCACAACCTTTTTTGGTCTCCATACCAGCTTTGACTCCGTTTTTTCCCAAGGTTGAGTTGTTATATTGTTGTTTGTCTTCCTTATCCAATGTTGAGAGTTCCTCGTCGAAGAGCAATCCAGTTGTATAGAAATTTTTGGTTGCCATTGCTTCTTCTTTTTCTCTGGTTGTTGTTTACCTTTGTTCTTGGATTCTTCCTTTGGAGTTGTCTCTGCTCCTTTGGTGAACTTAACTGATTGACTTTCATCTTCGTATTTGATAAGCACTGATTTAGAACTCTAGTCAATCATTGCATTGTATTGCTTCTGCCATGGTTGTCCTAGCAATAATGGATGTTGTGTAGCTTGGTCTTCAACCACGTAAAACATATGAGGATACACATACTGGTTAATCTGTATATGTAAAACTGTGCATCCGACAGTTTTGATTGAATTCTCAGAGTAACTCTTTAACTCTTGCTTGGCAATTTGTAATTTAGTGTCATTTGTCAATTGTCTATACAAACTGAGTGAAAGTAGGTTAGTTTGAGCTCCTGAATCCAATAGTGCTCTGGCTTTGATTTGGTTGGTTCCTACTTTGCATTCAATGATGGGTTCTTCTTTGTCATTATCCATTTCTGTTATACTGACTGCGTTTATTCGTATTGCTCCTTCATTGCGCTGTTTCTGACGTAGTAGTCTTCTTTTCTCCATTCTTTCCTTCGCCTCGGCTTGCGCTTCCTCCACAATCTTTTTCTTTTTCTGGACACGCAGCTTTTCTTGATGTATTTTGAGAAGCATGTCTTGGGTTAGCGGCAAAAGATACTTTTTCACTCTGCATCCACTAATCCAATTGGGCATTTCTTCTCCGTCTAATGTAGCAAGCTTGACGGCTCCACTTGGTGATAGATCTTTAATCACCAGAGGTCCCATCCCTCGCTTTTTAAGCTTCTTAGCATGCTGTTTCAGAGTGTAAACTAGGACATAGTCCCCAACCTTAAACTCTTTAGTCCGCACATGCTTATCAAAAAATTCCTTTTTCGCCTTTTTTGAGCGTAGATAGAAGCTACTGCTTTTAGGCGAAGCTCGTCTAGCTTTTCCAGGTCATCTATTCTATCAGAAAGCTCGTGCCCTGTCCACTCTAGATCCTTAGCCACCCTTAAGGTTGAAATCAAGAATTCTATTGGTAAGATAGCATTTAGCCCAAAAACCATGTTATATGGGGTCGTTCCTATTGATGTTTTATATGCTACCCTATATGCCCATAATGTTGAATGCAACTTCTGGTCCCAGTCAGTTCTCGACTCAGATACAATCTTCGTAAGGACCGTGCATATGGTTTTGTTTGTTGCTTCAGCTTGTCCGTTTGCTTGTGGATGATACGGGGCTGATTTCCTATGGATTACCATGAATTCATCTAGAAGGATCTCTATCACTTCATTTATAAAATGTGTGCCTCGATCACTCACAATTTCTATTGGCAATCCATATCGTACAAAGACGTATTCATATAGAAATTGTGCCGTGGTCCTGGCATCTGCTTTTTGAGTTGCCTTTGCTTCGACCCACTTTGTTAGATAGTCTGTAGCCACAACGATGTATTGTGCATGAGTCTTATATGCAGGAGGTGAAATGGGTCCGACATAATCAATCCCCCATTTTGCAAAAGCTCTTGCCCCCATCATTGGTCTAAGCGGCATATCATCTCTTTTAAGTGGTACTTTGGTCCGCTGACAGTCATCACACCGTTTAACGTATTCCTCAGCGTCCATATGTAATGTTGGCCACCATATTCCTGCGGCTAAGACAAGTTTTGTTGTCTTATCACCTGAGAAATGGCCTCCACCTACTCCTCCATGAGCTTGCTCCAGGATTATCACATACTCAGACTCTGATGCGCAAATCCTAAGCTGGTTGTCTTTACCTCTCTTATAGAGTTGATCTCCTATTAAAGCGTAATCTCTAGCTTCTGTCTCTACAGATTTCTGACGAGCTTTTGACGTTCCTTCTGGAAAAGTTCTATTTGTGAGATATTCAACAATATACTGACTCCATTCCGGAGCGATCATTATCTGATATAATGTCGAATACTCTGCTGGCGGTTTTGATGAACATACAATACATACAGTGACATATTCATGTACGCTTTCTTTCATTCCTGGCCAATAGACTCCCAATTGTAACAAATTCCTATATGTGTTCCTTCTTGAACAATGAAATGCACATTCCTGAACATGTGCTTCGCGCAGATATATATTATATTCCTCAGGATTGATGCATAGTCGTAAAACATGATCATTTCCCAATTGATACAACCTTCCTGCAACCAATTGAAGATTCTTGGATTGCTGAATAGCAATATGTTTCTGGTTGTATTCTCTTCTATCAAACTCTCCTCCATAGGTTAATAAGCTAACGACATTTTGAGACCACTTCGGTATCATTTCTATGTTGAACAAGTACGCGTCTGGCATGTCGTCATCTACTCCTATAGGGTCTTCCCATTCGTCAATCGCGAAAGATGATCAGCTCTAAGATGTGTTTTTCCTTTCTTTACTACTACCGTGAAGTCGAATTCCAGTAAGATAATGAACCATCTCACTATTCTCCCGGTATTGCATGGTTTATTCACTAGGTAGAGCAAGGCTTGGTGATCCGTAAAAAACACAAACTTGTTGGCTAGAAGATAATGCCGAAATTTCTTCACAGCATATATCATTCCTAATCCCTCTCGCTCTGTTGTGGTGTAATTCTTCTCTGCATTGTTGAGCTGTCGACTGGCGTAACAGATAGGAAAATCCATGTTTCCTTCTTCTGGCTGAGCCAGAATGCATCCTATTGCATATGCCGAAGCATCTATATGCACATGGAATATCTTCTCCCAATCTGGTGATTTCAAGACTGGAGCAGTAATGAGTGCCTCTTTCAATTTCTTGAATGATTCCTCACACTCCTCTGTCCATTCAAAGTTCACTATTAGCCTGTAAAGTGGTTGGCCTATTATAGCGTACATGTAAATGAATCGTCTATAATATCCGCAATGTCCCATAAAGCTCTGTACTTGTTTCGCATTGGTTGGTCTAGGCATATCCACTATAACTTTTATCTTCTCTAAATCCGTGGATATTCCGTTTTGTGAGACAATATGTCCCAGAATTCTGCCCTGTCGGACCATAAACACACATTTCTCAGGATTGAGACAAATGCGATATGTCCTACATTTCTCAAATACTTTTCTTAGGTGTTCTAGATGCTCATCTCTCAGAAGAGAATGTACACATAAGTCATCCATGTATATTTCTAGAAACAACCTTAAGTATTCTTTGAAAGCATGCGTCATCAGCCTCTGGAAGGTTGCGGGAGCATTGGTTAGACCAAAAGGCATAACCCAATAAGCATAATTCCCTACTCCGTTGCAAAAGCTATTTTATGTTGATCTTCCGGTGCTATGGCTAGCTGGTTATATCCTGAAAAACCATCAAGAAAGGAGTATGTTGTTTTCCCTGATACACGCTCTAGAACATGATCAGTTATCGACAGGGGATAATTGTCCCTGATTGTTGCAGCATTCACTTTCTTTAAGTTGACACACACTCGGCGTGTTCCGTTCTTCTTGGGTACCACCACAATCGGAGATACCCAATCGGTGTGTTCAATCTCGTATATGAATTCAGCTTCCATTAGCTTATCTATCTCTTCTTTGATTCGCTTAGCAAACATATCATTATATGTGTATGGTCTCTGTCTGCTAGGCTTTGCGTCTTGTTTTAGTGGGATTGTGTGTTGGCATATTGATGGGTCAACTCCCTTTAACTCTTTATAAGACCATGCAAACACATCCCTGTACTCTCTGAGAAGACTCAAAAGTCTCTCTTTCTCGCCTGGAGACAAATCTGTGGAGACAAATCTGTGGCTATGTACACCAGTCTAGGTGTCTCACCTGGAGCTGCTAAATCAACTTTTTTTGCATCCTCCTGTCTGTCATAAGATTCGTTCTCCCTTCTCTCTCGAATAGGTTGGGTTAATACCACCTTCCTATCCTCTATTGTGAATTTCCTGTAGTGAGAGGGAACATCCATGTTTTCCTTGATTGTGGCGTTTTCGTCCTCTCCACTCTCAATTTCTGTCGTCCAAACTTCTTTCAGAGTTTTCTTGAGCTCTCTGTACTTGTTTCTACGTTCTAACTTGGACTCCGTGTGTTCTTTGTTGCGCTTGTTCTTTTCTGATTTTTCTGTTTCAGTTTTCGTTTCATTCCTTTGAACTTGATTTCTTGAGCTTCTTTTGTCTTTTCGTAAGCTCTTTTGATCATTGCCTCTCATTCTTCCGGAAACCTTGTCCTTAACACAATCTTCTGCCTTTACTAGCATTAGGAATTGATTTTTTCCTCTTATTCTAGGCATTGGATTGGTTCTAACCCCCTTTGTTTTTCTCTTTGCTCTATAGCGTTTTTGGCGTTGTTTAGTTTGGTTCGGAAAATCATAAAATCTGACATCCGTTATAGTTTCTTCGTTTCCGCTTGAATTGTCCGTTGACTCGTTGTCTGCTTCATTTCCCCACTCTGGATGATCGGGAATGTCGTGAAACACCTCTTCTTCATCTTCCTTTTCCAGTGTATCGTTCTTTTCAGTTTCTTTTTCGAGTACAGTTCTCAACATGAAGTACGGAACCACGTCGTACCCGTCCTTGTCGCAAAATTTTGTTGTGGGACCATCCGGAATTGCACAAACATCTAGGGTTGCTAGAATGTGTGTCCATTCTAATGGTTCAAGCGTGTCCTCTGGAAAGGGTTCTCCTATATAAGTTTCGTCTTCGATAGCCCTTTCTAAAACATATTCTTCTCGCCTCAGACTTCCACATTTCGAGGCCCACACATCCATAACTCCTTGGGCTTACCTAACCAAGCTGGAAATTCGGATCCCGCCAAAGTAGCTGAATCAAACTCCTCTACCGGTGTTCGGTTCACATCTTTGTAGCTATGGTCTTTCAGGTTCACACGTGTAGTGGTTTCCATATTTCTCAGTATATGTGATCGTAGCCCCAATCCTGGACCATTTTCAACTGTCTCATGAATGGTCTTCCCAGTATGATATCATAGTTATTCTCCTTGCCAAAATCGACAATAGCAAAAGTATGTTCGTATTCAATGCCGCAAGAAGTCACTACGACTTTCTCTAATAACCCCATAGGTTTCTCCATGTGTCCATCTGCTAATTGGAGTTTCAACCTAGTCTTCCTTATTGCTGGTTTCCCCCATTTTTTCCAGATTTCTTTTGTAGCAATGGCTACCCCAGCTCCGCTGTCTAGTATTGCCATCGTGTTCACTCCTTGGAATTCAACTGGTAAGGTTGTATTCCCCTCTTCACCTTCGCAATACTCTCCGACCTTGTTTAAGGGTACAGGCTTAGCGTTCTTTTGTGGTTTGCTCAGCTCTTGTATACCCTCTTGCAGTCTCGATGTTGGGTCTTTTATCCCAAATTTCTCCAAGCATTTTCCTACAGTGGTCCACATATGTGGTCTTAGCCTCAAAAGCTCAGCTAGAGTGATAGTGCATGTCACTGGTGTTGACAAGATCTCTATCAATCCTTGCGAGTCCATGACTTTTTCTGATGAGATTCTTCGTGAGGGAAGTGCTCTAATCTCGGATTTTGCTTCATACTCTCCTAAGTATGAAGGTAAGGTATTCAGTGAATGAGGTTTGCTCTCCATTGTTCTAACAGAGCCCCCATCTCCCCAGTAAGATTGCAGATCCAAGTCCACTTGAGATCCTGCCTCAAATTCCACTATGGGAGGATTCCTGATGTCCTTTTCCCAATTTGTCTGATTAGCTTGGCAACTTAGCTCGTTTGCAAAGTTTGCTCTCTCACTTGTTTCCAAAATTCATTGTAATCCTCATCTCTTCCGTAAGACCTCTGTATGACTGGATGAAAACTCTCTATCTCCTGATCGGTTGTGTTCAATACTATGCGGTCATCCTTGTGTGTATTTTCAGGCTTTTGTGCACTGGGAGTCTTTTCAGCTACCCGTGAAATGATAGTCTCTTGCTGAATTGGGTTTTCCGTTCCACAATTCATTGTTTCTCTTGGTGGTTCTAATAAGGCTTGTGCAGTCTCGATCATTCTCTGGCACATTTCAAGTCTCTGCTTTTCCAATTCCGCGTTTGGGTATGTCATCCACCTCTGTTCTTGTGTTTGGTTGTTCTTTAACCTAGCTTCGTAAGCTCTCATCAGTGCGTCCAATGGTTCGTGTACTTTGTCGACTAGCACTGATCCCCCTGAGCTTAAGCTCGTTGTTTCTTTGATACTCTTTTGTTTCGTTCTTTCCGGGCTCATCTCTCGTTTCCCGTTTTGACTCTCAAGTTTTTCTAATCTATCTTTAGTTCGCTTTAGTTCCTCAGCTAGAATAGCGTCTTCACGTTCTTTTCTCAACTTCATGCGTGCTTTTCTAGCTTTCCATGTGTTTCTCTGACTCCGCGGTCCTTGACTAACCACTTCAGTCGCTAACTTTCCATTCTCAGGTTCTCTAGTGGTTTTCTTAGCTTGAGCTCTAGTAACAACTTGCGTTGGTATCAGAGTTTCATTTTCAGACCCACTGCTGGTAGGAATAGTTTCTAGCATATTCAATGTCGTCTTTTGCACTTTGTTTGGATTCTTTGAACAATCCTCAATGAAGTGAGTAACCCCACACTCAGTGCAATAAGCGTTAATTCTAATGATTTCCGTATGTGGACAAACATTCATCAGATGGTCACCTCCACACTTGTAACAGGGTCCTAGTGCTGGTCTTGGTCCCACTTGATTCGTCCTTTGTGGATAGGATGGTCTTTGTCCTGTTAACCCTCCATGAGCTATGAACATCAATGTTCTTGCGTCCAAATTGTATCTCTCTTCATCAGAAGCACTTGTAACTGTTGGTATTCCAACATTCCCAATCATGCCCCATGGTTCTGGTTGTTTGGGTTCTTCTGGTGGGTAATACACAGTTGGAGACATGTGTGCACCAGATTCTTCATAATAGGCTTGAACAGGCACTAAGGCTTGTTCTTCCTGATTCTCTAAGGTTGGTGCATATCTAATGCCCACTGGTCTTGCTCCTGGTAAAGGTGGTTGTTGTCCCAATACCGGTTGCGGTCTTTCTATCCCCATAGGTCCGGTACATTTCCCGTTGGGTATCGAGGTACTGGATGTACCTGAGGTGGTGCTAATTGAGCAGGAGGTGCATACTGACGCTCCCTTACATACCCTTTGTTGTAATAGCACTCCTCTGTTGGATGGTTTGTCCATTTTGTTCAATAGCACACCATTTCAGTGGTTTTGGCAATGGTTTTTGGTATGGTGCCATCCTTTTTAGAGCATCTTCTATCATTTGCTCTACATTTGGCATGGTTGTTGTTTGAACATTCTTTTTAGTGGTAGTCTCGCTCGCTACGGAGGAAGAGCTACTGGATGCAAAATCTGTATCCGCTGACACCTCTCCATAAACCGTACAGTTATCCACTAAGTACAATGCTCTCTCGTTACTTGCTCGAAACTTGTACAAGCTTTCAAGTGCAAGTCCTTCTTGAGAGTGTCGTTTCTCAATCCTTCAATAAAGAGAACAGATAGTCTGTCATCTTGTGGTCGTTCACGTACTGGACATCTCTCAATGTATTGTTTGAAGCGAAGTGAAGCTTCCTTCACTTTTTCGTGTTCTCTCTGTTTAAAAGCATATATTTGTGAGACCGTATTGTGCTTAATCCCTCGTTTTGAGAATTCCTCAGCAAACTCTCTTAGCAAATGGTCAATGTCATGGAATCCCCCTATGTTCAGTGGTTGAAACCATGTCAATGCCGTACCTTCTAGAGTAAGACCAAATCCCTCGTATTGTGTATGGAAATCTGTTATCTGCTCAGCTCTTAAGACTTGCTTAAAGAGTGACACATGTGCATACGGATCTCCTGAACCACCATACTTCTTTGGCATACACTTGGCTACTTGAGATGGTCTCATACGTCTATGGTCTGCTACCAATCTCATTGCTCCTGTGTCCCGGCTAAAGCTTTCTCTAGCATCATGGACTTCATGGGTTACCCTTGTCGGTTCCCCTGCCCTGAATCTACTACTAGGAGGTAAATGTGATGGTTCCGCTTCGAACCTTGGACCTGGAGTGGTATATGTGGGGATTGGAACTGCACTACCTCGATTCGTATCCATTGACTCTCTGGAATGTAATGATCCCATTGGTCCGGGCTTCGAGTACTGAGGTTGACTGAAAGAGTCAGCAGCCTGAGTTCTTTGTCCTCCTGTCGTCATTGGGTTTTGCACTCCATTTGTTGGTGCTGGTCTTTGTGAGCTAGAAGTAACATAATACTGATGTAGTGGTCCCCCAAAGTATGTATATCCTTCTAATTCTTTCTTGCCCATTGTTGAGTATTGCCTCCCATACTTGTCGTAAGCGGCAATTTTCACTTCCGATCCCTCTGTGTAGGTAAAGACATAAAGTCTTTTTTGGTCTGTCAACTCTCCGGTGTAGGGTTCTTCACATCTATAATAGAGATCTTGCTCCCCATTATTATATTTGTATAGCCCCACATAGATGTTATCAGTGTTGATCCTTGTAGTTTCATTCTCTCTTCTTAACCTCGCATCAGGGAAGTTCATTATTGGTGCTTTCTCCTCGAGTTCTTCATCTACTTTGGCTTTGGTGCCCATCAATCCCCACTTGTCCACAATGTTAGGGTTTAGGACTACCAAGTACATGGTACCCTCGTCATCTAGATATCTATCTCCGCTATAGCTCACAGGCACTAAGTCCTTGAACTCACTAGGTCTATCTTCTATCTTTACACAATAGCGGTCCATTCCATCTTTGTAGATCTTGGCACCTTGCTCATTGTCGTACTGATATTTTATGAACAATAGCTTCATTGTGGCGGAAGGGTTTGATGATCCTGCTGCCATATTTTCTCTGTTGTTCAGGTTCAAGTGTTCCAAGTGTTCGGTGAAAATCTCGTAAGATCTCTCCGAAGAAGTATCAGAAACACTTCCTTCAAAGATCGGCTCTAATGGTTGCACCCAACTTTGGTTTACACTTCCCTCGGTTGATATGACACTTGCTTGTTCCCCTTGTTTTGGTTGGTTATTCTGGAGATTCCTGCCCGATCTCAAATTCATCAATTCCCCTAAAGGACTTTAACTTTTCCGTCTCGGCAATTTGTTTTCCCAAGTTTTTGTGGTCAGAATTGATCCAAACTGATTGATACTTGGTCAATTGTTTAATCTTGTCAGTTGGACAACTTCTGTTTCATCAAGTGAGAATTTTGTTGCAGTTATGCTGAAAAAGACATTATACGCGTATGATGTCTTTTTTCACAGATTTGGACTATTTTGGTTATGCTCACTCTCAGTAGCCCCCTTATGCTCTGTCCACTCACAAAATTCAGTTTGAACTCTGTTTGAGCAAGTTATGGCTAATTTAGGCTTTTCTTGGCAATTTTCGCTTTTGACTTGTTTTGGGTCAATTGTGATCCAAATGGGATGAAACTTGAAATATAACCTCTAGACAGCTATTACAATGGATCTGTGTTGGCAAAGTATCAAAATATGTCCAAAATTAGGTCAAAGACATCATACGCGTATGATGTCTTTTTCATCAATTTGGGTCAAGACTTGATATTTATGCTTTCTACAGTGTTTGTAACAATCTTGTCAGGTCAGATATCAAAAATAAGCAGTGGATGTGCTAAAAGACATTATACGCGTATGATGTCTTTTGTCCCAGATTTTGACTATTCTTGGTTTTAAGCCTTCTCCAATGTTTATAATTGAGTTTCAAGTGTTTTTGTCAGGTTTGAATGTAAAAACAAGATCTGAATCCAAAATTTCCTATTCTTTGCGTTTCTTGGACTCCGACTTGTCTTTTTGGGTTTCTTTGAGTGTTAATGCTCTTGTTTTAAGTTGAAATTAGGTATAACCCCCTTTTGAACACTCTGGTAAAGTCAAAATTTCTGTTTTGGTCTCTGTTTGGTCATTTAGACATCATACGCGTATGATGTCTAAAGTTGCAGATTTCCAGTTTTTTGGCACAGAATCCTTCCTAAAGCTTTCTCAAGTGCTCAGCAACTCCCAGATACACAGAAAATTTCTCTGACTTTTGTTTATTGCAAGTTTCACTACTAACTCGACGGTTTAGTGATCTAACATGCAATCAACCATATCAAGCAAATACTCCAATGATTACTAGCTCAGATCAGGATCAAATGAAGTCCTACCTAAGCTATTCCTAATCATAAAATGGGTTTGGTAATTGTGATTTTAAAGAGATCCACTGTCACTCACGGACTAGCAAATTCTTCTTCTATCAACAACTACTCAACACCAACAAAACAACAAACAAATCTAAGCTAAACTAAAAATACTGTCAACACGGAAGACCCAGGAATACCCCACTTCCTAGTATCTCTCGAGATCTTCGGAGTCCACCACTCCTAGATCTTTTCTAACTAAAGTATACAAAGTAGTTTATACGACTCACCTCGTAGGATTAGTCTAAGGTCACCTACTTAGGGCTCTCGTCCCCGGCAGCGGCGCCAAATGTTAAGGCGGTTACGCCGCTAGCGGAAGCTAAATATCGAGAACTCAACCAACAACAGAATTTGTCAGACGAGGACGGAGCTTGACCCGCAGGCGCATGGAAACAACTAGGTGGGTGTCAAATCACCTACTCGACCTTCTAATGACAATCACTACTAAGGAAATCAAATCTAAGTTCTAAAATACGCAAGTGACTGAAATCCGTACTACGAACGAATGCTATACGAAACAGGATCAAGAATCATTGAATCAATCTCAAACTCAAGGGGAAGTCTATACACTAGGTAAGAAAAACACCCTAAAGACTTGAACTGCAAAATCAACCTATAACCACTCCGTGCGGTAAACGCGTATGAAGACAGGCCGAAAAATACAGGTGATCGAAACTTGACCCCGATGGTACTAATGTGTAGCTCTACTCGTTGTGGTTCTATAGATATATTGCACGCTCCATTCCGACACACGAGTTGGAAGAAAAATCACACCGAAGCTCATAGGAACTTACCACACATCGAAGCCGATAGCGCGCACTCTTGGTATCTGTGCATAGCTCTCGCCGTTGCTAACACAATGGCGGTGTCGCTTCTCCAATGGCGGCTCCGTAGCTCGCGTAGCAAGTAGATAAAACTCTCAAACTCTCTCTCTCTCAGACACAGTCACAGCGCTCCAAAAAACTCACTTTGATTAATGATCCCCTTAGGTTACAAAAACTTTGGCTTATATACCTCAGCCTTGGAGGTGAGAACATCTCTAACTAATTACATCAGCAAGTGAAATTACTTCGGGATTACAAGCTGGAAACTCAATTGAGTCCCGTTACTTAATGAATGGCTCAAATCAAAATTAATGTCGGAAAGACATTTATTACAATCAATGGTTACAAAATGATGAGTGTGAGCAAAAATGTGGGTGTGATCCTCTGCTGGCTCAACAGTATATCATTTGATAATAGAGTACCAATTGGAAAGGATTCCAATTGAATAATAATATGGTAGTAATTGGAAAGAACTCCAATTGAATAATAATATGGAAACAATTGGAAAGGGATCCAATTGAGAGAAGAGATTGATAATAACCTTATTAAATGATAGATTTACATTACCCAAATGTGCTTTGTAGTTATTGATCTCTCAAAGATTTGATGCGGTAGTCACCAAGTTGTTTGCCACAGCAGCAGAGCTCCCTTCTCCCAAGAGTGTTCAAGTGTGTAAAGAATGAGTGGGAATGCCCTTTATATAGAGTTTGGAGGTTCCTTATTGCTCAAATCAGCCCCATACCTCCCTTACTCACCCCCTCTTGCTAAATGTGTGTGTAGAGGTGTCACAAGCTCCCACTTAGTCATTAGAGGTGTCCCTCTTTACCCTTTTGGGTGATACACCTCATGTACTTACCCATGCTTATAGTCAACCAAACCATAAAACATGGGTCCATGGGTATGGGTCATTTATGGGCATCCACGGACATACATACACATACATTTTGTGAATGGGTTTTCTGTCATAATAATCAATATCTAATTCTCCTAAATGATTTTCTCATATTAAACTGATCATTTAATGTGGGGAGGTACCAGGGGAGAAAAAGCTAGAATATTGGTTAAGCTAGCAGACCGGCCACAGTAGGGATCCAAAGGAGGGAAAATAGGGATCAAAAAGGGGGGGCCATCTGCAAAAGAGCCATGTGCAACAATGGGCTAAAAGCACCCTAAAGGTTCAGCCCATTAAGACTTCCAAAATGCTAGTGTTCCAAAATTCAAAGGTTGTGTCCAAAGGTCAAACCATAGGGAAAATTTGGATGCTTAGTGTGTGTACAAAAGTCTTCTTCAAAGCCTACAAAGGAGGGGGCGAGCCCATTTAGTAGGGGGATGGAAGAAAGCCACAACACACACACACACACACACACAGGCTCCCTTTTACAACAATGGGATTAGGGACACATGTCAGCTCCCTAGGCCAGATGCCCTCAAGGTGTGCCCAATTCCTATTGAAAAAAAGACCCTTGAAGTGGACCAATGAGAATTAAGCTAGAGTAAATTTGTTTAATTAATTTAAAAATATTAATAAAATAAACCCAATGAGAATTAGTCTCCTAGAAACTATTTGGTCGTCTCCCAAGGGGTCAATGAGCATTCAGGAGCCCAATGGCTTGCCTATTCTATTGGCCAGGAGACAAATGGTCCAATGAGAGTTTAGGTTTAATTATTAATTACCTAAAGCTCTCACAAAAGGGGGAAAGGGGGACACATGTTAGAAGGCTATCCTTATGCTGCTTAACACCCTTGGCTTTGACTTGGGAGGTCCAATGGGCAAAAGCCAGACCAATTTAACAGGAAGGGCTCGCGCAAGAGAGAGGGGGGTGATTTTTTGTTGGCATTGACACACAACACACCACTCACACTTGACCATGTGTGAAGAAAGAATACTCTATCTCCTCCCAAGCTTTAATGGAGAGCTCATCACCTACCTCCAAGCTTGTAGATAGAAGCCTACATCAACACTCTCTTGGCATGTGGATGCAAATCCAACCAAGAAGCCAAGCTTCCAATGCATGCTCATTTCTCTACCAAGTAATTACTAAGCTAAGCTATGAATATATGATGTATTGTGAGGAGATGTACACCTTTCTCGTAAAGATACTCCTTCTTCCTCTCAATCTACTCTCTACCCTGCTAGCTCTCACCATTTCGAAGGTGTGTGAGGTCTTGGGTCTGAGAACGGGGATAATCAAGTTGTGTTTGATTAAGTGTTTTTCTTAGTGCATGAAGATTCCATCTTCATTGCACTAGCTAGTCTGGAAGGAACACAAAGAATTGTATTGTACAATGTCTCTCTTGATGGGAGAACCATAATACAAAGCCTTTTGGAGTGGGGACGGGCTCATGCAATCCGGGTCCTAACTGTTGTCAATGCTTAATTTCTCTCTCTTTTGAAAGTTTTGTTGTGCTATCTAACTAGGTGTTATGCTTTTTGTGGCTCTCTCCACCCAAAGCACTTTGTTATTCTCATTAGGAATCTATTCTAATGAAATGCCCACTATGTTCATGCTAATTTTCCGCTACAAATAAGTTATTAGGCCATTAAATTATACCTAGGTATCAGAGCTCAAAGGTTTCTCCTTTTCTTGCTCAAGAAGGGAGGTCCTCAAGCTAGCTACAAAAATGGTTGATTATTATTAATTGCCTGTGGAGTAAGTAGAATAGGGATTTTCAGCCTTGAAGTGCGCCTGCCTTTGTGCAGTTAAAAGGGGCATCACCGTGAGGAGCTATGGTCTTAATAGTGGAGTCTACGGGGCCTTGCCTACGGCTTAACCACTATTGAGCTATTAGAAGCTTGACAGGAGCCGGTGCTGTTTTGGTGTTGAGAGACCCTCTCTTCTATTCCTTGCAATTAATGGTATTCGAGCCGCGGGTACAGTAGCTTGAGTGCTTTTTCTAAAGGGGGTAAAGAGGAAGTAGCAACTAGGGCCTGAAGTGCCAAAGTACATCTAAAAAAGTTCACACCTAAAAAAGTTGTTAGAATGGCTGACAATAGTAAAGAGAGTGTGAAATTAATGTTGATAACTTTGATTTTGCTCATGAAGCAAGCTACTAATGATGCTTCAATGCTTGTTAACTATCTTGTTTCTAGGCTTCAACAAGCCATGGGCAATCCATCTCTTCCAAAGTGAAGTGCAACGGCAGCTCCGTGCTCACAGGATTCTTCAAGCTAATCACCCATGCGAGGAGAACAACCCTAGTAAGGCATCCTTGTTGAGACTACCAAAGAGGTTTCTCTCTCCGATTCGGGAAGAAGAAGAGAATCCTTATGAAGGTTTTATTATTTCTTTTAACCCCCGTTTGGAAATTGATTCGAAGAAGAGGGCCACCATAGTATGGTGTATTACAGCCGATATGGTGCGTGGCCTTTGGAGTTGACATATCGCCATTTCTTCGATTAGCCCGCACAAAATTGTTGCTTTTGCTCTCCAAAATCCAACATTTTGATAGAAGTGGGGCTTTGAGTTGTAGGTCCCAAACTTGTCTACATATTTGTGGATAGATTCATTGGGAGAGAGCTTTAAGCTTCCCATTCGGTGAGTTACTTTGTCTTTGGCATCGGTGGCAAAAAACTGCTTCATAATGGAGCTCTAAAGATTTCCATGTTCGTGGAGCTTCACGTTGGCTCGTAGGCTAGACCACCATTGTTGCGGGACTTTTGAAAGTGCATAGCTACACTACAAGAGGCTATCATATTAGCGACGCTCACACAGCGACGCTCCAAAAAAAAAAATCCCGACGTCGCTATGAGCGTCGCAAATTTACAAGTAAATTTGCGACGCTCATAGCGACGCCGGCTGGGACTAAAAAAATAACAGCGAAGCGCCCAAAAACTCAGATCTCAGATCTGAGTTTTTCGGCGCCCCTCAAGCAAGGAGCAGGTAACGCTCTCCCTCTCTCTCTCTCTCTCTCTTTCTTCTCCCACACCACACACACACGAGGAGAGGAAGGTGAGCCAGGTATGCTCCTTCCTCTCCTCACTCTCATGTTCCCTTCCCCTCTTTATCTCTCCTCTCTCTCTCTCTCTCTCTCTCTCTCACAACACACACACACACACACACACACATAGTGTTTCTGAGAGAGAGAGTGAGAGAAGAGAGGAGAGAGAGGAGAGAATGAGAGAGGAGAGAGTACAAACATAAACAAAAACGCACACACATATACATAAACAAAGAATGCACACACACATTGAGAGAGGAAAGAGCGACAGAGAACATGCATAAACAAAAAACGCACACATTGAGAGAGGAAAAGAGAGAGAGAAAACATGCATAAAACAAAAAACGCACACACATTGAGAGAGAGGAACTAATTTAACGTCGTAGAAGCTAATTAAAATTAAAAGACCTAAAGATCTAGCCGACGAGGAGTTGAACTCAAGACCTATTATTCAAGAGGGAAATGGCATAACCAATCTATCATACTTGGCATGGGT
Source organism: Adiantum capillus-veneris (assembly GCF_014529385.1). Lineage (NCBI taxonomy): Eukaryota > Viridiplantae > Streptophyta > Polypodiopsida > Polypodiales > Pteridaceae > Adiantum > Adiantum capillus-veneris. The sequence continues at coordinate 53,215,654 of NC_140942.1, read as the reverse complement.
GATAGAAAGGTTATTCCATTTATCTCTTTTTATTGGACACACCTCCACACACGCGCACACACACAAGAAGAAGAGAGTTATAACGTCGTAGGAAACTATCCTAAAAGACGTTAAAGATTATGTTAGATGTAGACTTACGTTAAATTAGATTTAGTTTATTTAAGTTAAATTAGATTAGATTTGGTTTATTTTTTGTTAGAATTTAAGTTTATTTCGCTAGATTTAGATTTTCGTTATTATTAGGATTAGATTTAGGGTCTCATAGACTGCGATGTCTGCATGAAGCGGGTGAAGAAAGCCCTCAATTGGAATATAGGGTATTGCTGCCTTCACTCATGGTGGGCTCTGTCGATCCAAAAGTACTGGTGAAATGTCTTCAGAAGATAGGGAAGAAGGTGGATCTTCAGGGCGGAAAGAGTCACTACATCCCCGACAATGACCATCTAGACAACCTCTAGTCATTCAACAGCAACTTCAAAGTTAGTAACAAGAGCAAGAACGGTCCAAAGGTCCAATTGCTGTCGTCAGATGTGGATGGAGATGAGGCAGCGTCACCGCCGGAAGTTAACTCTCACATCTTTAGTGATGAGAATGCCAACTCTTGCCGAGTTATGTGAAAAATTATGTGTTAAATCAGTTTTAAGGTTCTTATAATCCCTGTTAGTTTAGTTCTTTGTTTTTAATATAACATAATTTACGTTAGATTTAGATTTATGTTATATTAGATTAGACTTAGGTTTATTTCGGTTTACCCACCCACACACACACACACACACACACACAAGAAGAAGAGAGTTTTAACGTCGTAGGAAACTATGCCAAAAGACGTTAAAGATTAGGTTAGATATAGACTTACGTTAAATTAGATTTAGGTTTATTTTTAGTTAGATTTACGTTTATTTAGATTTATGCTTATTTACGCTAGATCAAGTCCACGCAAGAATTACTTACGGTTTAGGGTTTAGAGTTAGACGAACAGTGAAAAGATCTACTGTGAAAAGATGTTAAGATGCTGTGAAGTGCTACAGCTAGAGAAGAGGCAAAGGGGTTTTGTCCACTACATGCAGTATCATGTAGACGTGGGTCTGTAGATTTCTTGTACCCACAAATATAGGTATTGACCAATAAAGACGAGATTATAACCCGGTGGTTCTGATCTCCGTGCACCTCTAGACCGAGGTGTGCGGGGATTGGACATGACTAGAGAATGTGAGGTAGAGAGAGAGAGAGAGAGAGAGAGAGAGAGAGAGAGAGAGAGAGAGAGAGAGAGAGAGAGAGAGAGAGAGAGAGATAAGACGAAGAATGCCAATAGAATATTAAATTTTTTGTCCAGGTTATAAGATTTTTATCCTCATTATGAGTAGTGACGAGGATGTGGGACCGTCCAACCGAAACACCTATCTCTCAACGAGGGTCTTATGTCCTTGTAATCAATGCAAGCATGCTGTGCGATGGACAAGACGTGTTTCTTTGCAGCACGTTCGCGAATTTGGCGAGTTTGATCCATCTATTATAGATCGAGTTGTTGCCAATTATAACTCGTCGGACTCTGACGCTGGCCAACAAGCAGCAATCTTACAACCCAATAGACGTGTTCGCAGGCGCTTTGGTCAAGCAGCATATGTGAGGCCACAAGATGTAGCCTCTGACAGCTTGGGGGATGATCATGCAGAGCACATTCCCAACGAGGCAATGTTTGAGCCCGAGATTGATGAAATGATCGAGACGATCATGGATTCAGAAAGGCTTATCTATGATGATATGAAAAGTGAAGCCGATACGCCATTGTATAATGGAGCACGTATGTAGATTGTATAATCGACATCCGTAACACAATCTACAAACTTGCAAAGCTGGTGCAATGGATCTCACAAAAGGAGATCAACGTAGACTCCATACCATTCGCCAAACTAAATGCTGCGGAGCTTGTGTGCATGTTTGAGAAACATTTTGCTACTACCATGCTAACCATTCAGGTGCATCTTCTTGTTCACATAGTTGATGAGGTGGAAATAGCTGGCACAGTTCATTCCAGATGGATGTTCTTCTTAGAACATTTCATGAAAACGCTTAAGGGATATGTGCGTCAAAAGGCACGTCCGGAGGGTAGCATGGCAGAAGGTTGGTTGGTATCAGAGTCCCTAGTGTACATTGGAGAGTGGCTAGACGGATTTGATAAAGCCCGGGACACGCTATGGCAAACCATAGATGATGAGCGCATATCTGGGATTGTCATGTGCAATCTCGGTGTTGAGAAGAAGATGACGGAAGATCTAGAGGCTAAAATCAACCGATTTTGCATGCTTCACAATCCAGTGATGCAAAAGTGGATTTCACAATATGAGGATGCAAAGCAAGAGCAACAAAGGGCACGAATCGAGTGGAGACGGGGAAGACGACCACCGATGCACTATCCGACGGGTCTGGAGAGCCTACAAACATTCATGAGCTTAAGATGGTTGCACAACCAATTGAAAAGCGCACAACAATGCGGTGACGAAGTGACTGAGGAAGAGTGGGAGTACTCTCGGGGTTGCGCGACCAAGGTAAGTTTGCAATGTACGACTAGCTAGTGACTTTATTTCTAAACGTTTGAACGGCCACTCATAATCTTTGTTCATTGTAGTATAAGTCATACACAGCAGCATGGTGTAAAGGTCGACATTTTAGGGTGGAACGGATCGACAAAAAGCGTTTTACTCAAGATTGTGGAATCATGGCAAAATTTGAACAGTCTAGTCGACGGCGCTCCTCTGATGCAGATCCTGTGGTGGCGGAACTCACTTACTTCGGCACGCTACAAGAGATTTTGAGGATCGATTACAGAGGATTTTTTGTCGACTTGTTCGACGTGCAATGGTTCAAGATAATCATGGAGGGTCGCAACGCTACTATGCGTAGAGGAGAGTCTGGTTTTCTTGAGGTGGATTCTACTAAGAAATGGACTGACCTAAGAGACACTTTCGTACTACCCGAGCATTGTGAACAAGTAAGTATGTAAATAGTTAACATCCCCCTTTTACAAGTTATGTGCTTGAAAGCTCTCATGTAAGTTATGTGGCTCTGGCAGGTAATATTTCATCCTACAAAGTCTACATCAAACTGGTGGTACGTCATAGAGGTAGCCCCTCATAGTGCAAGGACGTATGAAGGCTACCATGTTCCAATCACAACGGCATCAATGGAGGAGATCAGAGAAGATGCTCAATCAGAAGACGCTGCGGTGGTGCCAGACGAGCATCAAGATGCTACTACTCTATATGGGGTGCATGCAGAGGAGCTACAAAATGAAACAAAGGATATGTGTTTAAACGGAGAGCTCTATATAGATATAGGAAGTTATGTTGAGTTATGCGAGGATGAGAGAGAGATCTCTTAAAGCCACAAATATTGTATTTGAACAATTTTGCTCCGTGTTGTAAAAACTCTGGCTCTCTAAGTACCTTCCATGGTGTATAACGCTCTTTTCTACTCACGCTCACATCTTTTGATTGAAAATTTTGAGTTTTCGACTTGCCTCTTCTATCACTCAATTCATTGCGTCATTGTATTTATATGCGTCATTACGTCATTGTATTTAATGGTCTTTGCGTCATTGTCTACTCTATTCATTCAATATTAAGTTTAAATATTCGTGTGTTTAATGCAGGTATGGATGATGAGGAGTTTCTTTCTTCTTTGTCATCGCAGCAGAGATAGTGGTACGTGGAGCGTCATCGCTCTGGCGCATCATCGCGCGTTCCTACTCCATCCGCATCTCCCTCTCTTTCGGAGCATTCGGCGCGCTCCGAAGCTTCGGTGTCGACGAGACGATCTTCACACTCGTCTAGACACCGGCGCTCTAGTGGTGGCGGTGGCGGTTGTTGTGGGGATTCCGCCGCCGATGCCTCCACACCGCCTCGTGTTCGACGAGGCTCTTTACCCTCCCCTTCTTTGCCCACCCCCACACCAGCCACATCATCGCCATCTACGCCAGGTTTTGCACGGCTGACTGTTCCTAGCAGCTACACACCTCTACCTACTCCGCCAGGAGCCACCCCACTCGACACTCCTCGCTTCGGGGCCCAGACGCCGGTGGAGACACCTGACGTCCGTACCCCCATCGACACGCTGCTAGAGACCCCTACCGGGACACCCAGGTTCACGCGTCACCGGCCAGAGGGCTTGCCTTACTCCGTCGACTTCAGCGGCGGCATCATCATGGATGATGATGACAAGAAGGTGATCTCGCGCATGCGTGGTCTTTGCTCTCAGCTGTTTAGACACTACATACTAAACAAATGGAGTGAAGTACCAAGTGATTTAAAAGCCAGAGTCATCAGCATACTTCATGATGAGTTTTCCGTTCCAACACGGGATCAGCGCTTCAATGAAGACCTGATGAAGATTCGAATGCGCGAATACTGCAAACACAAGCATTCCGAAGTGCAAAAATCAATCAAGCATGGGTGGAACAGGCCAGATTGGCTGGCCAAAGAAGATTGAAAGAATGCGAAGAAAGCAGCGCGCGAGAATCCCGACAAGTGGAAGCAACAAAAGGATGCAGCCAGAGCGCGAGTAGAGGCAGGGAGCTCGCACCACTTGGGGAGCGGTGGATGGACATCATTTGAGGCCGATTTTGTAAGTGTTTTCGCATTGCTCTTTATGTTCGATAGTTTAGGGTTTATGAGTTTTTTAATTCTAACATAATGAAATCTTTGTATGTTTTGACAGTGGTCGATGACAGGATGTGATCCCACACCGTACGAGCGCGAGTACGCAAGCAGGAAGGGCTTAAACGCCCTGATGGACATTCTCAGTTCTCGCGGCGGCATGGTTAGTATTAGGGTTTACTCTTTTCTATTTTTTGTATTGTTTTATAAATGTCGTTATATGTTTATACTTACTGAAAGCTGTCTTATTGTCTTTTTTTGCAGAATCCGACAGATACGCCGCTTGGACGCGATGAGACGTCTGACTAGACGATGTCAGTTTAGCTGTAGCTAGATAGCATTAGTTGATGGTTTCTCTTAGCTTATGTATCATGAGACGGATTTTATACGTCTTTTTGAACCATGTATATTATTACATTTGTCACCGCAGTTCATTTTGCCAATCAATTCTTTATGCCTATGATGTTGTACAATTGTCATTATTACATTTGCCAATCAATTCATTTTGCCTATGATGTGTACAATTGTCAATTTTACGCTTGTCAATTTTGCAAACAATGCGTCTTGTGGGTGACTATTTTGGGTCTATTATCTACCCTTGCACTTTTTTTAAAAAGTGAATCAAGTACAATATGGTTGATGGGTGGCAGGGAATTCAATGCCCTGTCACCAAAAAAAAATTCTCTTGGGCGTCGCTATTTATGGCTCTGGAGCGTCGCTATAGACTTCTGTGTAAACGTCGCTATAACCGTTGCTATGAGCGTCTCTATATAGCGACGCTTAAAGCAACGCCTATAGCATCGCATATAGCGACGCTCTCGTAGCGACGCTACTAGCGACGGCTTTAGCGACGCCGGGAACCCAGTGTATTTCTGTCGCTAACAGCGTCACAAGAGCACACAACCTCTTGTAGTGCTCCCTAGGCGAGATGCCCACAAGGTGTGCCCAATTCCTATTGGAAGACCCTTGAAGTGGACCAATGAGAATTAAGCTAGAGTAAATTTAGTTTAATTAATTTAAAAACATTTAATAAAAGAAACCAATGAGAATTAAGTCTCCTAGAAGACTATTGGGCAGTCTCCCAACGGGTCCAATGAGCATTCAGGAGCCCAATGGCTTGCCTGATTCCTATTGGCCAGGAGACAAATGGGTCCAATGAGAGTTTAGTTTAATTATTTAATTACCTAAAGCTCTCACAAAAAGGGCAAGGGGGACACATGTTAGAAGGCTATCACTTATGCTGCTTAACACCCATTGGCTTGACTTGGGGAGGTCCAATGAGGCAAAAGCCAGACCAATTTAACAGGAAGGGCTCGCGCAAGAGAGAGAGGGGGCTGAGTTTTGCTTGGCATTGACACACACACACTCACACTTGACCATGTGTGAAGAAAGAATACTCTATCTCCTCCCAAGCTTTAATGGAGAGCTCATCACCTACTCCAAGCTTGTGAGATAGAAGCCTACATCAACACTCTCTTGGCATGTGGATGCAAATCCAACCAAGAGCCAAGCTTCAATGCATGCTCATCTTCTCTACCAAGCTAATTACTAAGCTAAGCTATGCTAATATGAGTGATTATGTGAGGAGATGTACATCTTTCTCGTAAGATAATCCTTCTTCCTCTCAATCTACTCTCATACCCTGCTAGCTCTCGCCATCTTCGAAGGTGTGTGAGGTCTTGGGTCTGAGAACGGGGATAATTCAAGTTGTGTTTGATTAAGTGTTTTTCTTAGTGCATGAAGCTTCCATCTTCCTTGCACTAGCTAGTCTTGAAGGAACACAAAGAATTGTATTGTACAATGTCTCTCTTGATGGGAGAAACCATAATACAAAGCCTTTTGGAGGGGGGACCGGCTCCATGCAAATCCGGTCCTCAACCGTTGTCAATAGCTTAATTTCTCTCTCTTTTGAAAGTATTGTTGATGCTATCTAACTAGGTGTTATGCTTTTTGTTGCTCTCTCCACCCAAGCACTCTTGTAATTCTCATTAGGAATCTATTCTAATGAAATGCCCACTATGTTCATGCTAATTTCAGCTACACATAAGTTATTAGGCCATTAAATGTTACATTTCCTAACCTCAGACTTATCTTATTGCAGACATAGTGACTAATTGTCAATCCATGGGACGAAGCTGAATCGACTAGTGCATGGAGGCTACAAGAGGATATCAATCTCTTGGAAAACAACAAACTTGCATCTAACTCAAGATACACTCAAATGACCTAAATCATCAAAAGCTAGTCGCTAATTGGCAAGCAAACCATGATGGTTACAACATAAAATGACATCCAAATACTATGAAACTTTTAGGACAAGTATATAAGACCTAAGCACACATGCTTATGGTCTCAAACCCCAGTTTTAATGAGTTTCAAAAAATGTGATTATTGATAGTAGTGAGATTTTTCTGACCCTGAATGCATCTAATGCTTAGCAGTGAAGCCCCAATACCCCGCCTAAACTTACTTTGTGATTTCCTAGCTTAAATTCCTACTTATGATCAAATTAGGCCACAGGTCAGCGACGTCAAATGCTACGATTTATCATGATATGTTTACGTCAATGCTTAGAGCTCTTATCTCTAGTTGCAACACAGTAGATGACACTACAATGTGACAACCAAAAAGGGAGGTAGAAGCAGGAGAAGGAGAGAGGAGAGCATCGTAAGCTCACATTGTGTATTTGTTATCCAAAAACTTAATAATAACTTTACAAAATTGGATTTTATACCTTAGACAAGGTTTCTTAGGTCAAAAACTAATCATTTGGGAGCTCTAATCAAGGATTAATTGATACAATTTGGAAGCTTATAGCTCCGGCTCATAGATTACAATATCCACTCGTTCAATAGGAGTTACAATCTTTCCAATTTATCAAAAGAATAAGTGTTTTTATAATGAAGCCCCCGAAAAATGTTACATGAGTTAGCTTGCTGCTAATATTCCCCCCCTCCTCGATTGTGTCATCCCTTGACACAATTTCACGGACTGAAGTAGTCTTCAAGCTGAAGACTGTCGAGGCGGTCTTTAAGTGCTTGAAGCGCTTTTTGATATCGGATGCGCTATTCTTTCTTAGGACTTGCATAAACTGAATAGTAATTTTATTATTTAGTTCTATGGCTGAATATCTGATGAACCTTGCAATTAAATTGTTGATCACTGGTCCAAAAATCTTTCTACACCATGTGAAGAACCCGGTGTAAAAATCTTCTTTCGAATGCCAACATATTGCTCGATGGCAAGAACACGCATCTAGATAGAATCCGTAAATGACTTCTTCTGAAGGTTTCCCACTTAAATCATAGCATAGGACTTGGTTATCTTCTAAAAAGGACATCCATGGGGCTCTTGATTGTTCAGGCTCATGAAAGACTTGGATACATGTGAGTAGCATTCTGCAAATTTTAAAAAGCATTGCACACGAGAGGTCAGGGAGGCTCTTGAAGAAGTTCATGGTGCCCATTAGGTTTTTCACCATGTATTATTTAGTTGCCTTTCCTTGCTCTGGTGCTGGCAGTTTTCGGTAGTTAAGCCAAGTCGGCCTTTTAGTTTTTAGTGCTATATGTGCTTGCCATGTCCTTACCCTTGGTACATGATATAATGTTGGGTCCTTCTGAATGGATGCAGGTGCCCTTGTAAACAATATGAGATACCTTGAGTTTTTGTTGGGCCAATTTTTCCTCCATGTGGGGTGGAGAGCATATGACCCCTATTCTTGCATATCCTTGTAGAGTCTTTCTTTTACTTGCAATAGCTCCACCTTTATCAAAGGATATGGCAGCGACTGTTGATGCCACTGAGAATTGATTTGATTGGGAGTGAGCTGAGTTACATTGACAGAGTGAAGGACTCTCAACTCCAAATCCATAGCCGCTTTCCATTCAACATCCACTTCTTGAACAATCTTCTTCAGCTTTAGAGAGCTGGACCATTGGCACTTGTTCCTCATCTATGATTGGTACCTGGAATTGAAAACTTAATTTTTTCCCTTCAATTGGTTGTGTTTCTATTTCTACAAAGGAGACTGCTGGTATCTCTAGGTTTGGTTGTTCAGATGTACTTGCCTGCTCCTGAGTTTCCAGATTCCCTTCTCTCAGCAATTGATTGGCTTTCTTTAATTCTTCTATCTCTTAGCAACTTCTCTTCCCATGGCATGCACATTAGGGTGAGGTCTCTTATTTGTTCTTGTTCCAGCTTCAACTCAAGTTCCAATTCAGATTTTATTTTCTTAAGTTTTGTAAACTTCATCAATCCCCTTCAGTGAAGCTACTGTTGGGTTTTCTCTTATTTTCTTTAAAAACGCCTCTTGGTCGTTGATTCTCTGCTCTGAGTATTGCAAAGAATCATTTGCTACATTCAGCTATACCTGAAGCTTTTGCATTGATTGAGTAGTGCACATAAGTTCATTTGTCACTTCAGTCAGCTGTTGATCCTTGCTTTTACAGGCATCTAATAACTTTGTGAGGAGTTCCCCTAACTCTTCCATCTCTTTTTCTTGCTTTTCCTTGACGTTTTGGTGTTTTTTTAATTTGTTCTTGAGCTTTTTGATTTGGCCTTGAAGATTTTCAATGATTTTCATTCTTTCTTCAAGCTCACCTTGGACCACATCAATCACCTGTTCGAGTTCTCAAGCTTTAGCACTACGGCTAAGAGCTGTTGTTTACATTTTCTCAGTCATTAGCTGCATCTGCTTTGCATATTTGTTGACTTGAGTGATAACATCATTCGTTGTTTCTCACTCTTCGGATTCTGCTTGAGGCTCTTTGGAAGGTCCAACCTCATCTTTGGTTATTTCTTTTTATTGTTCTTGATTGGTTCCTTCTCTTTCTTTAACCCATCTCATTTTATTTCCTTGCCTTCATCTGATTGGTTAGTGTTTGAAGAACTTGGACTAGGAAAAGGCTGACCCCCTTGTTCGGTATTGGGTGAGGATGGTCTTAAAGATATCTCCTCCCGATCCTACTGTGTTTCAGTTGGTTTCCCAACTTTTTCGTGTTGTGGTTGTCGAGCAGTTGACTCTTCTCTGGCTTTCTTTTGAGCTTCAACTAATGCCTCTTGCAGCTTTAGTGCTTCAACTTCCGCATACATCCTTTCTAACATGCCTTTTGGATCTTCTTGGATCTTCTTCTCAGGTTTTTTGGTTCTAGGACCCTTGACTTCCCTTGGACTCCATAGATCTGAAGTCTGTCCAACAGCTTGTTGACTTCATTCATAAGATTCCTTTTCTCTTTCAAACCTTGCCTTCTTTTATGAAGGTTCTTCTTGATGGGTGGCCACTGCCTTTCTTTTCATCTCTTCCCTTCTTTCTGTTTTTTCTTCATTATCCGAACTTTCTTCACTTCTATGGACTTCAAGTGAGCTTTGCGCTAACTCTTCATCTAATTTATAAATCCCTTTCCTTTGATCTTGTGGCTCGTGGAGAGGGCTGAGATTTCTCTATGATTATCCATGTGTTCTGATATGGGGCTCATGGAAAGTTATCGGCCATCCCAATGGCATGGTATGCAATTTGGGTCAAGACATCTGGACCTCCTAAATATGTGACTTTTCCTTCCTTCTTTGTGCTCTTGAGTGTTGTAAGCACATACTGAGCATGATCTATTAATTGTGTACTTGATGAATTCAATACTTGGATGGAGATGGTTGCAACAACATGATTTGGGGTAGTCTATCTTGGTGAATTCTTGGCGAGGAAGTGGAAGTGCTGGTGGTATAGGCGGGCGGGATCCTCTACTTGCTTTAGCATAAGGTTGGAGAAGGTGGCAACAATTGTACTCTTTGTGAATGTCCTAGTTGTTTTCCTATCTTTGGCTCTCATTGTCATACCTTCAGTGGGCAACTTTAGTGCTTCAGCCACTATGTCTTTGTTGATGCCTACCTTGTCCTTGCTGATCTGTATCTGGGCAGATCCATCCTCTTTAATCATCGACAGTAGTTTGTAAACCCTTTGGAAATCTATTCCACATGGTTCTTGATCATAAAATTCTCAAAATCCCAACCTTCTGTTGGCTTCTTTCATAGCTGGCTTAGCTGCTACATCATAGACTTCTTTCAATAGCATTTGCAACTCCACATGTCTTCCATCTTCACTTTTGAATCTACCGATGAAGACTGTGGTGTTGTGCTCCTCCAGATGTTCTTTTGACAGATAGGTTACTTTCGCCGTTTTCAAAGAATTGTGCTCCGATTGATACGATGGCAGCTCTTGCAACTTTTCTTTTTGTGTCTCTCTCTTCTTTGGTTTCTTAGCAGCTTGCATTACGCCTATTAGAAAAATACAATTTCAAAGTTAGAAAATTCCACAAATTTCGCTCTGACATGCCCTGTATTAAATTGTTGATAAATGATGTCCGTTTTACTTCAAACCAATTTTGGAGCATACATAGATGCATAAAAACATGTATAGATCAAAATCATTCAATCAAGGCAAAAATTGCAATAAAAGTAAATAAGCGCGATTATTTATAGCAGGGGATTTTTTCCATCTTTTTTCACTTTTGACTTCATAAGCTTGAAGAACATGTGATTTAGATACTCTGAGTTAGGTGTGAGCTCATTTGAATGTATAGGATGGAAATGGTGCCAGATTTAGTCTTCAGAATGTGAAATTGTAGATATAAAGAGATTTTGAGTTTTTTAGATCTCAATGTGATCGAACTTGATTGGTGGGCTTGTGACATCACCTACTTTGGTTGCATGAGGTCAAAGATGAAATTTGGGCTCATTTGGGCAAAAATGTAAATAATCATGATTATTTACATTTTTGCCCAAATTGAGCCTTTTTTCTTTCAAATTGATTGTAGATATGCTATAGACCCTCTGTATGAGATATGGAGGTTTTGGATTAAAAAATCAGACAAACAACTCAAAATCTGGACTGAAGAGCTTTTAGTGCGTTTTTTGACAAAATTTGAGAATTACTGGACATTTTGGGTTCATTTTTAAAATGTGACATGAGGTAGATGTGTACTAGTGATAGGTGAAGCATCATGATGATTTTCAAGCCAATTTTGCAAAAAGTAACTAATCACGATTATTTATAGTAGTTGAATTTTATGCTTGAAATGACAATTCTATGACCTAAACATCTTTATTACATCTAAAACAAATCCTAAAATAAGTTGGTAAGATTTGGTGATGTCAGCATCCCTTTGTGCTCTTGTCGACTCTAAAATCACCAATTTTTGTTACCACTTGGTGGGTAAAGATGTTCGGTCACTGTTGAAGCCATGGACTTGTCTGCTACATCGTCTTGATGCTGCTCATCATTAATTTGGGCTCATTCAAAAGAATCACATTGACTCCATATGTCAAAATTGACGCTTTGTAGTCTACGAGGGGTTTCTTGCTGTTAGAGGACTTTCCTTGACTGTTTTCTTGAAATCATACAGGTACATTGTGTATAGACCTTGTCTATATGCTGCCCATATGGAGTCAAAATTCAATTCTGGCATGTGGAAAAAACCTAGATTATTTACTTGGGGACCCCCTCGACCCCTGCGAAATGGTCATCTAATGATATGGAAGTGTTATACTATCTAGTGGCATGCTACAGTTCAAGTCTTGTCCAATTCGGTTGAGCTGATAGGCCGCTATGGTCGTTTTTGTGTTCTACGAGTCTGTATACGGTTGGGATTCTAGGGTTTTCTCGGGACCTATACCTGCTACCCGATTGCATATAAATGTTCTTTGATGAGTTTAAAACTTACTCCTCATGTCTCATGTGAAATGGCGCTGAAAATGGGTGACCGTGGACTCCAAAAATCGCGCACGAAGAAGGTCGAGAGCTCTCTTCTCTAAGGATGACTAGTAGACATGAGATGATTTTGGGCTACCTAAGATATCTATACTCAGACTTCCCAAACTAATTTTGCCCAGATTCCCTTGTTAGTCCTAATAGGCCATGAAATCTCATTAGACTCAAAAATTTCCTCAATCGAATTCTGTTAGCTCATTTTGATAAAAATTGCAAAAATAGCTGGCCTGACAACCTAATTTAGGCCTTGCGCTTCCGTTTGTCGTTTTGAGCAAAAAAAATTATGCCTATTTGTCTTGTCCTCCTTATCATCATCAGCGTATTTTTAGTTTCTCCATTTGAGCTCATTTGCTATTTATTATTAATGTTTGACATGTTTATTGACAAAATCAAAGAAAATAATAGAATGCAAAAGAAAAAAAGAAATTGAAAGATCAAAAATTAAGAAAATCCAATTAAAAACACTATTTTATTACTTTTTGGTGGATTTCTTCATTTTTAAGCTCCAATATCAAGAAAAATGAATGAAAATAAACAAAAAGGACTAATGTTTTATGTCATTTCTGATAGTATATACACTATTTACACTTATCGGGGAGATTTTATTAGTTCAAATTCCCATGTTGATGACTTTTAAGGGCATTATTAGGTAATTTTGCAAAAAACCACATGTTAACATCCAACTTTTTTTTCCCCCTCTTCAAACATTGCCCTTAATTAATGAAGTTTCCTTTCACCCCTCCTAGATGGAGTACTCTGGGACGACTGTGTGCATGGGTTGAACAATTGTGTCTATGCATAACTGTGGTTGGCTCTACCATAATTTCAGGGTTAATGCAATTCAAATCATTATGCGGTGCAAGAGTTGGGTCTTGAGTAGTTAACTCAAGGGTTTCCGTGGTCGAGGTATCTTATTGATCTTTTTTAAATAGCAGATTTTGTAATTTATGTGCTCTTTGTCTGATTGTACCGTTTGGATATTTTGGCACACTGATTTCTTGAGCTGTTGGTAACAATGATGATGGCTGCTGAGATTTAAATCTCCATTGGTATTTCAGTTTTCGGTTGATGAAATGTTGTGGTGGAGTTTTTTGAGATTTATATTTCCACTGATTCATCGGCTTTACTGTTTGTGGAGAAGATAAAGGCTCCTATGGTTTCCAAACCCATCAAGTGCTAGTTTCTCTTTTGAAAGATATTTTTCTCTGAGTTGCTAAATGTGAAACTTCCTTTAGTATGGTAGATAAGTTTTTGGGCACCCAAATTTGAGACGGAATGTCCTTGATTTGTGCTTTTGGTACCCAAATCTTCCTAACTCCTTGCATGTTGCTTGTAGCATTTTCTTGTCTAGAATTTGACATAGATTGATTATTCCCGGTTTCTTTGTGGGAAACCTCTTCTCCATTCCTCTTTGCTCAGTGAAATTAGAACTAAGAGTTTTCCTCCTTTAAGTGATAGGTTGAGTTGGTTGGTGTCCCAATCTAGTAGTACCTTGTATGTCTGCATCCATGAGACTCCAAGAATCATCATTTCATTCATACGTTCATTTGGTATGCATATAAATTGATGAGGGCAAGAAAATCCATTTACTATCACATTCAAGTTAACCACTCCCAATGCTGGTGTTGGTTTTTGTTGCATCCTTTGATAGCAGATATTCCCGATGCTAAAGACTGATTTGTAGCTTTCTTGTAAGTGGAATAACTGACTACATCCATTCGAGCACTGGTATCTACTAATGCATTTGTGCTATGATTTTTCAATTGTAATGTGATGCTAAGGTCAATTCCATCCAACCATTCATCATCCATTGATACTACATCATTTTGTGATTCCCATTGTCTTTTATCTAGCTCCAAAGTGTTGATGGGAATATGTGTTTGTTGATTTTTGAAGGCAGCTTTCCTCATGAGTACTCGAAGTCAAGCTTCCTCTTGAGCTTTGTCAAAAACCTGCTGTTGTTTAATCTTTCTTCGCTTGGATGCATGCATTTTTTCTAGCAGATCATTGGTTAGTGACAAATGGTACTTCTTAAAGCGGCATTCACTAATCCAGTTAGCCATTGGTTCATAGCCATTGGTTCAACATCTATAGTGGATAACTTAACTGCTCCACTTGGAGATACATCTTCAATGACAAGCGGTCCATTTCCCTTTTTCTTGAATTTGGGAATGTGTTGCTTAAGGATATAAACTAAAACTAGGTCTCTTTTTTTGAAGATTTTTGTGACTAGATGTGAATTTTAAAAAACAAATTTCTTCCATTTTTGTGCATAGATGTGAGCTACAACTGTTAGCCTTTGTTCATCAAGCTTTCCTAAATATTCAAGCCTCTCTGACAATTCATCTCCGGTCCACTCAAGATCTTTAGCTACCCTTAGTGTTGGCAATAGAAATTCAATTGGTAGTATGGCATAAAGACCATAAACAAAATTAAAGGATGTAGTATTTAAAGATGCCTTGAATGAAACTCTATAAGCCCATAGACCATCAGGTAGATTCATTTCCCAATTAGTTCATCCTGAAGTAGCCACTTTATTCAATACCAAGCTAAGAATTTTATTCGTGTGCTTAGTTGTCCCATTTTCTTGTGGATGATATGGAGCAAATTTGTTATGGATGACCATAAATTCATTCAATAGACACTCAATTACCTCACTGAGGAAATGAGTTCCCCTATCACTGACAATTTCTATTGGAAGTCCATATCTTGTGAACACATTCTCATACAAGAATGCGGCTGTGGTTCTAGCATCATTCTTCCTGGTTGCCTTAGCCTTTGACCACTTGGTCAAATAGTTGTAGCTACAATGATATATTGAGCTTGAGTTCTATAAGCAGGTGGTTGTATTGGTCCGCCAAAATCTATGCCCCATTTTTGCAAAAGCTATAGCCCCCATCATTGGTCTTAAAGGCATGCTACCTACCCATGTTGGCATTTTTGCTGGTTGGCATGCATCACATCTTCGAGCATATTCTTTGGCATCTGCAAAAAGTGTTGGCCACCATATGCCTGCCATTAAAATTTCTTTAGTGGTGGTTTCACTAGAAAAGTGATCTCCAGCTAATCCAGCATGTGCTTGTTCTAGAGTGGGTATATGTTCATCTTCATTTGCACAGAGACGCAAATGTTGATCGTTTCCTCTCTGACACAATTGGTTTCCAATAAGAGGATAGTCTCTTGCTTCAGTTTTAATAGCTCTTTGGCGACGTTTACTCATATCCTCCAAAATGTTCTGCTTGATAAGAAAGTAACTATATAGTTACTCCACTTAGGAACGAGTGAGATTTGAAATAATGTCACATGAGGTATGGGTGCTTGTTTTTGGCATTGAAGACAATTTTTCACAAATGAGTGAACAACACTCCTCATGGTTGGCCAAAATATTCCAAGTCTCAGGATCCGTTGCATAGTTTGGTCTTCCACAAAGTGAAGTCCTACTATGGTAATGTGTGCATGATTTAGGTATTGGGTTTTCTCCTCAAGATTAATACACAAAAGCAATATTCAATCTCAATTTCTTTTGTATAGCCTTCCAGGTAATAATTGTGATACATAGCCAATTGTCTAATTAATCCTGATGTAATAGGAAGTGATATTTGAGAATCAGCTTGAGGTATAGTCATCAATGAAACCATATTTTCTAGCCAATGGGGTGTCATTTCCATGGAGAACAGATATTCATCTGGTAGATCATCATCTATCCCTTTTGGTGGTTCTCCTGAAATAAACCTTAATAATGATCTGCTTTTTGGTGTGTGGTGCCCTTTTTTACAACTATAGTGAAATCAAATTCCAAAAGAATGATGAACCATCTCACTATTCTCCCTATGTTGCATAGCTTGTTGACCAAATGCAATAAATCTTGGTGGTCCACAAAGAACACAAATTTCTTGGCTAGTAGGTAATGTCTATAATTTTTTACAGCATAGATCATTCCTAATCCTTCTCTTTTGGTGGTTGTATAGTTTTTCTCTTCCACATTCAACTGTCTACTAGCATAGGAAATGAGAAAATCAAATTTTCCGTCTCCTGGTTGAGCTAATATACACCCAATGGGAAAATTGGAAGCATTAACATGTACATGGAATATCTTATTCCAATCTGGTGCTTTCAATATTGGGATGTAGTGAGAGCTTGTTTAAGCTTCATGAAAAATTCTTCACACTCATCAGTCCTTAGAAAGAGTGTAATCAGGTCATACATGGGTTTTGCGACTATAGCATACATATAAATGAATTGTCTATAATATCCACAATGTCCCATGAATCAATAATGGGGATGTAGTGAGAGCTTCTTTAAGCTTCATGAAGAATTCTTCACATTCATCAGTCCTTACAAAGAGTGTAATCAGGTCATACATGGTTTTGCAACTATAGCATACATATAAATGAATTGTCTATAATATCCACAATGCCCTATGAAAGCTTGAATCCCTTTGACTATTTTTGGCCTAGGCAATTCAGCAATAACATGAACTTTATCCATATTGATTTCTATGCCATTTTTAGACACTATATATCCAAGAATTTTTCCTTGTCTGTCCATAAATGTGCACTTTTCAGGATTTAAGCAAATCCTATGAACTCTACATTTTTCAAAGACAACTCAATGTGTTCAAGGGGACAATTGACATCCAGGCCATTGCCAACCTTCATACAGATGCATTCAAAACTCTTGACTACATGCGCAGCACATAGAAGAATATACCATAGTCTTTGAGGGATCTGGCACAACATGGTTGCCATTGGATTCTCTCAAACATCTCTATGCGACCGAGAAAAAAAATTGTTTTTGCTTGTTGAGGTTTATTAAAGGGCTCACAAAATGGCAGTACAAGGTAGAGGATGAGGATGATCTCATACACTTGGGCATGGGATGCATAGGCACCCAATTCATTTCTTGGGACATGGTTTTGGCCTTACTTGTGCTTGAGGGCATGGGTAATGGAAAATCAAATGAAAAGGCCAGCCAAAGACTGCCTATGACCATTGTGGAGGAATCAAATGAAGTTATCAAAGGGGTTGATCAACAGACTGAACCATCTATGTCACTCGTTCTCTTGTAAGAGCTCAGCTTCACTGAGGAGGAATATCGGATGATAGAGGGAGATGAGGTGTTGGAGGAAGTCCTAGACCTCCAAATTCTCACTTTGCATGCAGTGGTGGTGGATGATCATCACTTCTTGTTCCTTGACGACATTGCCAAAACACTAGGACTCAAAGAAGATGAGTTGCTCCCAGTGCTGGCTATCTATGAGGGCATGAGGGATCCCAATGGAAAGAAAGAGAAAGTCAATTTTCAAATTGACTTTGAAGACCAAGGTCTCCCAACAAGCCTCTCCTTCCTTGCCCAATGAAAATGAATAGAAGTTGGTGCAAACGGTGGCAAGTACACTTGTGGAAATCAAATCATGTGCCTTATGGTACGAAAGTATCTCGGAAATCACTTTCCATCCACACAAACCACATCACTATGGGTGGAGATGATCGCTCTAGCATCGATCTTACAAGGAAAAATCTTGAAGAGATGGATGAAGAGACTGAGGTAAATATTTCTTAACTTGGTCGATTGTCTATTGTCTCTTATAGCAAGTGTTAAAGTAATTTAAAATTCTTTGCAAATGGCATCCATGTTGATAAGTTTGCAATGCGTACATGCAACGTGCCCATGGGTAGGGATAGATTGCTTTGGCACTACCTGAGCCACCTGGAGCCATCAATTCTTTGAATTTCTCACATAAAGTTCTCCAAGAATGGTTCTGCGGAGCTACTCAAGTGCAAAGATTCCCTTACTTTAAATGCTCACAAACGTGTATTGGTGGACCGAGAGGCGGCATTGTATGTCTTTATAGACAAGAACCCTAAGTGAGTCCTCTCATTGTGCCTTAAGCCTAGGTCACAAATGCTCACAAATGTGTATTGGTGGACCGAGAGGCGGCATTGTATGTCTTTATAGACAAGAACCCTAGGTGAGTCCTCTCATTGTGCCTTAAGCCTAGGTCAAGGCTTGACAAACCTAACCCTAAATGCTCACAAATGTGTATTGGTGGACCGAGAGGCGGCATTGTATGTCTTTATAGACAAGAACCCTAGGTGAGTCCTCTCATTGTGCCTTAAGCCTAGGTCAAGGGTTGACAAACCCATAGGAAACTGTAAAATCCCTGTGCGTCAAGTCAGTCGTTTGCCCCATATCCAGAGATGTAATTCGTAGAAAAATTAATCGACCATGATGTAATATCCAAACCAATATAGAATAATTGGTTTTTTATTGATTTATATCAACATTCTGGGTTTTTTTAATTCATATTGTCTAATAAATTTCATTTTTTCGTTGCGTGCACAAAACCTCGACCATGCAAGCACTCGTCAATTAGGGGCACCTCTCAGTGATTTTTTAACAAAATCGAGTGATAGGAAGGGATGTACGGATGCGACGAGACAACCATGGTGCACGATGACGCTTGGCGGGGTCAAATGGCACAAAAAAGCCGTTGTCTGTCACGGCGAGACAACCATGGTGCACGGTAGTGCTTAACAGGATCAGACCGCACAAAAAAAGCAATGTGCATCGTTCGACTCCGCCGTGCGCCATGGTCGTCCCATCATATCTGTAAGTCCTCCCCGTCACCCAGTCTCGTAAAAAAATTACCAAGAGGTGCCCTCGGGCGATGGGTGCTTGCATACTCGAAGAGAGTTTAAATTTAACAACTTGAACAATTCAAATACTTCAAAAACACAATGTACAAAATCAAGTATTACAATTATACGAAATGGTAGAAATTTGACTCTTTCATATTATATAAAAAGATTACAAATCTGATCAAGAGAGAATACATGGGATAAACCAATTCTTATGAAGGCTCCCTTCATTTTTCAAATTGATTGCTAGAGCTAAATCCATGTTTTTCAAAGTAATGCACTCAGCATGTACCATACAAGAAATGTTATCCTGAAACGCTACACCATAATGTCCTCGGTGGTATCATGTAGCACCAGTAAAGCTGTGTGTTGTATGCGTGTAAATGAATCAATGTATTCATCCATTATCTCTCTCATCACCCGAGAGGTCGCTTTGGGTATGATTGGCTTAGTGCTTTTTTGATACTTTCAGATCTCTCGCAAATCAACTATGCCTAGCTTCCATCTCCACTTCTTTTGTGTTGTTGGGCGGTGGTGGTGGAGGATGTGCCTGCTTGGCCCATTGAGGAGGACCATTTTTGTACTTTTTCTTCCTCTCATCTTTGGCATGTTGTTCTTTGGGCGTCACCTTGTCCTTCTTCATCTTTGCACATTGCTTGGCTCTTTGAGGTCAAATTTTTGAAGGCCTTAGCCTTTGCTTGTTCGGCGACCTGAGCTCTATCCACTTCCACCTTCCTCTCTGCCTCTACTTGTGCTTGTAAATTTTCAAAGTGATCTCTCTCGGCCTCGGCTCTCTGTCATTCCTCTTACCCCCTCTGTCTTCTCAGTTCTTCTTGCATTCTTTATGCTTCCTTCTCAGCTACCTGTTCTTTTTTCATCTCTTTCATTTTCTACCTTCTCTTAGCCTCTCGTGCTTCAGAAACCGAGTGGCCTAGTATTACTTTGATAACCCTCTTGTATCGCAGTCCAAACCTTCACGGCATGGTTTTTGGGTCGCCTGAGCACCAAGTGATGTGACAGCAGCAGGTGAGGGCTCCAGCTTTTGCAGCAGACCCCAGTATTCCTCTTTGGTTGCTCTTGTTTCTTGTGTGACTTTATGTAGAGATAAAATTGGTGGGGGATCTAGCAGAGGTGTGCGGTTGGCATGATTTAGTGGTGCGAGATCACCAAAAATATATCACATGGTGGTTTGATGATCTGGATTCAATGGTTGGGGAGGTTGTTGGGCGTTTGGAGCGGGTTGTAGTGTTGGATTATCCACTTGTGGTTGAGTATGTGAATTTGAAGCCTTAAATTCTGCATGAGGTGCAGGCCGCGGATTTTCAGTGGTGTGAGTGGTTATGGTGGTATCGATGTGCGTAGTGGTGTGAATCGTCCATGTGGTCCAATATATAAGTGCGTGTTTTTTTGTGCTCAAGAGGATATTCTAGAATGTACAAACAAGAAATGAACTTCAAGTTATGAGTTTTGATCTATATAGTACTTAAATTTTAAAAAATAATAAACCCAATAATACTAATAAAAATTAAGAAAAGCTCCAAAATAGACGAAACTTGACCCAGGAGACTATTGATTGGGACGTCAACAAATCACTTGGTATTACAATGCATGTTTACATTAGAAGTGGTTAGTGTCAAGAATTTATTAGTTTTCCATGCAATGCTTGCCATTTCGTCGCCTTGTCTCCAACCATCGTTGAAATTGGTCTTTTGCACTCAAAGCATGATCTGATTGTGATCACCTCATGCTAATCACTTTCTCTATTCTTCATTTCAAACTTCTTTGCACTCTAGTCTTCTTCCTCTCTCTCCCCGCTAAAACTTTATAGAACTAATTGAACATCTCGTGTAGAGCATTGCTCGTTTTCCTTCCACCTCCATGCGGTGTATTTTTTAAATACAATGCTTTTTCTTGATAGCGTGAGCACTCCATTCCTTGGCTACTCCACATGCCCAATGAATCGTATGTATCGAGAAAAAATGAACTATGTGCCAAAAGAATGTGCTCCAAAAACAATTAAACTTTAGTTCAAAGACTGATGTTGTTTTACTGCAAAGACAAAGTGTTCAACCCACCATGTAATGTGTTATGTGTGTCTCCCCCTAGGCATCCACCATTTGCCATGTGAAACTATTGACTACAAACTTTAAGGTGGATATCTCAGCACGGGTTAGCTTTGCCTTTTCAAGCAGACAAAAAATATCATCTATAGGCTGCCACACATGAGCATGCTTAATTTTTAGGGCTGCTTTATTACCCCTGTAGGTGGTAATGTCATACACCTTTTTCCATAAATGAAACTCATTAGGACTTTGGGAGTCAGAATAGTCTAAAAGAAAATGCCTAGATTTACTACTACCCATACATATTTTATTAGGATGATCATGTGTACTTTAAGATGCCTTCTTGTCCTTTGCTAACTCCACTACACCCCCATGTAGACCAACACTTGATAGAATAGATTCGATTTCTCTTATTCACTCTTCTTTTTTGTCTGTAGGCTCCATATTCCAGGGAAATAATTAATATGTAGCATAAGCAACTTGTCAAGAATTCGTAGACATGGGTGAAAGGTGCACACATGCACATTTATCAATGGAATCGGTAGAATAGGATCCCAATTTGGATCATCCATGTTTTGATTAGAGGTCACACTCTGGTTACAATTGAGGATACCTTGAAACCATTGTTGTAGTGCTTTACCCACTGTTTGTGTAGTGGGCACACCTTTTGCAAAGTTGAAGGAAGCTTTTCCACCCTTCCTTTGACTTGTTAGCCTTTTCACCCTTGCCCTCAGTTCCCAATGAGAATTTACTATGGTAGAAATAAATGCATGGAAAGAGGGTCATTGCACCTTGCTTGCATCCTAACATACACTTGACAAGTCTCTTGCCAAATGCCACTCAACTTGGAACACACCCAGACTTGAAACTTGCAATTGTTGTCCTTCTTGTTGTTGCCAAATGACATCAACGATTGGAGTGTGATTAAAATACCATGTCAGGGACTCATGTGTCTTGTGAGAGATGAAAAGCTACTAGCCACCAAATATTCTTCTCTGACTGAACACCTAAATAGGTGTTTCCCTTCTTGTTGACATTTAACTCAACATCGACACCCACCAAGGCTTACCCTTTCGAGCCGTTGACATTTGACAATCTGTCACTTGTCAAGATTAATTACAAATATAACTTTGTCATCACACTCGTCCTGTGTCAACCCATAAAATCTAATCATTGACTCCTAGAGCTTTAACAAGTTACCACAGACATTGTTGAACTCATTGTAATAACGGAAGGATTTTCTATCTTCTAATGGCCTGGCATCATCCACATAGTGAAATCCACCCAACAAGCTTTCAACATCATTATTGGTGCACATTTTTGTAACATTGACACTGTAAGGTGTTGACAACAACCTAAATAGACCTTTTGACATGTGACCTAGTGTGACAATTCTTTACAAAGATTTGTAGGCCTTCCAACTTAATCTTGCACTGTCACACATCTCCATCATCTCTTGAGGTAACACAATTCTCTTTAGATCACTGAAATACTTCTACTGCAAAACACTAGCAATGAAAGCATTGGATGGATCATTCAATAGCTCCACCAACTCCTTTGGCTTGATGATATGTTGCAACAAAGTCTGTCCAGTTGTTTAAGCATCGGAATCGATTCCCATCATCATCCAAGTTTTGTATATTGAAATAATATTATAACAACCTGAAGAAAATGTAAGAAATTTGAAGCTTGCATTTGTATCCGTACTGAGTTTGATGGATACGTTTCTTTCAAGCTCCACCACTTGAAGATAGCATAGACATCGTGTGTCTCTTGTGCTTACAAATGTGGTAGCCCAATGGAATATGTGTGAGATTATCGATTCACCGGTGCATATTACGTGCAATGTGTTGTAGCTGAATGTAATTGTCTAGCCAATGCTCTTGCTCCATTTTTTGATGCTCTACTTTTTTATTAAGCTTCGTCATCTCATCATTCAGTTGCTTCGTCTTCTCATTGTCTTCCTCATTGACTTGCTGAATGTCTTTCACGTACTTCTCTTGCAATGACAAATAGGCAGCAAGGAGATGTTTTCTTGCCTCCCTTTCATTGACAAAAGATACATACAATCTCTAGAAGTAGCCAAACAATTTGTCCCTCCCATCTCCAATATAAGCAGTAGCTCAGTGACGTTACAAAAGGGTGGTGATGCATTTGTCATTGGATTGCAAGAGTAATATATGGCTATCAATCCATAAGTTGAGTGACTTGCACCCAATGTTCCATAGCTAATCCGCAGCATTGGGATTACATATGCCAAGTCGCATAGTAGCGTACTCCTGCTCCAAATCAACGCTTAACTGATATCATTTTGTCTTATTAGTAATTTCTTGCAGTGGTAGGGGATTGGATGAAATTTGTGTTATCTAATCAAGTAAACTAGAAAGAGAATATGTCTAACTGTGATTGCTACAAGCAAGTGAAGCTAGCTAGCTATGGAGGGGAAAAGTGAAGAGTACTCAGAGATAAGAGAAAAGGATTATGTTGTGGAGGGAAGAAAGAGAGGGAGTGCAACTCAATCTCCTTTGAATTCAAATTTTTGATCATGAGTGTAGAGAGAGAAATGTTGATGCACATAGAGCTAATGGATTTCCATTGCTGTCACCTAGAGCTAGACTGGGAGAAGCATCAAGGGGTTGGGGGGGGGGAGAGAGAGAGAGAGAGAGAGAGAGAGAGAGAGAGAGAGAGAGAGAGGGAGTGGGAGTGGGAGTGGGAGTGGGAGTGGTAGAGAGAAAGATAATAAAGGAAGGGAGAGTGGGAGAGAGAGAAAATATGCAACCTTGGAGGATATGCACTTTCTATCAAAAATAGGCAGCAAAGAATGTCTCCTTAATGATTGGGAGGGAGAAGTGACAAGAGAGAGAGAGAGAGAGAGAGAGAGAGAGAGAGAGAGAGAGAGAATTTAATGAGAGAATGTGAAAAAATTTCTTTGTGGGGGGGCAAAAAGTGTCTCCTTTAATGAGATATAAGTGAGAGAGAGTGTTTTATATTTTAGAGAGAAAGGAGAGGGGTGGGAAAAATAAATTTTAAAATTCATTTACCCACTCTCTTTTGGGTAACTAAATAGACTATTTTCAAATACAAAATATGGAAATGGAAATTTTTAAAATTCCAGCACATGCCTTTTTGCCCTCTCTTTTAGCCTTGGTCAAACTTGGATTAAGCTTTAAGAATTCCCTTAAGATGCCACATAAAGAGGCCCTCCTATACCCCATTCACTTCCTCATGTTTAGCCCTGTTCTTTCTTGAAAGTGACTCTTGCAACAACAATGTGTATAATGCATCAAACTTGACAGCTTGAGTGCTTCCTTGGACCATAAGTCTCCAAATAGAGAAAAAGTTTGGTAATAATTTGGCAATGAATCGAGAACAATATGCACAACAGAACTAGAAAAAATTTCTTTGCCTGCAATAATGAGTTTTTCTTTAATATTCTTGATACAATAAGGTATCAAGGAGTGACAACAGAAATGTATTTGCCTGCAAAAATTAGTTGCTCATTAATATTCTTGATACCCAAAAAGAAAAGTGTTCATGTCATCTTCCTCTTGCATAATCTTTGACTCCAGACCAAGCCTATTTTTTTGAATTTGTTGAGAGAATATGAGGAGTAATAATGCGCTTCACAGATAATTCAACCAATGCATGAGCTTGCACATGTTCAACATCCCAACGAGACTT
Source organism: Adiantum capillus-veneris (assembly GCF_014529385.1). Classification (NCBI taxonomy): domain Eukaryota; kingdom Viridiplantae; phylum Streptophyta; class Polypodiopsida; order Polypodiales; family Pteridaceae; genus Adiantum; species Adiantum capillus-veneris. The sequence goes on along the minus strand of NC_140942.1, from coordinate 53,190,858 downwards.
CTCAACGTAGACAAAACAAATTTAGCAGCAACAAACCTTCCAGAACTTGCAACATCCTCAATAAAGTATGTATCCACACTGAAGGCGCACATAGATCAATGCCTTGCAAAACATTTCAAAAACCCTTTGACACAAGAGTTTGTGTCATCATTTAAGCGCAAATTGGGTAGTTATCCCCATCTAGTTTATCCTCAGTATCAAATATCTTGAAAACATTTGTGTTGTTGTCAGCCATGGTGAGTGACTACACCTGATGTGCAAGTTTCCTCAAAAGAGGAAAACTGAAGAAGGACTAACATGTGCTATATAGAACATCCAAAAGAGGATTGTAAGGGACATGTTCTACAGAAACTTGTGCATACAAAAATTTTACGCAAAAGGACGAAAGTACATGTGCAATACTACTTGTAGTGGAAACGAACGCCAAATGAGCCCAAATGAAAATTTTGAGAAAAACTATCTCTAGGAGTCTTCCTGAAGTATTTGTCATCCTCATGATGCTCAACAAAGCTCACCCAAATCAAAAAAATTGAGCAGGCAAGTGCTAGCGATGCTGGTAACTATGCTCGAGAGGACGCAACCTGCCTTGATACCAATTGTTGGAATTCGGGTTGTAAGAAAGCACACAAAACTTGGAGAAGATGAAGAAGATCAAGGCACACAGTAGAGAGTATATTTCTAAGTGCACAATGTAAAGATAAGTTAGCCCTAGAATAATGGATTTATATACAATGCACGCAAAAAAAAAAACTGCTAGTGAGGGAAAAAATACCTTGGTGTTCCTAAGTGTATTCACACACATCGCTACCACATATATGGTAACATTGGTGCCAAGGGAATCCTCTCCACCTTGCAACCCTCTTATAATGGCTTACTTGAGGCTAGAGCTATACACATAAAACACCAATCAAACCATCAACAAATGAAAGGGCATTGAAATACCTACAATTGCGTGGATTCCATGATGTTTAGCAAACATGAGACGGGAGAATACCATCAAGAATTGGAGCCCAAAACCACCTCTTCTTTAATGGCCACAAAAACAAGAATACAATAGTAGAAGAAAAACCCAATTCCTCTTCTCTTTTCTATGGAAGCACAACTACCTTTAGCATGCACCACATTAAAGTGATATGCAATAGCAATTGAACAAAAATGCTAAGCAATTTGCATTCTTGGCTTGAGCAAGAACTACCTTTAGTATGCACTACACTAAAGCGACACGCAATAGCAATTGAAGGAAAATGCTAAGTGCTTTGCATTCTCCGCTTGAGAAAGCATTAATAAAGGCTATGGCTATTTGCATTAACTAAGCTAGCATGGTTAAAGGCAAGGCTGCTTGTGCTGAAAGTTTGTAGGCTCTCACTTGTTGTACACTTCCTCACACTCTTCTTCTCTACACTTCTTGTTTTTCATTACAAAGAGAAGCTCTCATTTTATAGATTTGCAGAGGGATTAGAGTTTGGATAATCACTTTTAATTACACATAAGCAAAGCTTTCTTTATTAGGTAAGTGATTTAGGTGAAGAGATAGTTAGTAGGGCTAGGGTTTAAGTAATTAAATTAGTGAGAGTTAGCATTCTAGTTAGTATGGATTTATACAATGGACAATATAAAGAAAAATTTACAAATGATGAACTGGATAAGATGAGAAACTAGCCAAATTTGAAAGATTTTCCCTCTTCTTTGCATTGGTGTTGATGAACTGTCACCACCATTTCCCACGTGTCATGTATTGATTCCATTGGAAGGAGTTGGTACCTCACTAGATTTATCTTCCTTTTGTCGCTTCTTGTAGATGAAATTTGTAGTAGAAAGTTAGAGCATTGGTGGTAATGCGTGAGAGATAAGAGGAAGAAAATAGGTGAATGACGTTTGGGAAGTAATGGACTATAGAGATATGCATAGCCAACTTTGTGGAGAATTTTTCTCATGATTGTGGAAGTGGAGTGTGTGTGATTGTGTGTTGAAAAGAGTGTGTATAAAGAGGAAATATGTAAAATAGACAAAAAGGATATATAGGTTATTTTTTATAGATAAATGCATTTTAGGGCTCTAGAGAGGCTCGAACAAGTCCCCTAGAATCATGATAGTTAGTCACACGATTATTTTTTATTGTAAAAGTAACAAGAGAGAGAAAATGTTGACCAAAATTTCAGAAGAGGGATTTAAAATTAAGATTTTACTTTGGTAGCATGTGATGAGTCATATTTTTTTTTATTTTTATGTTGTCCAAAGTTTTTCATGTTTCCAATTTTGTATGTCCCATATGTCCCCATCCTCTTCCACTTTTCATAAAAACCTATAGAGATCAATATTGGTATTTCCTTTTCCATAGCCTTTGAAGACTACCAATTGATTTTTCATCATAGGAAGGCAAATACAAATAGAACTCTTCCTCTTCTTTTGCATTGAAGCCTCTTTGAATTCTGTAAGAAATAGAAATGTGCCTTGAATAAATCCACTTCAAGTTGTTTCCTATGTGAAGATACCCCAAACCATAATTTTCATATAAGAACTCACCCCTAATATTAAATGCACACCTAATGGTAAATATAAAACAAAAAATTAGAGATTCCGTGCAAAAATTTGATAGTGCATTTTGATCACCTATACTAAATAAGGTTTTTACGGCTATATACATATATACACTCAGTTTATTGAAGGCTATATTCAATTTTTTTGTCGTGTTTCCTCCATAGATGGATCGAAAAAATAGCTATCAGTAGAAGAGGGAACTCTAAGGTAGTGTAGGCTTTTAAAGGGGAACTCAGTGTAGGGATCCCCAAGGGGAAGAAGCCCAAGAAATTGGGATTAATTTTGTGGTGTAAAATGAAGAAACATAAATGTAAATGTTTTTAATTTAATTAAAGTACGATGTTTTATGGTTTTACAATGCAAAGTATATTGTAAGTGTATATTCTAGCTAATTCATGTATCATGGTTCCACGTACGTTCAACAAGTGAGGCGGCAAGTTTTGAAGTTGAAGGACCCTCAAAAATTGACTTAGGTTCCATTCAGACTATGCAATCGCTTGGGAAAAAGTTCCCTTTTCCCTAGCAAAACTCGTGAACTTTGAGGTTGGGTAGTGAGTGTATTCACACAGACCCAGAGTCCTCACCTTTCACCATCGTCTTCACATTTGTTTGCGCAAGTGTTTGACAGAGCCCCATACACTCTCACTGGATGAGGGTTGCATTGTTGCTCCTTGGGTGGCACAAGTAGGCCGGAACAAGAATGTTGGCTATGTTCCGTGAGTCAGCATGCCAACTAGGCATGGCCTGATGGTGAACTCCGTTGCTCGACAAAAGGCACTCAATGTGATTGGTTGAACTCTAGAAAAGGTGTGTAGGTCTTGATAGTCTAAACCCTACCTTAGGACTCCCTTCAAGTCAAAATCCTATCCCTTTCCTCTTTGTGTCTCTCTTTCACCCAAGTGTGGTACAATGACTATCTTTTTCCGGACTTCAAAGTTGAAGGAGCCTCCAAAGTCCAAGAGCTCTCTCTCTCTCTCTCTCTCTCTCTCTCTCTCTCTCTCTCTTGTGTGGAACATTGATTATACCAGTTTCCTCACATCTTTAGTTCATTACTCGTCGGATTGGTGAGTATATATACTATATATAATGCAGCTTAAAATTTTCTAGGAAGGAGAGGGCATCCACATGTCACACTCTGGTTCATTACAAAGAAAGCCTTAAAAAACTTTTGGTTTGAAATGCAAAAGTGAAGGGTAAGTGGTAATTACTAATAACTATGATGGTAGAGAATGAAAAAACATAGTTTTGACTTCTGAATTGAGTTCTGTCAACAAGTCAAAAAGCTTAGTACTTCATCTATGTCTATATTATTTATAGCCCTTGACAAGGCCATGGAATGAAACTCGAGCCAATGTTTGGGCAAAGTCAATTTTACAAACATACAAAATTTTCTTTAGGGTAGATTCAAAGAGGAAATTTTCCAAAATAATAGTATTTTTTACAATGCACCTCTAATTTCTTAAATTTTTCAAGCATATTTTTCTATTTTCCCCCTCTTCTCAACCAATTGTTTTGAGTTTTCAGCTCCTCAAGGAGAATCTAAGACACTTTTTTCGAACACTAACTCCAACCTTCAAATTTGAAGGGTGACTACTTCTATTTTTGTAAAGGGTTGCTCTACTTGGCATTTTGAAGGCCATAAAGAATGCTAAGTACTACATGGCTATGTGCATGCTCAAATGGGATCAAGGGTGGAGGTGACGGATCACGACATGCATGCATTTTAGACCATGTGATCGACACACAAATTTACAAATCAATCCACACTTACAATGTAATGCATTGGAGTACCATGATCTTCAGTAAAAGCATGCGGGCGTGGTGGTTAGAGTCAAATGCCTTGAACGAAACAAGCCGAGGGTTTGACGTGCAAGGTGCACCACAATCTTGACTGGTTTGAATTTACTTGATGGCCCGAATTTACTTTTTTGCATTGAATTTACTCAACAATTCGAATATGATGATCCAAATGACCCCCACCATCTATCCCATTTGAATGTGTCCATGCTAGATAGTGCAGAGGATAAAGAATTCTCTTTTCCTTTCTATACAAATGCACACCTAGCCTTGAAATTTATACTCCAGTTTCAAAAAATATAGAACTTTCAAAGATTCCACGCATTGTATAATATTAAGTTAAAATATCGCACTTGGCACCTCCATGTATAATTGTCCTTCTAGCCTCGAGAATGTGCACATTGCACATTGTAGCTTTGTGCAAAGGGACATAGTCGAATGGTCTTGGAGTTGAATTGGCATGTGTGTGTGCGTGTGTGGAGGGTGTGGGTGTGTGTGTGTGTGTGTGTGTGTGTGTGTGTGTGAGAGAGAGAGAGAGAGAGAGAGAGAGAGAGAGAGAGAGTGTCAGAGAGAATTTGAAATTTAAAGAATTGAGGATATTTACACTAAAACTTACAAAATTTTACCGACTTTCTTCAAGGCAATCTTGAAATCTAGCCAAAAATTTGTAATTTTAGCCCCAAAATGGAAGAGCGTAATAGATGTAGAAAAGTTGAATACCCAATATATCCACGATCACTCTTTCTCCCACCTCAAGAATATGCTATGCCAAGAAAGGATGGGCACACCTATTATAAATCTGTTACAACCTCCCATGGACACAAATGTGTGTGTGTGTATGTGTGTGTGTGTGCATGCGTGCGTATGTGTGTGTGTGTGTGTGTGTGTGTGTGTGTGTGTGTGTGTGTGTGTGTGTGTGTGTGTGTGTGTGTGTGTGAGAGAGAGAGAGAGAGAGAGATGAGCCTTGGAGTCATCCATGTGTCATTTAAAGTGTGACTCTACTTTTCTTATTGAAGTCCATAAAGAAAATCTAGCCCTCAAGTTTGATGGGTGACTCTACTTTGATATTCATCTTAAAGAGCTTAAAGAAATCTGAGCACTCGACGCTTCTACCCAACATTGCAGATGCTTCTACCCAACTTGAGAGAGAGAGAGAGAGAGTGTTAGCACCAAGCTAACTCGGATACCATTTTTTGGAGCTCTCATTGTAAAAACATTCATTATTTTGATGAATCGGGAATATTGTAACTCTTATTTTCTGGATAAACTTTGTAATTGATGAGCCGGGGCTACAAGCTTCCAGATTGTATCAACCTCTCTTTAGTTAGAGCTCATAGATTATTAGTTTTGACCACCAAAAACTTTGGCTAAGGTATAAAAGCCAATTTTTGTAAGTTACTATCAAGTTTTTGGATAATTAAATACACAGCGTGAGCTAACGGCGCTTACTTCTCTCCTTCTCGCGCTTCCTACTCCCTCCCCGATTGTTACATTGCAATCGTGTCTGTTGTGTTGCAACCACAGGTAAGAGCTCTACGCATTGATGTAAGCATTTCATGGTATTTTGTAGCTTTTGGTATCGCCGACCCGCGCCCTAATCTCATCATAAGTAGGAATTTACACTTCAAAATAAAAAACTAAGCATAGGCGGGGTATTGGGGCATCATTGCTAAGCATTTAGATGCATTCTGGGTCGAAAACAACTAGGTCAAAAATCCATTGTTGTTAATAATCGTGATTTTTGCACTTAACATAAAGTGAGATTTGAGACCATAAGCATGTGTGCTTAGGTCTTATAAACATGTTCTAGAAGTTTCATTACGTTTGGATGTCATTTGATGCTGTAACGGATGTGCTTTGTTTACCAATGAGCGATTGACTTTTGGTGATTTATGTCACTTGAGTGTAGCCTAAGTTAGATGCAAGTTGTTTTTTGTTTTCCAAGAGATTGACAACCTCTTGTAGACTCTATGTACTATTTGAGTCAACTTTGTCCCATGGATTGACAATTTATTTGTGGCTCTTGCTATGTCTGCAATAAGATAGGGGTGAGGTTAGACACCCGTCCCACATTTGGCATCCCTATCGGGGATGGAAGAAACCTAAACTAGGGAAAAACACGAGCGTCTTGTGAAGTTATCCTTTCACTTCCTTTAGGATCTCCTACTTTATTTTTAAGAACCGCATAGCTTAAGATTGTCGTCTTTTGTTGTGTAGAGGTAGCTTGGAAGTAATCGTACTTACTGAGTGCCTTTAGGAATGTAGGATTGTAGAATTAGATTAGAATTTTGAGAATGATTGATGGATGAGACAAGTCTTAAGATCAAAGCTGTGAAAACCATAAAAAACAAGAAAATGAGTGTTTGTGGACACTTTCCACAACCCCATTGCAGTAGAACCTAGGAGGAGGGTAAGTAGAATCCGAGGTGGATTTTAGAACATTGCTCTCTCTTCAAAAGAATCACTTCTGATTTGTTATGTGAAGTTGTAGAATTTCAAGTCTACGGCTAGAAATAGCACCAAAAGACTGTCAACCACTCAATCCGACTGGAGAGCACACTTTAAAAGCTGTATGAATCAATGGGTAAGCTCAAGGACACATTGAGGTAAAAATTTCAAGAGTTTGCAAAAACTCAAATTAATTACTTTTTCTTGACATTTTAGGCCAAATTAAGTTTTGACTTGACTCAGAGGCTTAAAATAGCTCATGAAAAGACTGTCCGGTGAAAAAGTTCAAAAAAGTGTTCATTTTAGGCCTAAAGGTGAATAATCACGATTATTTACTTTCAACCCAAAACTGACCAAGGTTGATACCAGAGACTCTATGCATGTGTACAAACAACTTTTGTAAAGAACCAGAATTTGGATCACCAAAATGACCAAAAACTGGGTAAAAACTAAAGTCTTTACTGAATTTCGGGAACTTGTGTGTAAATTGGGGGAAATTTTGTTCAAACTCAATGAAACTTGATTCATAGGTTTTTATTGATGTGATAGACATGTGTACATGCTCAGTTGATAAAAAAGATGCAAAAATTTACCAAAAGTAAATAATTGTGATTATTTACTACTGTCCCACTTTCCAAATTGTTTGACCAAATTAGCATACCATTACCATGTTATAATAAGCCCACAAACAAAATTTGATAAGATTTGGATCAATAAATTGAAAATTGTGGCCAAATTTGCAAAGTCAGTCTACGGACCCAAATTTGATGACCATTTGAACAAAAATTGTCCAAACTTGATGAAACTTGGCTAGGGAGCTTAAGTTGAGATACTTAGCAGATATGTGTCAAGATTGGGACAAAAACTTGCAAAAAAAAAAGCTGGAGTAAATAATCGTGATTATTTACAACTACTACAAAAATTGATAATCTTGCACATTTAGTATACCACAAGGTCAAGCATATCAAGTAGACCATGCAAATCAATTTTGGTGAAATTTGGATGACAAAAGTGAGACCTAAGCCAGACTCTTAAAAACTGAGTCTGCGGACACGAAATAGTTGATAACTTGAACAAATTTTGTTCAAACTTAGTGAAACTTGTCCAGAGACCTTAATAGGTTGTATACCTGGCAAATCAAGCCAAAAAGTGTAAAAATTTGAGAAAAGTAAATAATCATGATTATTTACTACTGCTACATAGAGACACCATTTTTTACTTTTGAACTTGTATAGTGTTAGACCAACATAATACAAGCCACCATACAATTTTGGGTTCAATCGGATCCAAATACATGTTCACTAAGTTTCCAGGTTGCAGATTAGTCTTTTGGATTTTTACAAAAGTGGAATCTGAAAGTCTCAACTGTTGACTCACTTAGCTTGATTTGAAGTGATACACATAGACTAGTCACAATAGTTAGCAAAAAGTGTACAGTATTTGCAAAAGAATAGCTAACTTGATTAAAATTGATACAGGAATCAGGTAGCAGACAAGAAATTGACAGCTTGATAGAAGTGGCAATCAAGTCAAGTGGAAGAAATTGACAACACGTCAATCCGACGATAATTACTCTATCCACGGCTTCATAAGTCCATTTGAACCTTAGATCTGATCGTATACTAGAAAATCCAGGCATGTTTGGGGAGACCGATAGTAGATTATCCACCGAAGAAAGTGTGAATCAAGGCAATCCCTTGCACACTATCCTTGAAGAAGTCTCAAACACTTTTTCAGATTCAACACCTGAAATATCTTTCAATTTGACTCATTCAGAAATTGGAATGACAATTCACTATAAGCATATACTCTATAAGATTAATCGTCATGGAGCTCAGGTTTACCTGGTTTCTAATGAAGAGTATGCTATTCACAATGATGACCATGGTATTGAGTTCGAAGAGGAAATCAGGGCAAACAAATAAGGGAAAATGTACATGGATAGAAACGAAACTCAGTATTTACAAGTTGAAAACCCTGACGTGATAGACAAATGGGGGTTACAGGTAAATACCATAATTCCAGATATGGCAGCAAAAGAAGAACCACCAACTTTAGAATTTGAGGGATACTATCAAGTTGATTTGAAGCCTTTGAAACGACTTAGTACGGATAATCCTAGTATCGGAATCTATTGTTGGGAGGATAGAAACGTCAAAAGATCTTCTTTGGACTTCTCATGCCAAATCAAGACAGCTAACATCCATGAAGATCATTTATATCTACAAAATCAAGGACAAGGGATCAATAGATCTACGAACCTACATGTTTAGGGATTGTTATAACAATAACTTTGTTATGATGACTCTTGAGGAGGTGGAACAAACCAAATACCAAGGGTACTCCATGAGGGATTGAATATTAGGCCAGGGACCAGAAACTATTCCAAGATATGAACACCGTGAGAGATCTTTTGAGAGTAATGTTAAGAAACCAGAAACCACCTCATCACAAAGAAAATCAGGGGATACTAAGGCCAATCCAAAGCTACATGAGTCGCTATTTCCAATAGATTGGTTTGAAGGACTTGGAACAGGACCAACTGCCAGGAGATTGGGAGTTGAACCAAATAGACATGTCAAACAAGCTGATTTTCAGAAATGGGTCAGAAAATACAGTGGATTTGGGGATCCATATGACCACTTAGCAAGCTTTAAGCAAGTGATAAGAGCAGAACACATATTTGATTTCCATACTCAATTCGAGGGGTTTGGAATTACATTAGAAGGAAAATCATTGACATGGTTCCAAAACATTCCACCAAGGTCAATCATGGACTTGAATACATTAGCTCAAGGATTTGTAGCTACTTGTTCTAAAACGGGGATCAAACACAATACTGTAGCTCAAATCTAAAGCTTCAAAAGAAAACAAGGTGAGTCTGTTAGGGATTATGCAACTTGAATGAAGCAATACATTGCAAGATGCCCAGATCTAGAGATACCTGCAGAAGAAAGACTAGTATCATTGTTTCTAGAGGGACTGCTAAACAAAGAAACTTCATGCTATACTGTATAGCAAGAAGCATACAACCCTAGAAGAGTGTGTGTCAAATGCTATTGACTTAGGAGACAATTGTGATATTTTCAACGAAGAAGATGTTCCTAAGGATAATCAAAGCGAGAAAATAGCATCCACCAAACCAACACAAGTGGGAACGGCTGCTGCAACACCGCTTTCAGCCATAGAAGGCATGCTCAAAAGGATGAATGACATGATGAATAACATGAAAAAGGATTTATGAGGGGACCAGGGCAAGGGATATCTCAACAGAGACAATCAATTAGGCCACAGAAATGGTGTGCAATCAAGGGTAAATGGACCAACCATGAGACAAATGAGTGCTATTACTGAGCAAAGTATGATGGGAATGTTCAATATGTGACTATGAGGCCACAAGGACAACCCATGTACAGGTATCATCCTAATATGGCCCTAGCTCAAAGACCAATGATGGGTATGGAAAGACCTCAGCCTGTGTTGGGTCAACAACCTCCATATCCGGGACATAATCCAGTACCTCTAAAGTACATGCATCCAAAGGGAGTCATAGAGGAACAAGCACTAGTGCCTATTACATCCTATGTTGAGCCTAGTCCATCTACAGTAATGGTAGAAGGAGAGTGGTATAATTCACATCCATCATCAATGGAAGAACCTGTGACTTATACTACACCAGAGTTTGCACCAATGTATTATGTAGCTAATCAAGGTATTAGACCTCCTATGGTAAGACCCATGATTAAGCCAAGAACTGGAAACTGTCATAACTGTGGTGCAGATGATCGTTGGAAAAGTGAATGCCCAGAGCCTGACAAGAACCTTAAGCCAATTGAAGCTTATTGCATACAATGTTGCAAAAAGGGAGGACACTTCCCTAAAGATTGTCCGAAAAATCATTTAAACAAGTGTACAAGAGTAGTGAACGTAGTCCAAGTGATACCTAGTAGCTCATTCGAGAGTGAACCGATTGTTCCAATCAAGGTGATCACCGGAGCCTAGGCTAAGAAAAAGAAACATAACTCCTCTAATGATTTGGAAAATACAAAAATTTCTTCTCAAGAGACCAAAAGAAGCAAAAACAAAAGGTATGAGGTGAGGAAGCAAAAACAATGGGTGAAAATCAAGGAGAAAGCAAAGAAACTATTCCACGAAAAGGTGAAAGAAACTGGAAGCGAAATCAAAGAAACCACCATGAAATTTGGAGGATCAATTTTGGTAGACAAAATTTTTTGAGCCTATTAATGCAGCTTTGGAAGATTACCAAGCGGGACTTAAAGCACGCCAAAACATGGAAAACAAATGAAAAAACTATCCTTCTCCAGACATGGAAGCAGCTAAGCTTGAAGCTTATCAAAATTTGGTAAGAATCATGCAAGAGATGCTGGAAAAACAAAAATCCAAGCTCGAGAGTAGGGCAAAAACCTAAGGAGCTTGTGGTGGGAATCAGTAAAGAAAAATCCAAAGTGGTGGTAGAACCCCACCTTGAAACAAAAGAGCCAGAACTTATAGTGCCGAACAGCGAAGATGCCTATTAGACGCAATTCCATTCGTAGAAGAAGATTGGCCAGGAAATATATGGGAAAAATTTAGAGAGATTAATCATGGGAGCCTAACTTTGAAGTCAGCTCCTATAGAGGAATTTTGGTTAGACAACCTACCTCCTGATATGGACATGGATATACAATCCTTGTATGGGGATTGCGGATTTGAAGCTTTAAGAATTTTTAAACCATTAACTTTGAAAACATTACCCTCTTACTTGGGAGATAATGAAGATGAATCCATAGTGTGTAAAACTACTCAGGTAAAGAGAGCAAAACAGACCCTAGAAGTAGACAACATCCATTCAATCATGTCTACACCCATCCAATGCACTCTTACTTTAGGAGAACTGTTGAAAATCAAGCCATATTTATGGAATGATCTATAGAAAACTCTAGAGAAGGTAGGGATAATAGGGTTAATCGCAAATGTTTTTGGAAAAGTTGAAACATGAAATGGATAACAAAGATATTAGATATGTTCCAATGAACAAAGTCGGAGAATGCTACGAAGGGGAAGAAGGAAACACAACCCTTCCAATGAGATATAATGATATAGAATGTTAACTGAGCCGATGTCAATTAACAGGAGCTACTAAAGATCAAAGCCTTATGAATGCACATCGAGCATGAATATGAAGAAGCAGTGAAGATTGGAGTTACACACTTTTCACATTTTTCCAAAAAGGCCATGTATTGTAATTTCTTAATTTATTTAGCCATTGTGATAATTGTAACATGTTACGGGCTCAGTAAGAGTTCCAAGATGTAGAGCATAGGTCACTTAGTGTACCTAGGTTGCGTTTACAATAAGTGTGGAGCCTCAAAGGTCTTGGACGCCGGACATTACACATTTTAGACCTTGGCTAAAGTATAAAAGCCAACTTTATAAAGTTTTAATCACGTTTTGGATAATGAAATACTGTCAACGTGAGCTAACGTCGCTCACTCCTCTCTTTCTTGCGCTTCCTACTCCCTCCCCGGTTGTCACATTGCAGTCACGTTTGTTGCATTATAGCCATAGGTAAGAGCTCTACGCATTGACGTAAACATATCACAGTAATTTGAAGTTTTTGGTGTCGCCGACCCGTGGCCTAATTTCATCATAACTAGGAATTTACACTTTCAAATAAAAAACTAAGCATAGGCGGGGTATTGGGGCATCATTGCTAAGCATTTAGATGCATTCTGGGTTGAAAACGATGTGAGAGGGATGGAAACACACACAATGCCTCTATAATGACCCGACACACACTCTTGGGATGATACACACACACACACACACATTATGGGGCACCACTCGGCGCAAACGGCCGTCGACCCATGGAACGCAACCACGCCCGAGCCGGCCCAGTCCGAGCCGGGCCCCCGTGAAGGCAACTTGACCCGAGCCGGTCCCATCCGAGCCGGGCCCTCCTGAGCCGGTGCCATCCGCGCCAGGACCCCTTGAAGAAACACCCCGACCCGAGCCGGTCCCGTCCGAGCCGGGCCCTTGAAGAAAAAACGTCCCCTCCCCGACGCGCCCAGATCCTGAGGCGTCACACTTTTACACAACCCACCTGACCGAGACAGGGAACACACCTATGGAGTGAGAGGAGAGAGACTACCCATTTACCCACTCCACACAGAGAGATACACACACACACACACACACACCCAAAAAACTCAGCTCAAAAGAGGAGAATTTTTTATTTTTAGATACAATTGAGCTTGGGCCAGCACCAATGGGGCAGATAGCTCACACAATATGGGTAAAATATGCCAAATACAATCACAAATTGAAGGAGAAGCTTCGCTCATAGGAAAAACTTAAACAACCAAAACACCAAAAAAATAGTGAGGAATTTGGCAAAATGGATAGTGTCATCGTGTCCGGAATGGCCCAAAACCCCAATCTACAATGTCGAAGTGCTCAAAACCGACCTCGGATGAGCAGTTTACGGCCAAAACAGGCTCCAAAAAAGCAAAAACACAGTTGCAGTTGTTTCTCCTCTTCTCTCCACGTTTTTTTTTGTCTTCTCTCAGGTTTTTCAGTTCCCACACTTAGATTTATTAGTTGGGCACCCTTGGCCTTTTAGTTGACCTCAAACGGACCCCGAACAAGCCAAAAACTGACCTCGTAGTGCATAGTTGTCACCCTGCTGCATCTATCCGCACACCTAGCACTCAACTTTTTCCAATAATGCATCCCTCCACCACGTGAAGTGGCACCAAAATATGGTCATCATGATGACCTTTTTGCATAATTAGCACAAGAAAACACCCACGTTGTGTCCGTACTTATCAACGTGTAAGTATTGACCCCATTCGCCCTCCTGACGCCACTAGATGCTATCTGACGCATCTGCTTACCTCATGTTGTCAACCCGTGGATAGCTTCCTCGAGAAGTTTTACGCGCTACCAACTCCTCATTATTATAGAAGAAACACACTGATACCGGTGATAGTGAAAATCGATGCACTATGTACATGCTGCCCTACCTATACACATGTGGGCATCACGTAACCACCTGGCTTTGGAAAATAGGCAATCCTTTATTTTATGCACCATGCATGTGTATGTACATATGCGCAATTCCTTGCTCCAAAAAACTCCTGACATAATTTGCCCATCCCCTAGCCTGCTAGATCATTCATGATCAGCAGCAGCAAAAAGAGATATGAGACTCGCTGCGTCACAGGTCTCCTCATCCCTCTCATACAGTATTTGTTCTGTAGACACCTCATCTTGCTCCACCATCATTAATAGCATGATACAATTTAAGACGCAATCCATTTACCCTTGACTTATGTAGGATTCCATCCAGGTTAGCCAGCTGCTATGTACCATTCGGAAAACACTCCACTACCTTGAAAGGGCCTTCCCACTTAACTTGAAACTTCTTTTGGAAGGTGTTGTCGAGCTTACTATTGTAGTGCAAAATCAAGTCATGCTTCTTGATACCCTTACTTTTGACCTTTTCATTTATCTTTGCCAAAGCCTTATCCTGCATCTGCCCATAATGTTCCAATGCACTCATCCTATCCAGCTAAACCTCCTCTAATTGTAAGAGCCTCTCTTTGAATGCATCACTAGGTGGCCCAAGCAACTTCTCTAGCATCTTGACTGCAGGCAACTCTACCTCCACAGGAAATAGTGCTTCCTTTCCATATACCAAATGAAATGGACTAAACCCCGTACCTGTCTTCACCGAAGTACGGTAAGCCCATAATGCACTAGGCAATTCCAAATCCCAATTCTTTCCTTGGTGCTCCGTCACTTTCTAAATAATTTGTACCAACTCACCCTTGAACCTTTCATTTAAGCCATTACACTGCTGGTAATAAGGAGTGGCGTGCTGGTGCCTAATCTTCATCTTCACGCATAAAAAATCTAGCAGTTTAGCTCTAAAGCCTGGCCCCTTATCTGAAAGTAGCTCTAGTAGCACCCCAAACTTGCAACATATTTCATCATACACAAATTTTGCCACATCCTTTGCAGTGATTTGTTTTACTGCTATAGCCTCTGCCCATCTAGAGAGATAGTCCACTGCAGTCAAAATATAGCTTTTGCCCCTGCTTGTGATAGGTAACGGGCCTATTGCATCAATCCCCCACTTTTCAAACACACCAAATGCCATAATGGTTTTTCATAGCTCTGGCTTCAACACTCTCTTCCCAAATGCTTGACACCTATTGCAAGACCTACACCAATGGTGAACATCCTTATGCAAACTAGGCCATGCATACCCCTCTTGCAAGATCTTATGCAAGGTGATCTTTAGAGCAAAATGACCGCCACATGCGCCTTCATGATTCTCTTCTAGCACTCTATAAAGCTCCTCCCGCCAAGGTACACGTCTCAACACGAGATCAGTCCCTTTCATGTATAAGACATCACCAATCAATTTGTACTTGGAAGCTCTACGCACAAAGCCATACTTCTTAGACTTCTGAATGTCCTTTGGAATGATTCCTGTTAGCAAAAACTCCTCCTCTTGAGCCAAACTTTCCTGGCCATGATAAAGAGGTAAATTGGTCCTCAACACAAATAACTCTCCAATCATGCTATGGCTGCTTCATGTGCCTCTCCATTTATAGCACGTTCAATGTGTCTGATACTCCATGCTTCAAACCTTTTTAACACGCCTTTAATTCTGAAACACATTTCCTTCAATGAGGTGTTCTTGCTCTTCCACACACCCAACACTTGCTTCACCACTAACAAGGCATCATCTTTTATGCTCAACTTTCTAGTCCCAAGCTTCAAACAAATGTGTAATCCGGCTTCCAATGTAGCATATTCAACCTCATTGTTACTATGCGCATCCAACTTGAACCCTCTCTTGCATACTAGCTTCCCCTCTGGATCATAAAGTGCTATACCCCCTGAAGCGGCATCATGGCTCTTTCTGTATGAGCCATCAAAGAACAAAACATGTGCATTGCTGATTTGTGGCACTTCTTCAACTACCTTTCTCACCACCTCTTCCTTAACAAGAAGGGGATTCTCCTTGTAAGTCAACAAATCAGCTAGGGTAGCTCTTGTGCTGTCTTCCACTAGAAAAGAGAACTCAAACTCTTGTAGCTCAATTACCCATTTCTTGACCACATTTGACATGTTAGTGCCATTAATTAACTGTGGAAAAAAGTCGTAACTTGTCAAGAAAACAAAAGGTCGTGGTAGCAAGTAATGACGAAATCGTCGACAAGAAAATATTACACTGGCCATCACTAGCTCTACTTCCGAGAACTTTCTCTCTGCTACCAACTTCACTCGGCTTGCACAATACACTGGCCTCATATAATGGCTGCCCTTCCCCTTTTGCAATAGCATGGCTCCAATGGCATCATCCCCTCTTAATGGATTTACATAGAAAACTTTCTCCCAATCAGCATGGCTGACAACCCCCCTAACACCTCTTTCACCTCTTGAAACACCTCTTCACACTTGTCATCCCATTGCAATGGGTCGTGCTTTGCCACTTGTTGTAATGGATAAGGAAGCTGTGAAGACAATGGAATAAACCGTGCCATATGCTTCACTTTGTGTATAAAGGTTGTCAATTTCTTTGTACTCGTAGGTGATGGAAGAAGAATAATAGACTTAACCTTATCTAGATCAACCTCAATGCCATTTTTTGACACCATATGGCCCAATAACTTCACCCTTGGCTGTGCTAGATGACATTTCTTGGGATTTAGTTGTCCTCCACATTCATCATATCGAGCCAGTACCATCTGCAGCTTCTCATGGTGCTCAGCCCTACTACTGTAGACACAGAAGTCATCCATAAAAGCTTTAATACAACTACCAATGAATGGTTCCAACACCCAATTTGCTCTCTCTTGATAGAAAGATGGTCCATTTGACAACCCAAATGGCAATATCGTGTAGCAATAGCAGCCCCATGGAGTAATAAAAGTTGTCTTTGTGTAGTCTTTAAGAGCAATCTTCAATTGAAAATAGCCTGAAAAACCATCACACACACTATACCTCTCATAACCTGCCACCACTGAATCCAAGATCTGATCGATGAAAGGAAGAGGATATGGGTTCTTCTTAGTGGCTGCATTTAAGGGTTTAAAATCTACACAAATCCTCCACTTTCCATCCTTCTTTGGGCTGACTACTACTGGACTCACCCATTCTGTGGTTTCCACTGGGACTATCCCTGCCTTCAATAACTTGTCCACCTCTTCTCGCAAGGCTTCCATTTTATCTTGACCCATCCTTCTTAGCCTTTGTCGCACTGGCTTAGCACCTTCTTTCAGCTCTATATGCATGTCTTCACCCTTGAACTCTCTGATCTCTTCATATGAAGTAATGAACAAATCAGGAAAACTAGCCAGCATGTGCAAATATATCTCCTTCTCCATAGCTGAGAGGTCTCCACTGATCATTTGTGTCATCAATTCTTGCTTCTTTGACATTTCAACCTTGGTTTACATCATCCCTTCAATTACTTCATAAGGCCCTTCACTTTCATCTTCAACCTCATTTGCAAATGCGACTAAACCAGACTCCTGGATTTCTTTTTCCATCAAAAGGAATGCAACATCAACATCCTCATCTGTTGGTAGTACTATTATTGTCCTCATCAGTCACTGGGGAATAGTCTTCATCACTAGACTCATCCTCATCTTCATAAAGCTCCTCCAATCGTTTCCTTGTGTCCATATTGTATAGCTTCTTGGTACCTGTCTTTCCATAGAGGCTAATAGTACCACGTCTCCAATCTTGAACAGCTCCCACTGCACGTAACCATGGTCTACCCAGTATAATAGGATATGCTCCCAACCCCGCTAGCATCACATGAAAATCAACCACTGTCTTTGCATCATATGCCTCCACTTCTAAGCTCTTTACAACACCCAAATATTTTACTTTTTGATGGTTTGCCAATCTAATCCGGAAGCTTGACACCCCAGTCACTATAAGACCCATCTTCTCAACGCATAAGTGTGTTATGACACATATTTGGGCTCCGCCATCCACATAACCTTGTCCTAAATGTTTTCTTTTGTGCCACACATCCACTATTGGGCAAATGTCTGGTAGCTCATCCATCGCCAACACCTTCACTGAACCTCTCTCTGGCTCTTTCTCCATTGGATTAACCATCCTCTTCCACTGTCTCTTTAGCTTAGGCACGATCTCTATAAGCTGCCCAAAAGTAACATCTAATTTCCTGCTTGTTAGATCCTCCTTCAAGTCATAGCTTAATTGCCAATCCCCTAGTGGAAAATCTGAAACATGAAACTTGCGACGAGCCCTTCTTTTCCTCATGTCCTTGACATCCTCACCTTCATTACTATTTCCCTTCTTCTTACTAGGACCTCGGGCACTTCTACCTTCCTTACCCTCTGTGGTCCTCTTCCCAATAGGCATCACTAATGTATCCTCTAGCTTTGATGCCTTCTCCAAGGTGACTACACTGATCACTTTTGTCTTTCCCTTTTCCTCCTGGGTTAATCCACTGGTTTCTTCTTCTCCCTTGATTTCGATGCCATAATCATTTGACCTAGTTAGCACCTGTCTTGGCAATGGATACATGTCTCCACCCATCCTTGGTGGCTTATCACATTGCGGACTGATGTGACCCAACTCTCCACAATTATAACATGTGGGTGTCTGCCTCCAGAACCTACCATTACTTTGTCCTACACCATTTCTAGGTCTTTCTTCACCTCCTGGCTGATTTGCAAACCTCACTCGACCTCGATTATTTCCCACTTGACCTAGCATGTTTAGGCTGAGATTCTTCATTAAATCTACCACTTGCCTCATGTCTTGCCTTAGCCCATCATCTTGCACTACTGTAGTGACCACTGCTGGCATAACCTGAGGAGTAACAGAAACCACTGGTTCATGATGAACCCCTGGCATGCGACCTTGTAAAGAGTCCATAGGCTGAAATCCAGATCTCATGGGCAAACACTCTACTCCTAACTGGCTCATTTTTCTCAACTTCCACTCTTTGTTCCTTGCTACCTCTAGTGCATCTTCATATGTCCTAGGCTTCTTTAGCTCCACTCTCCAACGTATATTCTCCCAAAGACCAGCCAAGAACCTGTCCTTCTTCATCATGTCAGGTGGGGGTACTTGTGGTTCTAAGGCCTTGCACATCCGCTCCCATGCCAATGAGAACTTACGTATGTACGCATCTACTAGCTCACCTTCCTTTTGCACCAAACCTTGTACTTCTTGCCACACTTTGTCAGGATCTTCTATCTTCACAAACTCCACTTCCAATCCATGCCTTAGATTGTCCCAACTCAATCTTACAGGTGGATCAGCCACACGCAAATCCTCTTCAAATGCTTTTGACCAAACTCGTACATCACTCTTCAAACAGATTTGGAGAAGACGTAACATCTGTGCAGGGTCATGAATCTGGTTGCTAATGCAGGCAACCTCCATCTTTTCCAAAAAGTCTTCCACATCTTCATTGCTTCTTCCATGAAACTCCGGATAAGAGAAAGCCATGGCTACTCAAGCTACGATGCTTTGAGAACCCCTTCGAAAACACGTGCCCGAACCCAAAACTTTTGACTGACTCAATCCCCAGAAACTTCAATGGAGCTCAAATTTAGATAAGGACAAACACATGCACATCAAATGAGTTTTCATAGTTAATGATCGGAATTACAACAGGCAAAGGACATTCCAGTATCTCTCTTATTCTTCTTGGCCCAAACATAAAGACTATGCGCTGCTGGAAAAAAAAATTCATGGACACATGAACATTTATCTGGATTCTATGAGTTAAATGAAAAGGAGTGAATTGAGGGCCATTTTGATCATCCATTAACGTCAACCATGCAGCTCCCAAGAAAGCACACCTGTCTTATCCTCTGATTTTATCAAAATTTCAGCAGCATAACAGCATAAATGGCTCAAAAGATCAAAAAACCAGCCATCACAACTTGAAAAAAATTTGGCAGAGCTTCCCCATAAGTAGAGCAGTAAGAACCCAAAATATAGACTGTATATGTATGCATAAACTTCCAACAATAGAACCCGAGCATCAAGTAGAAATCACTAGTACATGGCCTATGGCGAGGTCATGAAAAAGTGTGCTCCAGCTACCTGTATCACCAAAAGGATCTCACATTTGAGAATCCACCAGCTCAATAAAACCTTACGCTATCGACCCTCTCACGAAGGCTTATGCAAATCTCGTATAGTCAAGTCTCAGAAATGACTATCTTCCATACCAAGTCTCATAAATGGCTGGGAATGCCAAATAAAGCCAAGTATGGCTCCACAAAGGCGTACAATGGTAGTATCCACAAGTAACGTACAGTACAATAGACAATGTGCTCAAACAGGCGCCAAATGATGCATACCCACGGCAACTGCAAGTGACTCCCACTTGCCAGTGTATTACTCTACTCCATCTACCTGTAATTGTGTAAATCACATGTACCTGTACCTGTCCCTGTAACCGGTAACCTGTAGTCTGCAACCTGTAATCCCGAATCTCGAAGCCTGAAGCTCGAAGCAGAAGGTACTCGAAGAAGATCCTCCATGGGGGCACCAAAAGAATGTGAGGGGGATGGAAACACACACAATGCCTCTATAATGACCCGACACACACTCTTGGGATGATACACACACACACACACACACACACACTATGGGGCACCACAAGGCTTACACAACCCACCTGACCGAGACAGGGAACACACCCATGGAGTGAGAGGAGAGAGACTACCCATTTACCCACTCTACACAGAGATACACACACACACACACACACCCAAAAAAATCAGCTCAAAAGAGGATATTTTTTTATGTTTAGATACAATTGAGCTTGGGCCAACACCAATGGGGAAAATAGCTCACACAATATGGGTAAAATATGCCAGATACAATCACAAATTAAAGGAGAAGCTTCGCTCATAGGAGAAACTTACACAGCCAAAACACCAAAAAAATAATGAGAACTTTGGCAAAATGGACAGTGCCATCGCATCTGAAACGGCTCAAAACCCAAGTCTACAATGTCAAAGTGCTCAAATCCGACCTCGGATGAGCAGTTTACGACCAAAACAGACTCCAAAAACAGCAAAAACACAGCTGCGATTGTTTCTTCTCTTCTCTCCACATTTTTTCTAGTCTTCTCTCAGGTTTTTCAGTTCCCACACTTAGATTTAATAGTTGGGCACCCTTGGTCTTTTAGTTGACCTCAAACGAACCCCGAACAGGCCAAAAACCGACCTCGCAGTGCATAGTTGTCACCCTGCTGCATCCATCCGCACACCTGGCACTCAACTTTTTCCAATAATGCATCCCGTCACCATGTGAAGTGGCCCCAAAATATGGTCATCATGATGAACTTTTTGCATAATTAGCTCAAGAAAACACCCACGTTGTGTCCGTACTTATCAACGTGCAAGTATTGACCCCATTCTCCCTCCTGACGCATTTGCTTACCTCATGTTGTCGACCCATGGATAGCTTCCTCGAGAAGTTTTACGTGCTACCAACTCCTCATTATTATAGAAAAAACACACTAATACCGGTGATAGTGAAAATCGATGCACTATGTACATGCTGCCCTAGCTATACACATGTGGGCCCCACGTAACCACCTGGCTTTTGAAAATAGGCAATCCTTTATTTTATGCACCATGCATGTGTATGTACATATGCGCAATTCCTTGCTCCAAAAAACTCCTGACAACGACTAGGTCAAAACTCCACTGTTGTTAATAATCGTGATTTTGGATCTTGACCTAAAATGGGGTTTGAGAGCATAAGCATGTGTGCTTAGGTCTTATAAACATGTCCTAAAAGTTTGGTTATGTTTGCATGTCATTTGATGTTGTAACGGATGTGATTTGTTTGGCAATGAGCGATTGGCTTTTGGTGATTTCAGTCACTTGAGGGTAGCTTGAGTTAGATGCGAGTTGTTCATTGTTTTCCGAGAGATTGACAACCTCTTGTAGCCTCTATGCACTAGTCGAGTCAGCTTCATCCCATGGATTGACAATTTAATCGTGGTTCTCGCTAATACTGCAATAAGATAGGATGGTGAGGTTAGACATGCGTCCCACATTTGGTGCCATTGCCGGGGATCAAAGAGACCTAAACTAGAAAAAATACGAGCGTCTTGTGTAGTTGTCCATTAACTTCCTTTAGGTTCACCTAAAGTCAAAAACTTTCTTTTAGACACCGCATAGCTTAAGATTGTCGTCTTTTGTTGTGTAGAGGTAGCTTGGAAGTAATCATATTTGTTGAGTGCCTTTAAGATTGTAGGATTGTAGATTTAGGTTAGGATTTGGAGAGTGATTGAAAGGCGAAACAAGTCTTAAGATCAATGCTCAAGAAACCATAAAAAACAAGAAAACAAGTGTTTGTGGACACTTTCCACAACCCAATTGCAGTAGAACCTAGGAGTAGGGTAAGTAGGATCCGAGGTGGATTTCAAAACATTGCTCTCTCTAAAAGAATCAAGTGTGAGTTGTTATCGAAAGTTGCAAAATTTCAGGCCTACGGCTAGAAATAGCACGAAAAGACTCCAAACCACTCAATCCGTCTGGAGAGTAAGCTTACAAGTTGTATGAACCAGTGGGTAAGCTCAAGGACACTTTGAGATAAAATTTTCAAGAGTTGGCCAAAACTCAGATTATTTACTTTTTCTTGACATTTTAGGCCAAATTAAGTTTTGACTTGATTCATAAGCTCAAAATAGATCATGAAAAGACTGTCCAGTGAAGAAGTTTTAAAAAGTGTTAGTTTTGGGCCTAAAGTTAATAATCGTGATTGATTATTAACTTTCAACTCAGATTTGACCAAGGTTCATACCATTGACTCATTGCATGTGTATAAACAACTTTTGTAAAGGATAGAATTTGGATCACCAAATTGACCAAAAACTGGGTAAAAACTAAAGTTTGTACTAACTTTTTGAAACTTGAGTCTAAATTGGAAAAAAAAATTGTCCAAACTTAATGAAACTTGATTCATAGGCTTATATTGATGTGATAAACATGTATATATGCTCAGTTGACCAAAAATATGCAAAAAGTTACCAGAAGTAAATAATCGCGATTATTTATATCTGTCCCATTTCTCAACTTTTATGACCCGACCAAGTCAGCATACCACTAGTTTTACCATGTTGTAATAAGCCCACAAACCAAATTTGGTAAGATTTGGATCATTGGATTGAAAATTGTGACCAAATTTGCAAAGTTATTCTATGGACAGAAAATTGATGACCATTTGACCAAAAATAGTCCAAACTTGATGAAACTTGGCTAGAGATCTTAAGTTGAGGTGCTTAACAGATGTATGTCAAGATTGAAACAAAAACTTGCAAAAAAATAGCCAGAGTAAATATTCGCGATTATTTACATCTACTCAAAAAATTGACAATCTTGCATATTTGGGCATGCCACAAGGTCAAGCATAGCAAGTAGACCTCAGAAATCAATTTTGGTGAAATTTGGATCACATAAGTGAGACTTAAGCCAGATTCTTGAAATCAGAGTCTGCGGACAGAAAACTATTGATAACTTGAACAAATCTTGTTCAAATTAAGTTTTAACTTGACTCAAAGGCTCAAAATAGATCATAAAAAGACTGTCCACTGAAAAAGTTGAAAAAATTGTCCATTTTAGGTCAAAAGTAAATAATCGTGATTATGTACTTTTGGCTAAAAATTGATCAAGGTTGATACCAGAGACTCTATGCATGATTACAAACATCTTTTGTGAAGGCTCATAGAGTTTGGATTACAAAACAGGCCAAAAACTTGACAAAAACTGAAATTTATACTGATTGTCGAGAAATTGTGTCTGACTTGATGAATCTTGTTCAAATTAAGTTTTAACTTGACTCAGAGGCTCAAAATAGATCATGAAAAGACTATCAAGTGAGAAAGTTGAAAAAATTGTTCATTTTAGGTCAAAAGTAAATAATCATGATTATTTACTTTTGGCTCAAAACTGATCAAGGTTGATACCAGAGACTCTATGCATGATTACAAACATCTTTTGTGAAGGTTCATAGAATTTGGATCACAAAACAGCCCAAAAACTTGACAAAAATTGAAATCTGTACTAATTGTCGAGAAATTGTGTGTGACTTGGTAAATCTTGTTCAAATTAAGTGAAACTTGACTTATAGGCTTATATTGATGTGTTAAACAAGTGTACATGCTCAGTTGACCAAAATTATGCAAAAATTTACCAAAAGTAAATAATCATGATTATTTTCTTTTGAGAGGAAAATATTTATTTATTTATTTATTAAAAAAACTTGTAGTAGTAAATAATCGCGATTGTTTACATTTGCTCCAGAATTGAAAAAATTTTCACAACTGAATATACCACAGGGTCAAGCACATCAAGTAGACTCCACAAATCAAATTTGGTGAAATTTGGATCACAAAATTGAGACTTAAGCCAAATTCTTGAAATCAGAGTCTGCGGACACTAAACAGTTGATAACTTGGATAACTTTTGATCAAACTCAACCAAACTTGTCCAAAGACCACAACATGGTAATTACTTGGCAAAACAAGCCTAAAAAGTGTAGAAACTAAGAAAAATAAATAATCGGGATTATTTACTTTTGAGCCCCAGAAACAAGATTTTGGACTTTTAAGCTTGTATAGTGCAAGAACAACATAATACAAGGCCACTGGTCAATTTTTGGTTTCATCGGATCCAAATTGGTACCTGTTAACTCAGTTTCAAGTTGCAGATTAGTCCTTTAGGTCCTTGCAAGGATAGAATTTGGAAATCTCATTTGCTGACTCACTCAGCTCAGATTGAAGAACCAAGTTGCAACCAAAGAATTGGGATCTTGACAAGAGTTGAATTCAAGTCAAGTGGAAAAAACGGATAACAATCTAATCTGCAGGTTAGGTTATTCAAGGCCTAGATTTTTATCATTTCAAAGGCTGGAATCAATTCTAGCACTTTCGAGCTAGAGTTAATCAACTCTTGTGAGTCTAAGAGAAGTCAACCAAAATCTGCTAGGAGAGTTTTTACAGAACCAGTCAACATGGACTCAAATCAAGCCGAGAGTTCAAGTACAGTAGAGCAAGCCAGTAGCAGTGGTAACACGTACACAAGTGCAACCGACCAGATTTTACAACTATATGGCTACAATGGAGACAAATTCATGTACACAGCTTCAGAAGGCCATATATATCTAATGAGCAGTAAAAGCAGCACAGAAGCCAAGATCTTATTGATCAGAGTAAAGCCAAATTCAAAGAACTCCCACATGTTCATTGACTTTAGTGGAGCCAGGTATTGCAAGCTCAAATATGAGGTGCAAATAGAAGTTCAAAAAGTCAACCCAAGTGTTTATCCAAAGACCTGCGCAAGCCAACAAAACATACAGTTAGTGCATATGCAATCAGGGTCATTGTACATGGACTAAAGTGGTCAGATCTATAATCGAGAACCAGAAATGAAAGTTCCAACAGATCAACCAATTGAAGCCAGTCTAATTGGAGAACCGAACCAAAGACAATACAAAGGTCAAGATGGAGCATTCTACAACTTGATGCTTAGTGTTTTAAAAGAAGATGCCGAAAACTTGGCCAACATAGAAGCAGAAACTTCTCAACTAGAGCTTGACATGACAGAACCAATTAAAATACCACTAGTCATGGCGTATTGCTCAGATTGTGGATGAAAAGGTGGACATTTTTCTGAAGATTGTCCAAGAAATCCAAACAACAAGGACACATCAACCGCCAAGCAAAGTACATAGCAAATTGGCAATGTGAATCTCGATGTAAGTGCATCTAACTTGTCACTTTTAATGCAATTAAATGATTCTGCATTACCATTAGAAGCACAATTCAAAACACTGCAAATTCAAAATGAGCATAAAGATGCACATGCACCTGAAAAGCTTAAAACTGATCCTTTGAACAACAATTTCTTGCATGAATTTAGTCAAGGTGTCAAGATATCACCGAAGGTTGAAAAGACTAGTAAATTTGCAAATGATTTGCATCCACTGTCACAAGTGTGCAATCATTCACGAGTCTAAGGGACACATCAAACAGAATGATGTTAGCTTTGTATGGTACACATAATTCATATGCACACTATGTAGACCAAAAAGGGAAACTTTACAAAAAGGATCAACCACTGTTTGAACGGCCCACATACCAACTCATAGAAGTGCGTCCAATGATAGATAAAAAAGGATGTTTCATTTCAGAGAAAAGAATCTATTATAGCCCATCCTCTCTAGAGCTGAAGGATATTACCCAAGTAAACCCAAAAATCTGTTCTGAGCCTCCATTGGAAATCAAGCTTCGATGTTGTGACCAAACAAACATATACTTTGATCAAAATAGTTGTAGATATAGACGAGAGTCTAGCATCTATGATGCATTGGGTCCTGAAACCACAGAAGCTCATATCATAGGAGACCTATGGGATAGACAATATCAGGAGCCAAACAATTTTGAGCTCTCACAATAAAGCAAGCTATAGTGATCACCCTAGGAAGGGGGGAGCTGCAAACTCAGCGCTAGTACCAGAAAATAATACACCAGTTAGAAGCCCAAGAACTTCTAGCCAGCAGACCTCTTCAAAGCAAAAACCATTGGAAGACCATATGGTTGTTGGAAGTTTTCCATTGACCCAGAAACCATCAAAATCTACAAAAAAATCTTCTGTGAAGATCATCGGGGACAAAAGTTTCAGTTGATCTCCATAAGTCAAAGTCAAAAGCCAAGAAATCCCATAGTGCTCAAACAGTTTCATGAGACCAAGCTCGCATATGCATATCAAGATGCTCATGGTAACGAATATCAGCAAGATCCTAGCCTTGTACAAACCCATGTGGATGGTATGACTGAAGTCAAAGACTATATGAAGATGACACAAACCCTCAAGTTGCCAGAACAGGTGATAGAAAAATCAAGATCAACGAAATTTAAAGTCCAGAAAGATACACAAAGGTCACCACGAAAAATTCTGCCAGAAAGTACAGTGGATCTTCTAAGATCAAAAGTTACTCAAATGCAGGCACACAATGCTGAACAATTGCAAGAAAAATGTGTCGTATTACAATAAAACGAGCCAACATCAATTGAAGTGGGTGATCAAAGCAAAGAAGATGCCAGATAAAGCTCAACCAAAGGACACTGCCGCAACAAAAGCAATCAATAAAGAAAGAAATCGTGAGGAAATCAAGTGAAACATTGTTGGTGAGAATGAAGAAAAGCTGTCAAAAGAAGTAAAGCTAGATTTTCAGGTAGATAAGAACCTCACGTCCTTTCGCACTTGGAAAAGATGTGGTCAACCACAACTAGAAGATGCTCCTGAATTTGTGAGCATATCAGGAAACAAACGAGTAGAATGCTGGGGAATCATCTCCACTACCATTGAAGTAGGTTCACAGATCATCATAGCTCAATTCTATGTGATCATAGCAAAAGATATGCCAAATGACATCATAATGGGAATGCTAATGGCCCAGAAGATGTTAGAGATACAAGATGTAAATAGGATGCAGTCTTCAGAGACAACAAAGAATGAAGACCAAGACTGGTCACCCGCGGACGACAATACAAAGTCCTCAAGCACAGTTAAAATGGAGACTGATGCCAAAGCAAATCTTATTGAAGATGATTCATCTCCATCATTTAGAACTTCAAAAGAGCTTAAAGCAAATCAGGCAATAGCAAGTGCAGATCAAACAGAACAAAAAGCAATCACGGAAGCTATTGAGCAGAGAATGCCATCAAAGTCAAAAGTAAAGACGAACGGGGTTGCAAACAACCAGGAAGCAGCAAGAAGTACAAAGCTCAATCATTCATTGCCAACAAAATCGATTGTTGTAAGTCAGATTGCAACAAAAAGTCTCAAGCTACCCTCCATAGAGACACAGTTAGATCAAGATGAGACCATGGCAAAAGCTAAACAAAGATCTTCAATAGAACCAAAAATTCCAGATTTAGAGTTGCAGAAGTCACAAGGATCGAAGAAAAATCTTGCAAACAGAGATAAAGCTAAAGTGGACCTTCCACCGATTAGCACAAAAGGTGTGATAGCATATGCCTCTACATCAAAGAACCCTAATGGATTAGATTCTTCAAGCGAGTCAAGCTTTCCAAATTTCAAGTCAATTGTTGACCCAACTAGAACCTCTAAGGAGACACCCAAAAAAGCAAAGATATATCAACCAAAGTACTCAAGAAAGCAAAAGAAAGTCAAGCAAGTGTTTGTTTCAAGCAGTTTAGTGAAATTCAATGATCTGGTTTGGCTTAAAGATGAGAAATAAACACAGAAATATAAACACATGGGATGGATATCATCACACTAGAGCTTAAAAGAATAGGAGTACTATGGAGGTAACAGACAAATATGGGTGCCAAAACCGCAGGTTAGGGCATATGAAGTAACTTCGAGTCCCTCCCAAGAAAGAAGGCCCACAAGGTATCAACCTCGACAATATCCTAGAATACCTAAGAAGCAGGTATACAATAGAGCAACATCAGAATAAGACGGATCTCAAAGAATGTTCCTCTTAGACAAAGATTTTACAGAAGGTATACAAATATTTGGCTACCAATCAACCACAACACAATTGCAGCTACACCAGACCTACATAAAGATCTCAAGAATTTAATAAAACCTAGAGCAAAGCAAAGTCAACAATGGGGATACAAAGGTCATCAAGAGATTTGGATTCCTAAGTCTTCCCATGCTCCTAGTCACAATCCAGATGCCGACAATAAAAAGAGGCCTACAACAACATCAAAGACTTCTATCAACAGGCCTAATTGGAGAATCAAGATAATGGAGTCTTCACAAACAAAGAAGGACAACCCAACCAACAAGAATGCAGATTCAAAGATGATAAAACAGGTATGGCAAAAGAAACCTTCAATGCCAACATGGTCCTTCACTAATCCTCTTTTTGAGGATTCAAGCTTACTTTTACCTGAAGAAATGTTTGTAGTGAGCACAAGAATGTAAAAAATCAAGTCGCCAGGGTGCAAAAAACACTCTTTGGCATAGTCAGAGTCAGGCAGCTGAGCCATAAATGAGCAAAGCATTAGTCCCAAAGCTTCAAGTCATACTAAACTCTGTGCTAAGAGTCATAGTTAATAGGCTTACACTCAAGCTGGAAGAGTTGAGCATATCTAAGTCATGTCGCTCATGCTGAATGAGATGAGCATAAGAGTCGAAGTCTATTAACTTACAGTTGGTGGCATGTCGTAGAGTCCAACACTCACGCACACTGCACAGTAAGATGAGAGCACATATCCTCGTCAAAAAAAACCATTTTTAAAGGGGTGCCAGCTTGCAAAGCCATGTCATATGCTTTTATAGCTACACCATCTTTCTGAAGAACCCCTCAAAATCTTTCTTGCACAGCATATTGTTTCCCATGCATTTTTGTGTATGTATAAATACGATGTCCCACCATTGGACATATGCATTAGACACTCTTTTTTACTTCCACCTATGCACCTTGAGTGGACTACAATAGGCAAAAAATGTTCCATCATGCTACCCTTTCATATTTGATGTCTCTTTATTTCCATATCTACAGGACATAATCCCTTGAGTACTTTATTAATATTTTCCATGCTAATAAGTACTCCAATAATGCGCATATCCCAAAGGCACTTTTTTCCCACTGGTTTTTTCCCCTTTGGTCATCCAGGTATTAGACCCTAATTTAGAACCTCATCATTCTTCTTCCCTTGTACATACTTTTCATCATTCTACTTCCCTTGTACATACTTTTCATCAATAAACAGCAGCCTCATCACTATGCTATTACAATGGACGAATGCAACATCATCACTCACAATCGACATATTTTAACTAATGAAGATGCTGCAACAAATTGAACCTCATCAACAAATTCAATGACAAATGAAGAAAATCAGTCCATCACCAACCAATCAAAAACCTTCCATAGCCTCCACGCTCACTTCTCAACAGTGCCCGAGGACGGGCACTAAAATCGAAAGGGGGGAATGTTAACTGAGCCGACATTAGTTAACAGGAGATGCTAAATATCAAAGCCTTATGAATGCACATCGAAGATGAATATGAAGAAGTAGTGAAGATTGGAGTTACACACTTTTCACATTTTTCCAAAAAGGCCATGTATTGTAATTTCCCAATTTATTTAGCCATCGTGATAATTGTAACATGTTACGGGCTCAATAAGAGTTCCAAGATGTAGAGCATAGGTCACTTAGTGTACCTAGGTTGCGGATACAATAAGTGTGGAGCCTCAAAGGTCTTGGATGCCGGACATTACACATTTTAGACCTTGGCTAAAGTATAAAAGCCAACTTTATAAAATTTTTTAATCAAATTTTGGATAATGAAATACACAACGTGAGCTAACGTCGCTCACTCCTCTCCTTCTTGCGCTTACTACTCTCTCCCCGTTTGTCACATTGCAGTCACGTTTGCTGCATTGCAACCGCATGTAAGAGCTCTACGCATTGACGTAAACATATCACAGTAATTCATAGTTTTTGGCATCGCTGATCCACATCCTAATTTCATCATAACGAAGAATTTACACTTTAAAATCAAAAACTAAGCATAGGCAGGGTATTGGGACATCATTGCTAAGCATTTAGATGCATTCTGGGTCAAAAGCAATTAGGTCAAAAATCCACTACTGTTAGAACTTGACCTAAAGTGGGGTTTGAGACCATAAGCATGTGTGCTTATATACATGTCCTAGAAGTTTCATTACGTTTGGATTTCATTTGATGCTGTAACGGATGTGATTTGTTTGTCGATGAGCGTTTGGCTTTTGGTGATTTCAGTCACTTGAGTGTAGCTTGAGTTAGATGCGAGTTGTTAGTTGTTTTCCGAGAGATTGACAACCTCTTGTAGCCTCTATGCACTAGTCGAGTAAACTTCGTGTTAGACCGTGGGGGACTAGACCATGCAACTCTCCACCCAACCGTGCCATATATAGACTCCTAGCCCCTAAATATAGCGCCCCTTGACCGCATGTCCGTCCTGGCCCTTGGCCCTGCCCTTGGTCTGACATTACTCCCCCATTGGAGAAGCGTTTTCGTCCTCGAAAACACAAGTGGTAGTATCTTCGTAAGAACACTGATGTTTTCCTTAATGGCATCCTCTACACGGGCCAATTGTCCATATGACTGATACCTGGTGCAGTGAGGAGGTTCAATGAAACCAAGAGCAACATCTTGATTTTCAACATTGTTGTCCTTTTGCAACCACCCGTATCTAAATGGTAACTCATGATAACTCATGTGAGTATCTTGAAAAGCTCATAGGTAATGAAAGATAGAATAGGGAGTGTCCTCATGTCAGACTTTTGAATATTTTGGAGCACACAGAACCACATGTTCACCCCTAACAAAGGTTACATGCCAACATACTCTGTCAGCACACCTACTAAGTCCTTGACTTATAAAACTATCGGTATCCAACCCCACCACAACAGGTGTTCAAAGTTGAAAACCTAACCTAAGCAAATTCTAGAATAAGGAGAGAAACACCTATTCAGAATGCATTGTGCTAACGTATGCTCTTAGCAGATCCTATAGCACGGTTTACTAACGTATGCGCTTAGCATATCCTTTAGTACTAAATAGAATACTTGTAAGCTGCCCATGGGATGAATAACAGTAGTAAGAGTGAGGTACTTTCCCCAACCACTTACAGACAGTCTTCCACGACTGACGACAAACTATGACTCAACCATTAAGTATCCAGCCATATAATCGATATGGAATGGAGACAACCAACTAGGTTGAAGGTAGATTGGAGGTTCCAGCAACCAATCACTAACATCCATACTCAGCCATCACCTTGTATGGCAGAGTGTAAACTCATACGAAATCTGCAAGAGAGATTGCACTAGTAGTGGAAAACGGTGCAGAAAGAATAAAGTCCATGGATTTGCATGCCGCTCCAAATAAATTTGTGTTAAACACTAGGGCCCATAACACCTAGTGTGCATGCATTTAACACAAACATATCCAAACCGCAATTCCATGACGAGACTTTCCACGATACTTACGGAAAAATATTGCCACAAAGTTGGACCATAATAGAATGTGACAACCCGGTCACACCTAGGAACCAACCATGAGACTTTCTCATGAACGTAACATACTTTGCTATATGTAGAAACGACCCTCCGTTAAGGTTGTTTCACAGCACTTGTAATCACAACAAGTCTGTACTTAGTACCCGACAATTTTTGGCCACTGAAATTGTTCCTCATATTGTGTGCATCAATTGGTCTAATGAACGGATGCGACCAGCACCTAGGGACTTCGTCGCGACACATCATTTAGAAATGGGCGCCAGTGTCAGTCCCAGAGACTCATATTCTCCACATGTGGAATATGTCTCAAGTAAGGATGCCAGGAAAAGTGACATCCATCAAGTACGAGTTGTACTTGTGTGTGGAGGTAACTACAAACACTCTGCGATGCGAGTCAGAGGGACCCTCATTATCATGCTCCACACTGGCTAAACCAAACTCCTTGAGTTCCTAGACCATGTTGTATCCCATGTGACAACATGTGCCAAATCGAACCCTACAAGTAGGTTCGTAACAGCATAAGGCAAAAAGGTAGATTGGACACTTGGCCCAATATACTTTGTGCCGACATGCCCTTGGCATGGCACTGTAACATTCAAGTGCACTTATACGTCTTGAAAAAAAAAACAAGCAAAGCATACAAAAAATGGAATAACACCAAATTAATAGATGCGTACCTGGAGGTTTGAACGTAATGTTCACTTACCAGTATTCAAACGGAGAGGAGCACATCTCCTACCTGAAAATAAACAGCATTGCACTAGGAACCGTGGGTGTTGCCTTCGCAATCCAACCCCTTTGGTTAAAATCTACGTAGTCAAACCCCTTGGTAAGACCCTTTGTAGAAACTGCTCAACTAGCAGGTAACGGCAACCAGCATAGTTAACGGTGTACATAATGATTGGAATCAACTTGAAAAGTTGGGTTTGTCCGCTACCTCGTGGTAGATTGCGGAATTCTTTCCTTGAAATTCTAACTGAGAAAGATCAAACTGTGATCCTCAATGCAGATCAACTGTGATCCTCAATGCAAATCAACTGTGATCCTCAATGCAGATCAACTATGATCCTCAATTCCTATGGGGTGATGTAGCAGTCACCCGTCGGGTCGTACCCCAAAACAATAAGTCCATAGACACTCCGTAGTGCTATAAAGAGAGCAAGAAATCCACACAAGTGAACTGCCTAGCTATAGTGGACAGCCATGCTGTCTCAACTGATTGCTGCATCTATACTGCCTTGTAAAGATCAGCTGCTGTGAGTTGAAGATGTATCAAAAACTCAACTTGAGTGTTGCACTAAAAACATGTAGTGCAAAAATGACACCCTAAACATCTGTAATGACAAGACGCTTGCATATGCATTAACGTCGATGTATACTTCCCTGGGTAGATCTGTTCGATCTGGAAAACAATCACCCAAAGAATGCCAATAATTGGGTCTTACCCTTGGCCTGACAATGTCTCTTAGCCTGTGTGTCTCATAGCCCTTATGCAAATTAGTTGAGAGTTAGAGCACCTTGGCTCAGGCTCCATTGAACCGTTGAAGACTAATATGAGTAGCATTTTAGCCACGTGCTAGCTGAAAGGTAGAGCATCTTGGCTCATGCTGCACGTATCAAAAGCTTCTTAGAAGATGTTCATTTTTCCCTTAAAGAGAAAGAGAGAGAAGAATAGCAGGCTGGGCTGAGGAACTTTCCTTAAGTTTTTAGAGTGTATGCCCAAACTGTGTGCTCTTACGCATCGTATGTCTGACTTGCAGCTTATCGTATAAGCATTCCACAGGTTTTCGGTATGACTGTCTCATCAAGAGAGATAACAGAAAAACACAAAACTCACTCCGACCCACCTACCGTGTAGGGGTCGTGATTGTATGAGTACGACATAGCTTTGGCACTTTGCCTGGAAAATAAGTGCTAGATTGAGGTTCCTTTGAGTATTGTTGGGTGGTAATAGCAACCAACCATCAGGTTCAACAATCCATAACTTAGTCTGTCCTTGACAGAGTTGCGAGTGTGATAGCGGAAGCGTAATCTATGAAGTGGTGGATTCCATGCCACTTGCTTAGCATGCCTTGCTTGAAAAAGCATAAGCCCTTGGCTAATATGACGGCCTCAAGCATGAGAGCGGAAACCAAAAGTGCCTTGCACAATCTGCATTGGTAGTGGTACATCATAATGGGATATCACCACACCTAAAATGGGAGCAAACTACTGGTCCTACCAGTTTCCCAAACTTGTGTGCCAACGCCCGTGATTCGAGGTCAATGGGCAGTAACGCAGCACAAGGGAAGTTTGTAGAAACAGTGACAAGGAGTCAGCCATGGCGAGCAACTTGCTACCCACAACAAATCTAGTAATAGGCCATGCCGATCTCCTTGAGATACTGAAAAATTGGTCCTTGGTCGTGCCTTTGAAGCAACATGTAACCTATGACGAGCGTGCTCTATCAAGGTACTCAGGAGAAGCCATGCCTTAGATAACTATGTCCGGCCTCATTGCCAATAAATGCTATCAGCGAGGACAGATGTCATAGCAAAGAGAGTCGACCTTGTCGATCATGCACAAACAATTGACCGTGGCAAAGTGTAATGTAATGGAAAAAAAATAGAGCACGTGAAAATTATGCCGCGCATACCTGCTTGGCTCTATGAATGATAGGCGTGATCATCCATGCTAGTGCATACTAGAGTTATCAAACACATGCTCAATACTACTCTATTTCTTGCTGCCAAGGGCCTTGCCCAATGCGCAACCAATTTGGAATCTTGTGAGAACTTCCATAGCGTTGCCGTAGAAGCATTCAAGCCTTGCTTGATAAATTATACCTATATCTTAGGCGTCAACTATTGCACCAGTCGGAATTCACAAAACCAAACAAAGTGCAGATGATTGTAAAGAATGCAAAAAGTAATGCCAAAACATAGACAAAAATACCTGGAGCGTTAACAGATGCACCTTGAAGCCTCGCCAAGATGCCAACCCACGACCTTGTCATGCATGGTGTTGGATCTCTCCCGTGGGATCCATAAATTCTCGAGTCTGGAGTCCAAATCTGTACCAGACTTGGTACTACTTGAATCTGGGAGTCGGCCGGATTCCTTTCAAAACAATCGGCGTCCGCCGCTAGTGATGCCTTGCATGTGATTTCCAATCCATGTTGAAGTTAGAAACCTTGCATCATGGCAAACTAAACGCCCTGCTTCCCAAGCACTTCTTGCCTTGGACTCCGCTTGCAATCCCGACATGGAGAGGTTTCGAGAGGTAGCTTGTAAATTTCCTGCACACGAGCTTGAATCGCATGTCCGTCCGGAGCCATGGCTCCTTTGCATGCCCAATCGGAGCTTTGCATGCCTGAGCGGACGTGGGGCCTTGCCCCTCCCAAGGGGATGAGTTGATAACCTTAAAGTAAAGTTTTTTTTAATTAAAAAAATCGAAAAAAAAAACTCCCTGCAGGCAGCAGCGATGGCGGCCTTGCGCGAGCAAGAAGGCTGAGCCAGCGCGCGCTGAGGTCCGTTTTTGAGGTTGTTGCAGATACGTAAACTCCCTGGCTCGCCGACGCGCTCCTGTCAAGCCATACTTCGGCTGATTTGGAGCCGGTCGACACACCCGGTCCCCTCGCCTCAAGAGGTCCTGCACACGGGTTCTACTTCCTCATCGCCTCGGCTTGACAGGGGTTCATGCACACCTGTGTGCCTCATCCCCGGCTTGTGCAGGCTGCCGCTTCCATGGCCCTCCTCTTGCATGACTCATGCATGACACCCATCTCCTTCTTCCTTCCCGGCTTGGGACAACAGCCCTCCCTAATCGTGAAAGAGAGAGATTCCGGGAGAGAGGGATAGAGAGAGAGAGTACATGCCTTGAAAAGAGAACCATGCCATCTTTCTCCGCCATGGCTCCACCCTCCTTCCTCCTCTCCACCTTGATCTGATACCAATGTTAGACCGCGGGGGACTGGACCATGCAACTCTCCACCCAACCGTGCCATATATAGACTCCTAGCCCCTAAATATAGCGCCCCTTGACCGCATGTCCGTCCTGGCCCTTGGCCTGACACTTCGTCCCATGAATTGACAATTTAATCGTGGTTCTCGCTAATACTGCAATAAGATGGATGGTGAGGTTAGACATGCGTCCCACATAGAAACCATGGCAATATTGGATAGTGGGCCAGGCATAGCCATAGCCACAAAAGCAGTATGGGAATCCTGGGGACAACTAGCCATTAGACAAACTCGAATAGAATTGTAATTGGCTGATGGACACATCGAAAGACCCTTAGGACTGTTTGAAAAAGTGATAGTTAATTCATGTGGATTGAATATCAATACACTTTTTCCATAGTAGACTTTGGAAAGAAACTCAATTACGAAATCATCTTGGGAAGACCTTTCATGTGGAAAGTACAACTCATCCAAGATTAGGTAAACAACTACTTGTACTTGAAGCAAGTGGGATCGATAACAAGGGTTAATCTAAAAGATCACACTTATAGAGATGTCATGAAAACACACATACAAGAATTTGACTCAGTCTCTTCGGCTGAAACTAAGCTTCCATTTTGGTTGAACAAGAACAAACCTATTTGGATGTGCGGAGCCTCAGAAAACGGGAGAATGTATTTTAGAAAGGGATTCCACAGACGAAGCCTATGTACATGAACCTTTTCCAGAGCATTTGTTTGAGCCATTTGAGTGGACTCAAATTTTAGCGACAATGGATGTATGTGTAAATACGTCTATGCTTACTCATTTTTGCAATGAGGACGGAACTCCAATCCAAATGATCTCAACACTTCACATTGAAGACAAAATTCATGAATCCAAGGACTTGATGAAAGCTCAACAAGTCATTTCAGACCTCTACTATGATGCAACAGATGAGCTAGAAGAAAACTCAGCTACTTCAAATGATTCGAAGTCAGAAAAAGAACATGTGAGAGCTAAGCTACTCATGAAAGTAGGGGAGGAAAAGTTTTTTGACTTTCCAAACCAGAAACTGAGGAGACAAAAATGGTATAGAAGAAAAAGAGACACTTGAAAGCTAGACCTATGCCATCAGCCTCCTGTAGAACACAATTTCTGATGCAGATAGATGCACATATTTGTGTCAAGGACAAAATAACTAGTAGATATCCTTTAAACAAAATTCCAAAAATGTCAAAAACATTAAGAGAAACGAGAAAGGAAACTCAAACCAAACCTAAAAACCAGGACAAGAATTCGACCATGACACGAGTTGAACATAGAAAGATATATCAAGAGTTGAAAAAGGCTCTAAAGGAGATATATACAACAAAAATCGAAACCACAGAGGAAGACGGTAAAGATATAATGAGTGTTCCATTTCATTACAAGAAATATACTCTCCAAGACCAAAAAATCATAGTTGAACAACCTGTCAGGGAACTGTGAAAACTGGGTGAGTCCTACGAAGGACCTGAAAACGCAAAAAAGATAGACCTAGCTGAGCCAGGGGAAGATCCTAGACCTGCTTACATTGAAAATGACCTTACAAAAGAAGAAGAAGAGTTTTTTTTAAGCTTACTGAAAGAATATTGAGATATCTTTGCTTGGTCTTACAAGGATCTCAAGGGAGTTGATCCAGAAATCTGTCAACATACCATACCCATAAGAGATGATGTGAAACCAAGTAGACAGAGGCCATACACATATAATGAAACATTTTCCAGAAAAAAAGAGATTCAAAAGCTAAAGGAAGCCAAATTCATTTATGAAATTGAACACACAGATTGGGTGTCTCTAATTGTGGTAGTACCCAAGAAAAATGGAAAATTAAGAGTGTGTGTCAATCTCAAGAATGTAGCTACCATTAGAGACAACTTTCCTCTTCCAATCATTGAGCATGTTTTAGAACGAGTTGCAGGAAAAGAATCTTACATCTTTTTAGATGGATTTTTGGGATACAATCCACTTTTGGTTAATCCCACAGATCAGCATGAATGGGGTATTTTTGTCTATCGGGTTATGCCTTTTGGGTTAACTAATGTTCCTACCACCTTTCTGTTGGAATTAGGGTTGCAAATAAACGCACACAGCTTGGAGAAGACGAAGGAAGCTCAAGGCACATAATAGAGAGTGTCTTACTTAGTGTGCAATGGAAAGATAGATAGCCCTAGAGTGATGGGTGTATATACAATGATCGGGGGAAAAAACCTCCTAAAGAGGGAAAAAAAGCCCCGGCGGTCCTAGCATGTTCACACACATCACTACCACATGTATATGGTAACAAATCCCTCTTGGAGTGATGCGGTGAAAGAGAGCTGGCACATGAGTAAAGGGAAGTGCCATGCACTGAGGACATGATCAGTCCACAAAGGGGAGTAAGCCCAAAGCTTTGTGGAAAGCTTCAAGCTTCTCACGAGACAATGCCTTTGTGAAAAGATCTGCTGTAATGGAATTTGTCTATTCAATTTGAGAGTAGCGGAATTTAATGAGAGTACTTTCAAGAAATGATTTTGTGAGCATAGCGGGTAGACATAATTGAAGATAGCAACATAATTATAGAAATTAGTTAACTTGGCATGGACAATACTTTTGCAAGAGAGAGAATTTAGAGAACATGACAACAGTTGAGGACCGGATTTATGTGGAGACGGTCCCCCCTCCAATAGGCATTTGTATTATGATTTCTCCCATAAAGAGAGACTTGTTACAATTTATTCTTTGTGTTCCTTGTGACCTAGGTGAAGCAATGAAGATGGAAAGCTTCATGCATCACCATCATAGCATAACCTAAACTTGAAGAAAGCTTTAACTATACCAAGCCTCAGTCCCAAGACCTCAAACACCTTCGAAGGTGGAGAGAGCTAGCAGGGAATGAGGGTAGGGAAGAGGAAGAAGAAACATTTCATACGAGAAAGAGCTAGTTCCTCACTTATCATAACTCTTGTGCTAGCATACATAATAGCATAGTAATGAAGAAGAAATAGATGGCAATCTCAAGCATTGAAGCATGGCTCTTGGATGGATTTGTACTCCATAGCCAAGAGTGTTGGTGTAGGTTCTCAACCTCTACTTGATTGGAGAAGGAGAGGGAGCTCTTGCACTTTGCATAGTACACAATGAGAGTGTTTGTGAGTGTGTGTGGGTGAGTATACCCCCTAAGCACCCCCCTAGCTTGCTTGGGTCGACCCCTCCTTGTAGCTCATGCTTGAAGCTCATTGGACCCCTCCAGGCCTAGCCAATCACAAGCAGGAGCCATTACAAGCAACATGGGTAGCCTTGGGAAAAGTGTCCCCCTTTCCCCTTTGAGAGAGAGGACTTGATAAATGCAAAATCAATTAATTAAATATCCTAAATTATCATTGGACCCCTTGGGTGGCCAACCAATAGGCTTCAAGAACACCATGAGGGCAACATGGGAAGGAACTTGACAAGTGTCCTTGCTGCCTCTTCAAGCTGGGGCTTCCTTGTGTGTGTGTGTGTGTGTGTGTGTGTGTGTTCTCTCTCATCCCCCCCCCCCCTTGTAGGCTCGCCCCCCTCCTTGTAGGGATATGTTTGACTTTGGATGAGCAAGCCCCTTAGTCATCAAGCATGACTAAGCACTTGAAGTAGGGGGTGTTCCCACAAGCATCTCAGGCAAGCTTCTCAAGGCACCTCAAGCACCTTAATCATGCACCAAGTTAAGCACCTCAAGCATGGAGCCAGTCAAGCACCTCAAGCATCTTAATCAAGCACCTCAAGCATGACAAGCACCTCAAGCACGACAAGCACCTCGAGCTTGGGCCGGGTTCCCACCTCAAGCTCAACCCTAGCTTACCTAAGGTCAAAGGACTTTTACACACATTATTGGAGGTCTTCAATGAAGCTAACCCTAAGGTCTTATGCTCCATTGGTTAGCCTTGCTCTTGATAGACCATCTCCCATTTGGGCCCCTTTACTATTGGCCCCATGTTGAGATAGATCTATAAGCACATATCTATATCTTAACACTTGTTCCCATTTATTCTCCCACATTAAGTGATCAATTTAATATGAGAAAATCATTTGGGTTGGTTAGATATTAGATTTTATGACATTACCTCTCTCTTGAAATCATAGTCGTCCTCGACTATGAGGTAGAAGAGATAAAGCCTTAGTCATTAGTCAATCGTACTTAGCGGGTAGAGGATCCCTTTTTTACCCTACGACATCTTTCCAAGATGGATGACTAATCCATTTGGTGCTTGGGAGACATAGCTGCCGCAAGCATGTCTGCTCTTTAGTCCATTTCATTCTCCCAAAGTAGAGTGACAAATTCTATTTGGTGTTTGAGAGACGTCGTCATCACAAACATGATTCTAAGCATGCATACTAGTTAAATTTGTGCGCAATTAAAAAGAGGATTAGTCTTATAAGACAAAAACATGAGTCATTTAAAAGAGAGTTGTACATTTTCTTACTCTAATGTAGCATTGTAAGCATTGACAAGGTTCATACTATCCTTAAGTTGTACTCCTTGCATCCATTTAGCATCTTCAAAAGGATAATTTTTGAACTTAATAAGATACCGTCGGATTATCTTACCATGTCGTAGTACTAACCTTGTCTTCGTGCCGAAGGACAGCTTTGGGTTGTAGCACCTCTTCTTGGTCTTCAACTTCGGGAGGGTCTTCAATAATTGGTTCAGTCTATGGCTCTCCTTTATAGGGCTTAAGTAGGCTTACATGAAAGGCATTGTGTATAAGCCAATGGTTGGGCAACTTGAGTTGATAAGCCGTCTCATTGATGGGCTTCAAGATTTGGAAAGGACCATAGTATCTTTTTGCTAGTTTAGCATAATACTTTTGATGGCCCGTAGGATTTTTGCCCGTCGTTTGCCTTAATCGAGCCTTAGGAAACTTGAGTAAGACCCAATCATTTTCTTTGAACATTAAGGCTCTTCTATGCTTATCAGCAGTAGCTTTTTGCCTTTGTTGAGAGATGGCTATAGACTCCCTAATCTTTTGAAAAGATTCTTGTAGGTCACGGCTATACTCATTGGCGGCGAAGATCTTCCCATGTACTTTGAGTAGCAAGGGACTTTTAGGTCTTCCCTCTATGATCTCGAAAGGTGCTTTCCCCGTAGAAGTATGTACAATATTATTGTAGGCATACTCTACTACAGGTAAATACTTTTCCCATTGTGAGCGTTGATCTACGTCGGTAACATAAGTCTTGAGTAGATCGAGTATCGTAAGATTGGCTATCTCACTTTGGCCATCCGTTTGTGGGTGATAGGCCGAAGAGAAATTCAATCTTGTTCCTAGATTTTCAAAGAGACCTTTCCAGAAATTACTGGTCATTCTAGGATCTCTATCTGACACGATGGATGTGGGTAATCCATGGTGCTTGAAAATCTGAGATATGAAGAGAGTTGCCATTTGATGTGCCTTAATAGTCTTTTTGACAGGAATAAAATGTGCTTGCTTGCTAAACCTGTCGACTATTGTCCATATTCCTGTATTCCCATGGATAGACTTGGGTAATCCAAAGATGAAATCCATGGATATACTCTCCCATGGTGAATTTGGAATAGGCAATGGCTGGAGTAATCCAGGTTGCTTCCCTCTATCATACTTGCTCTTTTGGCATACTACACATTTTGAAACATACTCTTGTATGTCCACTTTCATGGTAGGCCAATAGAAATACGTCTCTACTCCTCGGAGAGTAGGTTGAATACCTCTATGCCCTGCATATGGAGGAGCATGGGATTCATACATAACCTTCTCATGAAGGGAATGGGTAACACATAGCCTATTGCCGTGGATAAGATAACCATCCTACAAGGTGAATGGTTCCACTTTCTTCCCCAAAGCAAGGGCTGACATTATGTCTCTAAAGTCAGGGTCAGTAGCATACTCATCTATCATAGAGGATAGATCATTGTGAGTAGCTATAGACATCGCATTAACTTTTGGTCGTTGTGAAAGTGCATCGGCAACTTGATTGTGCTTACCAGCTATGTGAGCAATATGGAAATTAAATTGCGAAAGAAAATTTGCCCACCTCATTTGTTTGTCGGAAAGTTTGGTTTGCGTCATGAAATACTTGAGACTTTGGTGGTCGGTTCGTAGGATAAATGGAGTCCCCAATAGGTAGTGCTTCCATGTATCTAGGGCATGTAGAACAGCTAAAAGCTCTTTCTCATAAATTCCCAAGACTCGTTCATCACTATTGAGCCTTCGGCTCTCATATGCTATGGCATGCCCTTCTTGAAGCAAAACCGCTCGAAGGCAATCACCACAAGCATCACATTGGACCTCAAATGGTTTTGAGAGATCCGGAAGCAGGAGGACTGGTTGGGAAGTAAGCTTCTCTTTGATTTTTTCAAAAGTATTTTTCTCCTTAGCAGTCCATACAAACTTAATGTTCTTCTTTGTTAAGTCGTGTAGTGGTCCTGCTACTTGAGAGAATTTTGCTATGAAGCGTCTATAATATGCACACATACCAATAAAGCTTCTTAGCTCATGTAGATTCCTTGGGTTAGGCCATGATTTTATTACCTCTAACTTTGATGGATCCATACGAATACCATCGTGAGAGATAATATGACCTAGATATTGAATCTCTTGAAGGAAAATTTCACTTTTCTTTTGGTTGAGAAAAAGTTTGTTTTCCCTCAGGGCTTGAAAAATCACTTGGAGATGTTGCTTATGTTCCTCCAAAGATTTGGAGTAGATGATGATATCATCAAAGAACACTCCAGTGAATTTACGATATGGTCTAAAAATTTTCTCCATGAGACGATTGAAAGTAGCTGGTGCATTAGTCAAGCCAAAAGGCATGACTAGATATTCATAAAGACCAAATGTTGTGCGAAACGCGGTCTTTAGGATATCTTCATCC
Source organism: Adiantum capillus-veneris (assembly GCF_014529385.1). Classification (NCBI taxonomy): domain Eukaryota; kingdom Viridiplantae; phylum Streptophyta; class Polypodiopsida; order Polypodiales; family Pteridaceae; genus Adiantum; species Adiantum capillus-veneris. The sequence goes on along the minus strand of NC_140942.1, from coordinate 53,148,160 downwards.
ACTATCCTTATTTGATGATAGCCACTAATAAGGTCAATCCTACTGAAGTAGGTAGAGCCTTGTAGCTTATCAAACAGATCTGCTACCCGAGGCACGAGAAATCTGTTTTTGATAGTGATATGGTTTAGTGCTCGATAGTCCACACACATACGGTATGTACCATCTTTCTTTTGCACTAAAAGGACTGGAGAACAAAAGGGAGAGGAACTAGGCCTCAGCATCCCTTTGTCTACCAATTCCTGTACTTGCCTCATAATCTCCTCTTGTTGAGCTTGTGAGACTCGATAAGGAGGTTTGTTAGGCGGTGAGCTTCCTGGAAGGAGCTCAATACGATGGTCATCATCCCCTCGTTTTGGAGGTAGGTCTATAGGGATATCATCGATGAACACATCTTGGAATCCTTTTAGAAAAGTAGACAAGTCTAACTCTTCTTGATTGAACCTATCATTTTCATTTGATGAAACATTATTAGATTTTAGAGACTCTTTGACATAAATCATGTACGCAGAAACTGAGCTCTTCATTGATTTATCAAAAGAAAGAGGATTTACAAGTGGAATAGTGCGACCACGCTCACTAGCATCTATATACATGTTCTTTCCCCTGTAGGTGAAGTAAATTCTCCTTTCAGGGAACTTCATGTTGGCAGCCATGCGATCAAACCATGGTGCCCCTAGGATAACATCTTGATGTTGGAGAGAACAGATGAAGAAGTCTTCTTTGTCGACATAGCTTTGGACATGAAGCCTCAACTTCCCAATCAAGGGAGTAACGGAGGCTTGTTGTCCCTTGAAAGCTGCATCAGCTGTTACTATATCTCCCATCTCAAAAGCTTGAATGCCCAACTTGGTGGCCAACTCTATTGATATGAAGTTGAGAGTAGAGCCAGGGTCAAACAAGATGAAGGCATCATGCTCTATTACCTTTCCCCAAGCATAGGAGAGTGATGATCCTTTGCAATGAGCATCCTCTTTTGGAGCTTCGATGGTGGAAGCCCTAGGAGTCTTATTGTGAGTATTCTTCTTGGGGCAAGAACGATAGCCATGTCCTTGCTCCCCACACTTAAAACATTTATGGTCCTTGCGAAAAGCTTCAAGATCTTCAGGAGAGAGTTTGTTTTAACCTTTGTAAACTCCCTTCTCCTTGGACCGATTGTTGTTGTTGTTTTTGTTGTTGTTGGAAGTGCCTTGGGAATTATTTTGTGCATTGGATTTCCCCTTTGCATCATTTTTATCTTTGTTTTCCATGGGCTTGACATTACGTCTAGCCCCTTGATGGAAATTGATGCGTGAAGCAACCATGGTGTGATGGATTACTTCGGTAATAGTACCAGGCCGTTGAGAGTTGATGTATTCGGCCATCTCTTTAGGTAATCCCGCACAGAATTGTTGTCTTTTCTCCGCAAAGTCTATCTTTTGAAAGACAGTAGCTTTGAGATGTAAATCCCAAAACTTGTCTACATACTTGTTGATAGACTCATGAGAGAGAAGCTTCAAGCCGCGCCATTCGGTAAGAACTTTATCTTTAGTATCGCTTAGAAGAAATTGCTTCATGATGGAAACTCGTAGAGTTTTCCATGTATTTGGGGCTTCTCCATTGCCACGAAGGCTAGCCCACCATTGACGAGCTGATTTTTGGAAGTGCATAGCTACATGATGTAGCTTGGAGGACTCTGTGAAGCCCTCGTCCCCAAAGGCCGCATCAAATTGCTGGATGAAGGCCAACACTTTGTCGGTAGCACCAAAGGTGCCATCGTAGGTGAGAAAAGAGATACTCTTTCCTCCCTCCTTGAACTTCTTTAGCTTTTGTGACCTTCGCCATGCACGAAATGATTTGCGATGTCCTCCCCTCTTGTATTCTCTAGGAGAATAGCCTTAACTTTCATCGGAAGAGGAGGAAGGTGAAGAAGAAGGAGAAGAGGGTGACCTCTTCCTAGCCCTTTTCTTCCTTTGTTTCCTCTCTTGACTTTTAGAGTGATGAGGAGAAGGACTATAGGTTGCTCTTTTCCTCTTGGGAGGAGTAGGCGATCGTCTAGACCGTCGTCTTCGCGGAGCCACCTCTTCAGAAGAACTTAGACTTTCATTGCTTTCTTTCTCTTTGGATTCCTCCTCTCGAATGGGAGAGAGTCTTCTTTTGGGGGTCTCTTCAAGAGGCCTCCTAAGCTCTCTCTCCTCTGGGAGAGGAAGGGAAATTCCATAAGCACGAAGTTTTTGAGTTACTTTGGCTTGCAAAGCAGGGTTGCCCATAGCTTGCTGCAACCTAGCGACGAGATAATTCACAAACATGGGAGCATCATCATTAGCACCTTCATGTGCAAAATCAAAGCTATCAATGTTCATTCTACTCTCTTGATTATTGTCAGCCATGTTAACAAAATTTATGTTTATACTTAGTGTATGCTTTGGCAGTTCAAAACCTTAGTTGCCACTCCTCTTAGCCTTTGAAAATCGGCTCTTAAGTATCTACACCCACGGCTCAAAGTGGTTAATTATAGAGAGTAGAGGAGTAGGTCTAACATAGCAGAGTTGCCAAGGGCTAGCTCCTTTCAGACTTCTTATGGCTCAATAATGGTAAAGCCGTAGGCAAGTCTAAAAAGACTCCATTATTAAGTCCAAAGCTCCCGAGGTGTGCACCATCCCCCACATAGTGGGCTTAACAAAACCGATATTAGATCCCAGTTCCACTTACTCTATTATAATTAACAACATCAACCATTTATAGGCTACTTAAGGACCTCTCTTCTTAAGAAAGAAAAGAGAAACCAAATGCTCTAATACCAATGTAATGGAATTTGCCTATTCAATTTGAGAGTAGCGGAATTTAATGAGAGTACTTTCAAGAAATGATTTTGTGAGCATAGCGGGTAGACATAATTGAAGATAGCAACATAATTATAGCAATTAGTTAACTTGGCATGGACAATACTTTTGCAAGAGAGAGAATTTAGAGAACATGACAACAGTTGAGGACCGGATTTATGTGGAGCCGGTCCCCCCTCCAATAGGCATTTGTATTATGATTTCTCCCATAAAGAGAGACTTGTTACAATACATTCTTTGTGTTCCTTGTGACCTAGGTGAAGCAATGAAGATGGAAAGCTTCATGCATCACCATCATAGCATAACCTAAACTTGAAGAAAGCTTTAACTATACCAAGCCTCAGTCCCAAGACCTCAAACACCTTCGAAGGTGGAGAGAGCTAGCAGGGAATGAGGGTAGGGAAGAGGAAGAAGAAACATTTCATACGAGAAAGAGCTAGTTCCTCACTTATCATAACTCTTGTGCTAGCATACATAATAGCATAGTAATGAAGAAGATATAGATGACAAGCTCAAGCATTGAAGCATGGCTCTTGGATGGATTTGCACTCCATAGCCAAGAGTGTTGGTGTAGGCTCTCAACCTCTACTTGCTTAGAGAAGGAGAGGGAGCTCTTGCACTTTGCATAGTACACAATGAGAGTGTTTGTGAGTGTGTGTGGGTGAGTATACCCCCTAAGCACCCCCCTAGCTTGCTTGGGTCAACCCCCCCTTGTAGCTCATGCTTGAAGCTCATTGGACCTCTCCAGGCCTAGCCAATCACAAGCAGGAGCCATTACAAGCAACATGGGTAGCCTTGGGACAAGTGTCCCCCTTTCCCCTTTTAGAGAGAGGACTTGATAAATACAAAATCAATTAATTAAATATCCTAAATTATCATTGGACCCCTTGGGTGGCCAACCAATAGGCTTCAGGCACACCATGAGGGCAACATGGGAAGGAACTTGACAAGTGTCCTTGCTGCCTCTTCAAGCTGGGGCTTCCCTTGTGTGTGTGTGTGTGGGTTCTCTCTCATCCCCCCCCCCCCCCCCTTGTAGGCTCGCCCCCTTCCTTGTAGGGATATTTTTGACATTGGATGAGCAAGCCCCTTAGTCATCAAGCATGACTAAGCACTTGAAGTAGGGGGTGTTCCCACAAGCATCTCATGCAAGCTTCTCAAGGCACCTCAAGCACCTTAATCATGCACCAAGTCAAGCACCTCAAGCATGGAGCCAATCAAGCACCTCAAGCATCTTAATCAAGCACCTCAAGCATGACAAGCACCTCAAGCAGGACAAGCACCTCAAGCACGACAAGCACCTTGAGCTTGGGCCGGGTTCCCACCTCAAGCTCAGCCCTAGCTTACCTAAGGTCAAAGGACTTTTACACACATTATTGGAGGTCTTCAATGAAGCTAACCCTAAGGTCTTATGCTCCATTGGTTAGCCTTGCTCTTGATAGACCATCTCCCATTTGGGCCCCTTTACTATTGGCCCCGTGTTGAGATAGATCTATAAGCACATATCTATATCTTAACACTTGTTCCCATTTATTCTCCCACATTAAGTGATCAATTTAATATGAGAAAATCATTTGGGTTGGTTAGATATTAGATTTTATGACATTACCTCTCTCTTGAAATCATAGTCGTCCTCGACTATGAGGTAGAAGAGATAAAGCCTTAGTCATTAGTCAATCGTACTTAGCGGGTAGAGGATCCCTTTTTTACCCTATGACATCTTTCCAAGATGGATGACTAATCCATTTGGTGCTTGGGAGACATAGCTGCCGCAAGAATGTCTGCTCTTTAGTCCATTTCACTCTCCCAAAGTAGAGTGACAAATTCTATTTGGTGTTTGAGAGACGTCGTCAACACAAACATGATTCTAAGCATGCATACTAGTTAAATTTGTGCACAATTAAAAAGAGGATTAGTCTTATAAGACAAAAACATGAGTCATTTAAAAGAGAGTTGTACATTTGCTTACTCTAATGTAGCATTGTAAGCATTGACAAGGTTCATACTATCCTTAAGTTGTACTCCTTGCATCCATTTAGCATCTTCAAAAGGATAATTTTTGAACTTAATAAGATACCGTCGGATTATCTTACCATGTCGTAGTACCTTGTCTTCATGCCGAAGGACAGGTTCGGGTTGTAGCACCTCTTCTTGGTCTTCGGGTTGTGGCAATAGGTTTGGAATCCTCAAGTCCAAACTTACATAGCAATTTCTCTATGTAACTTTTCTGACACAAGGCAATACCACAATCACACTGCTTAAACTGTATACCCAAGTAATGATGCAACAGCCCCAAATCTTTCATCTTGAAAGTAGCATTCAAATCAGCCTCAAATTCATCAATATGTCTCTCATTTGGTCCAGTGATCAGCAAATCATCAACATAAAGAACCACAATGAGAAGTACATCACCCTCACGCTTTACATACAATGTGCTTTCTGTTGGACTGTTACAAAAGCCTCGTTTGACCAAATGAGTGTCAGCTTTCTCATACCAAGCACGAGGAGATTGCTTCAACCCATACAAAGCCTTCTTACATCTGCATACTTTGTCCTCTTGTCCTTTTATGACAAACCCGCGAGGCTGCGTTACATAAACTTCCTCAAATATGTCACCATTCAAGAAAGCAGTAACAATGTCTGATTAATGTACATCCCAACCAAAATGAGCTGCCAATGCACATAAAATGCATAGTAATCATACGACAAGTGGGAGCAAAAGTCTCTTCATAATCTATGCCTTTTTGTTGTGCATAACCCTTTGCAACAAGTCGAGCCTTATGGCGATCGATCTCCCCATCCGGCTTGTGTTTCAACTTGTAAACCCACTTCGTACCAATGGCCTTTTGCCAGGAGGAAAATCACATAAAGTCCATGTGTCATTTTCTATAAGTGCATCGTATTCTGATTGCATGGCAGCCATCCAAATTTTTGAATTCTGTGCTTCATCAAAAGACAGAGGCTCCTCAACATCATGTAAGCTAGACACACCCAAAGCATAACAATCTGATGCATAGGATGCATGGCGAGAGCCTGAACAAGTACGACTAGCCAAAGGTGCATCCAATTTACTGTCACGCAAAGTGTGCACCAGCCATTTTGCCATACCTCTAGCCTGCTCATTTTCAGCCCTTTCCTCATCAAGTACATCATGTACATCTACATCAGTAATAGGCTGATCTGTAACATGTTCAGAAACCCCCATAGGCTGTACATTTGCGTCATTGGAAATTACATTCGTATTTCCACCACTGAAAAGAGGCAACAAAATGTCATAAATGTCCTATGAGCTTACATTACTGCCTCTAGTACATGATAGCAAGGGCTGAACAGAATCTTCCACAAACACTACATCCCGTGAAACCAGAATACGCTTTTTTGCGGATGATATAACCTGTAACCTTTGCTTTCAGCACTATAACCAACAAAAATACATTTGACAGCCTTATCATCCAATTTTCTGCGTTGTGTTTGTGGCACCAAAGCATCTGCCAAACAGCCAAACACACACATGTGCTCAATAGAAGGCTTTCTATCATGCCATGCTTCATATGGATTAATAGACTGCAAAGCTTTTGTAGGACACCTGTTGAGTACATAAGTGGCACACATGATGGCCTCAAGCCAAAAAGAATGTGGCAAAGCTTGACTTTTGACCATACATCATGCCATTTCCATTAATGACCTGTTTTTCCTCTCAGCAACACCATTTTGCTAAGTTGTATAAGGCACTGTACGTTGGTGTTTTATCCCACGACTAGCCAAAAATGCATTAAATTCATGAGACATATACTCCCCCCCTCGATCAGAACGAAGGGTGTCCATAGTACATTTCGAGACATTTTCAGCCATAGCCAGAAATTGTTTGAACCACATAAAAACTTCGAACTTGGCTTTAAGCGGAAATACCCATGCATGCCTGGAGTAATCATCAATGAGAGTCACAAAGTAAAGGTAATTGCCCAAGGACGGAGTTTGCATGGGCCCACAAACATCACTATGCACAAGCTGCAACCTGCATGTGGCCCGAACTGAACCATCCTTTGGAAACTTAGAACGCTGCATCTTACCCAAAATACAGCCTTCACAAACATGTTTGACAGGTGATTCAAGAGGTGGCAAAGAAGCAACCATATCAGGTTTCTGCAAACGCAGCAAACTAGCAAAATTCAGATGACCAAAACGTACATGCCAAAGTTTTGTATCTAAAATAGCCCTTGAATCTGCAATAGAATTTGCAAAATTTTGTCCACACTTGTCATACAAAGTGAGCTTTTACAGCCCACAGCACAAAAGGCCAGATGCAACAATTTCATCAGCAAAACTGAGATCATTAATTGTACATCTGTCATCCACAAATTTGACTACAAGTCCAAGTCTAGAAAGTGTGGATACATACAAGAGATTATTCTTGATCCCAGGTACATAAAGTGCATCAACAAGTGTGAAGGAACTTCCATTTGCATCAGTAAGCACAATCTTTCCGACTCCCTGAACCGGATAAGAGGCATTGTTGGCACAAGTGACTGAATTCCCATGAGGGACAGACTCGAGAGAGGTAAACAATTCACGATGTGAGGTAATGTGCTTTGTAGCACCGCTGTCGAAATACTACACATGTGAATCTACAACAACTGACAAGCATGCATCATGGACAACAGGATTGTAAGTGCACTCTGCGCTAAAATCCCAGTCTGCATCAACATCAGCAACATAGTCTCCTTTCACAGAAGACTTAACAATGGCTGCATTTGTAGTGAAACCAGCATTTGTAGTGGAACCACCCTCTTTCTTCTTAGCCTCTTTGGCCTTTAACTTAGGACATGACTTGATCAAGTGATCATTAGCTTTACAATAATGGCAATGCATCTTCTTTTTGCCCTTATCATCAGAATTTTCAGACAAATTTCTGCCACTGCAGAAGCATTAGGAACATAAGTTTTGTGTCAAGACAAGGGTCCTACGGGGCAAGGCCCAACCTAGGGGGTTAGGGACCTAGGCCAAGGGCCTGGACTAGACCAGTGTGTACTGGGGATCCGCTTAGGGCAAGAACTAGGAGCTAGGCCTATATAAAGGGCGGTAGGGAGGAGGATCCTATGTCTCATTCTCCTAGGTCTTACATTGGTATCAAATCTATTCTTAGGAACTGGGGGTCATGAACCTTCCTTTGCATGCTTTTTGCATGCTCATGCTATTCTCGACGGCGAAGAAGCGCCCTTGACAGGCGGCGAAGGCTGGGCCGAGACCCAAGCAGTGTGTGCAGAGCCTCTTGAGGCGAGGGGAGACGGTTTTTTGACCAACGCCAAACACCGCAAGGGTGGTCTTGAAAGGTGCGCGAGGCCGAGCTATGACGTTCACGTCATAGGGCTGCAGCCCAGAAGGCATCACACAATGAGTTCCTACGATTTCTTCCCTCTGCGCAGTCGCTTGCTCTGCCGCCATTGCTGAGTTCAAGAGATACACACCTTGGCCGCCTAAGGGTTAATTTTTTGACCTTTTACGTTATCAAGGGTGCGTGCCCAGCCCCGGCCACACACACTCCATACAAGAAACAATCACCGGAGCACGACAAGGTGCCGCATCTTGGAAAATATTTGCAACACCTTCAACAATCTATCAGTTCGCTGCAATAGAAGAAATTTAGTGAGCCTTGGTCGTGCGGTTTTCAACAAACTTACACTTGCAAAGTCTTTAAGCAGTAATCTTTAAGGCTTGAAAAGTAGTTTTATTTATTGAAAATCTCGACTTATTGACACCTTCAATGTCATCGGCAATTTGAAGTTCATCGGCGATTTCAACTCTTCATGAATTCTACCATGGCTTGAAATTCACCTTCTTTACGACCGCAGGCGAAGTTAGCACGGCTCATCACTGGCCTCTGTGTTCGATATGGCTATGAGTTTTTTTGCACTCCAAGGTACTGTTTTCTCTTTTGTTCGCACAACACAGATTCGCCATGAGTGCGGAAATTGGTGATCAACACATGTTTGACTTCGAATACTTGGCGTCTATGGACGCCGTGTGGCCGGATACTCTCACGGAGGGTACCCACGTGGCAACCGGGAAGGATGATGCATACCCAGGCAGTCTATCTTTCTCTCCACGAGTATCTACACCTCCACCTGAGAGCATGTTTGATATTTTGGAGGATGATAGTAACTTGTCGGATGCCAGGGAGTTCGTCACTCGACAGGACTGGCAAACTTTTGAGACACGATTTCGCAAGCTAGCTGTACAGGGCCAAATTTTGGCTACACAAGTGGACAACCTCACACGATTAATTTACAATATGTTACCAGAATCAGATTCTCACTCGCCAACAACCCAAGGGTTTGTCTGCCCAACAGTTATGACCAAAGAGGTCTAGCAGGTACAAAAGAAATCGGTTGTCGATACAGATTTGGTCGTGACCAACGTGGTCAGGAAGCGACTCTCACAATCAGACTTCCAATGGGCAAAGCGTCAAAAATTATGCTTTTATTGCTTAGGAACGCATCAAAAAAAGCAGTGTCCATATGTCTGACAACTTAAGCATGATGCATGAGTTCGTGATTTGACATAAACTCCAATTTTGGTGCACGGCACAGTAGTTATATGGATTTTGAACATGTTATGCTTAGCCATTTTCTCATACTTGAATAGGGATTTTCAGTGTATTGTACGTTTTTTGAATTGGGTACTGTTATGCCCAATTGCTTTTCTGCTATAGTCAAATTTGGTACAACTATTCACATCATCTCGGATTATACGATCCGCCGAACACATTATGCGGTGCCTACAAGATCACTGCATTCGAGTGTATAAGATACACGTGTTTTCCCCAATTTTACGTTTTTCATTTATTTTGGACAATATTGTTTGTTGTGCAAACGCCAAATATTGGCCACTTTCGGTGACGCAAGCCTTCACTTTTGCCAAGGGTCCGAAAATTTTGTATGCACAGCATGCTAGCTAGGTAGATTCAATTCGACCGCCTCATGCAATATACTTCCGCTATTCCCCAGCCACTTTGTCACGGACAAATTAAGTTCCGGATTGTTTAAATTTTTGGCTACTGTCAACGCACAACACCACTAAAAAGAACCTAAACTTTCGACTAGATTCACTGGCAAGGTGCCCTATTCAAGTCATCCCCATACAGTCACGACCCATACACGGTAGATGGTCAAGATGTGATTGTGTTACCTCTCTCTATGCGAGCGTCATACGGTCAGATTGTTGTATGCTTATAGAATAAGCTACAAATCAGGCATAAGATGCCTAAGAGCACACATTCTGGGCACACACTCTAGAAATTTAAGGAAAGCTCCTTGGCCCAGCATGCTCTTCTTCTCTCTCTTTTTCTTATTTCTCTCAAGACTAATGAAAACTATTTCAGAATCTTTTGATACATTTTTTTCTCGTGAGTCAGCTTGAGCCAAGGTGCTCTAACTCACAGCTAGCATGTGGCTAAGATGCTACTCAAATTAGTACTCATCGGTTCGTCGATTGAACACTATTTTGCATAATGGCTATGAGCCACACTGGCTAAGAGCCATTGTTAGGCCAAGGGTAAGACCTAACTATTGGCATTCTTTGGATAATTCTTTTCAAGATCAACCAGATCTACCCAGGGAAGTACACATCAACATTACTGGACAAGCAAGAGTCTTGTCATTACGGATGTCTAGGGTGTCATTTTTCCACTACATGTTTTCAGTGTGACACCCAAGTTGAGTTTTCTATACTCTTCAACTCACAGCAATTGAGCTCTACAAGGAAGTATCGATGCAGCAATCAATTGCGACAACATGGCTGTCCATAAGAGCTCGGCAGTTCACTTGTGTGGATTTCCTGCTCTCTCTATAGCACTACGGCGTGTGTATGGACATACTGTTTTGGGGTAAGACCCGGTGGGTGATTGTTACATCGCCCCGTAGGCATTAAGGATCACAGTTTGATCTGCATTGAGGATCACAGTTGATCTCATCGAGTTATACTTTCAAGGAAAGAATTCCACAATCTACTACACGCGGTAGGGGACGGACACACTTTTTAAGTTTGTTCCAATCATTTTGTACACAATTGACTATGTTGGTTACCGTTATCTGCTAGTTGAGCAGTTTCTATAAAGAGTCTTACCAAGGGGTTTGACTACATAGATTCTCATCCAAGGGCTTGGCTTGCAAACGCAACACCCAGGGTTCCCAGTGCAATACTGTTTGTTTTTTTTAAGGTAGGGGACGTGCTCCTCTTGAATACAGGTAACTGTACATTACGTTCAAATCTCCAGGTACGCATCTATTGATTTGGTGTTATTCCATTTTTAGTATGCTTTGCTTGGTTTTTCAAGACGTCTAAGTACGCTTGAATGTTACAGAGCCATGCCAAGGGCATGTCAACACAAAGTATTTTGGGCCAAGTGTCCAATCTATCATTCTGTCTTATGTTGGTACGAACCTACTTGTAGGGTTCAATTTGGCACATGTTGTCACATGGGATACAACATGGTCTAGGAACTCAAGGAGATCATTTTAGCCAGTGTGGAGCAACGAATGAGGGTCCCTCTCACTTTTGTGGCAAAGTGTTTAGAATTACCTCCACACACAAGTACATCTTGTACTTGCGGGATGTTCTTTTTTCAGCCATCCTTAGTTGAGACATATTCCACATGTGGCGAATATGAGTCTTTGGGACTGACACTGGCGCCCCTATTTCAAATATGTGTCACGACAAAGTCCCTAAGTGTTGGTCAAATCTGTTTTGTAGACCATTTTCAGCACGACGTATTAGGAGCAATTTCAGTGGCCAAAAATTGTCGGATACTTACAATGACTTGTTCAGCTACAAGTATTGCTAAACAACATTACAGATGGTTTTTTATACATATAGCAAGGCTATAAGTTGCTAATGAAAAAGTTTCATTGTCTGCACCTAGAAGTGATCAATGTTTCACCTTCTATTGTGATTCAGACGTTTCAGCAAGGCTGGCAAAAGATTGCAACTAAAAGTATTTAGTTTCTTTTCAGAACTATTTACATTCCTTTTAACCTCAGTACTGTCAGCTATCCAAGGGGATAGGCATATTACAAAGTGTAGCCTTGGGCTAAAGGATATGCAAAGTGCGTACATTAGCACCAAGCATATCCAATTAATAAGCATTTATTGCTCTATTTGGAGCTTACTTACTATCCGTTAAAGCATGTTTGCGACTAGGTTTAGTCTCTACATGTATGAGTCAGGTTCTCAACTTTGAACATTAGTTATGGTTGTTTACACACTTTAGACTGAAACATGTGTTTTCTGTTATGATCTAATGTGTTGCCTAAGTAAATGAATGCTATCCATCTATGATGATTCATGAATTCTTGTATTCTACAGGCTAGGATAAAGGTTTGTTATTGCATGCACACTAGGTGTTATGGGCCCTAGTGTTTAACACTCTTTTGTCTAAGGCGACATGAGAATCTCAAGTTGCTTCAAGGATGAAACCTCTCTTTTGAATGGAAGGAGTAAATCATCAATCATTCTTGTAACTTAAGTTATGAGCATGTTATAAACAAAGGTTTATATTCTGCAACTTAAGAAAGGACAATAGACATGCTAAGAGCATAAACTTGCTACGAGCATAAAATATAGGTGGCTACACCATTCAGAGGTGTTAAGAGCATACATTTAGGATATGCTAAATAGCATATGCACATTACAACTCTTGATATGATTTTTATGGTACGGTTTTAAGATGATTTGACTAGTCTACATTCAAGTCTATTGCTTTACAACTTTTGTGAAAACTTATTCTTTTCACTCTAGTTTTTGAGGACAAAAACTCTTCCTTAAGGGGGGAGTAATTTCACGACAAGTTTCCTATGGGGCCGGGGGGCAAGGCCCAACCTAGGGGGTCAGGGACCTAGCCCAAGGGCCTGGACTAGACTAGTGTGGACTCGGGATCCGCTTAGGGCAAGAGCTAGGAGCTAGGCCTATATAAAGGGCGGTAGGGAGGAGGATCCTATGTCTCAGTCTCCTAGGTCTTACATTTTGCCACTCGCAGCAGAACCATAAGAAGTGGCCGCATTGTTGTTACCACCCTTTGTTTGAGAAGCAATAAAATCCTATTCAACTGCACATTGTCTAGTCCTATTTTTTTTTGGAAAGTGACTCTTGCAACAGCAATGTGCATAATGAATCAAACTTGACAACTTCAGGATTTCCTTGGGTCATCAATCTCCAAGTACTAGCAAAAGTCTGGTAGGAATCTGTTAAAGCATCAAGAATAGTCTGCACAAGGGAACTGTTTAAAATGACTTCACCTGCAGAAAATAGTTTCTCATTGATATCCTTGACACTAGCAAGGAAAGTGTCCATATCATCTTCCTCATGCATAATCTCCGACTCCAGCTCTTTACGCAGCAAAGCAATTTTAGCCTCGTTGCGAATTGCATAAAGACCTGCTAGAATATCCCAAGCCTATTTTGCAAATTTTGTTGAACGAATGTGAGGAACAATGGTGCGCTTCACAGACAACGCAGTCAATGCATCAGCCTGCACATCCTTTATATCCCAATGAGCTTGTTCTGCCGTAGGCAAAACAACTCTAATAGCAGCAAGACCTGCAACATCCTCAACATCACCTACATGCTCAGAACCAGGACGTACATCAATGCCCTGCACAATGTTCTACACACCCTTTGATACAAGAACATGTTGCATCATATAAGCCCACATAGGGTAGTTGTCCCCATCCAACCTATCCTCAGTAGCAAACATCTTGAACACATCTGTGTTGTTGTCAGCCATGGTAAATGTTGCACCTCATGTGAAAATTGCCCGAATATAGGAGAAACGGAGTGGGAACAACATGTGCTATATAGCACAAACCATAGAAGACTATGAGGCGCCTGTTATGCAAAAAACGGTACTGACAGAAATTTTGCACAAAATGACGAAATAGCCTATGCAGTACGGCCTATAGTGGAAACGGAGGTCGAAATGAGCCCGAATCAAAAATCTGAGCAGACTGAGTTCTATGAGCACACCCGAAATTTTTGTCGACCTGCGAACGCTTGCCAAAGCTCATTGAAATCGAAGAAAGTGATCAGGCGTGTGCTGGAGTAGCTGGCGACTAAGCCCAGGAGGACGCAACCTGCTCTGATACCAATTGTTGGAATTAGGGTTGTAGAGAAACGCACACAGCTTGGAGAAGACGAAGGAAGCTCAAGACACACAATAGAGAGTGTGTTACTTAGTGTGCAATGGAAAGATAGATAGCCCTAGAGTGATGGGCGTATATACAATGCTTGGGGGAAAAAACCTCCTAAAGAGGGAAAAAATGCCCCGGCGGTCCTAGTGTGTTCACACACATCACTACCACATGTATATGGTAACACTTTCAAAGATTAATGAGCCATGCTTTTAAAGAATAACTTCAGAATTTCTTGGAAGTATATATGGATGATCTATGTGTACATTCATCAATCCGGACGGATCATTTTGAAAACCTCAAAAAGGTTTTCAAAAAATGTAGAGTTTATAGGATTTGCTTAAATCCTAAAAAGTGCACAATAATGGGTAGACAAGGAAAAATTCTTGGACATATAGTGTCTAAAAATGGCATAGCTATTGATATGCATAAAATTCATGTTATTGTTGATTTACCTAGACCAAAAATAGTCAAGGGGGTTCAAGCCTTCATGGGACATTGTGGATATTGTAGACGGTTCATTTACATATACGCTATACTTGCAAAACCCATGTACATTTTAATCACACACTTTGAATAGACTGATGAGTGTGAATAATCCTTCATGAAGCTTAATCGAGCTCTCACCTCAGCTCCAATATTGAAAGCACCATATTGGAATAAGATATTCCACATACATGTAGATTCTTCCAATTTTGCCATTGGGTGTAAACTAGCTCAACCAGGAGACGGGAAAATTGGTTTTCCTATTTCTTATGATAGCCGATAGTTGAATATGGCAAAGAAAAATTACACAACCACGAAAAGGGAATGATTAGGAATGATCTATGCCGTCAAAAAGTATAGACATTACCTATTAGCAAACAAATTTGTGTTCTTTATGGACCACAAAGCCTTATTGCACTTGGTCAACAAGCCATGCAACACAGGAAGAATAGTGAGATGGTTCATCATTCTTCTGGAATTTGATTTCACTATAGTTGCGAAAAAAGGCACCACTCATCAAAGAGCAGATCATTTGTCAAGGATTGTTTCAGGAGAACCACCTAAAGGAGTAGATGATGATCTACTAGATGCATATCTATTCTCCGTGGAAATGATACTTCGATGGTCGAAAAACATGGTATCGTTGATGATCATAGCTCAAGTGGATTCGCAAATACCACTTCCTATTACAATCGGATTAATTGAGCAATTGGCTATGTATCAATTACTAGCTGGAAGGTTGTAAAAAATAAATTAAGATGGAATATTGTTGTTATGCATTAATCCAAAGGAGAAAACCCAATACCTAAGTCAAGCACATCTTACCATAGTAGGACTTCACTTTGCGAAAGACCAAACTATGCGGCGGATATTGAGACTTGGTGTATTTCAGCCAACTATGAGGAAGGATGTTCATTCTTTTGTTAAAAACTGTCCTCAATGTCAAAAAAAAACACCCATCCCTCATGTGACATTGTTCCAAATATCACTTGTTCCTAAGTGGGGTAACTATCTAGTAACGTACTTATCAAGCCGAACATGTTGGATTAGCTGGAGGTCACTTTTCTAGTGAGAGCACCACAAGAGCAATCTTAATCACAGGCATATGGTGGCCAACACTTTTTGCCGATGCCAAAGAGTATGTTCGAAGGTGTGATGCATGTCAACGCGCAAAAATGCCAACCCGTGTAGATAGCATGTCCTTAAGACCAATGATGGGGGCTAGAGCTTTCTCAAAATGGGATATAGATTTTGTTGGGTCAATACAGCCACCTGCTTATAGAACCCAAGCTCAATATATCATTGTAGCTACGGACTATTTGACCAAGTGGGGCGAGGCTAAAGCAACTCAAAATAATGATGCCAAAACAAGGCCACATTCTTATATGAGTATGTGTTCACAAGATATGGACTACCAATAGAAATTGTCAATGATAGGGGAACTCATTTCCTCAATGAGGTAATTGAGTATTTTCTTAATGAGTTTATGGTCATCCATAACAAATCAGCTCCCTATCACCCACAAGCAAATGGACAAGCTGAGCATAATAAAATCCTTAGCTCGGTATTGACTAAAGTGGTTAGTTCAAGAAGGACATATTGGGAAATGAATCTCCATGCTGCTCTATGGGCTTATAGAGTTTCATTCAAAACAGCTTTAGATGCTACACCCTTTAACCTTGTTTATGGTCTTGATACCATACTACCAATAGAATTTCTATTGCTGACATTAAGGGTAGCTAAGGATCTTGAGTGGACTGGACATGAATTGTCAAAGAGGCTTGAAGATTTAGAAAAGCTTGATGAGCAAAGGCTAACTGCTATAGCTCACATCTATGCACAAAAGTGGAAACAAAAACAGTTTTTTGATTCCCATCTAATTAGAAAAATGTTCAAAAAAGGGGACATAGTTTTAGTCTATTCCCTTAAGCAATGCATTCCAAGTTTAAGAAAAAGGAAAATGGACCGTTTATCATTGAAGATGTATCTCCAAGTGGAGTTGTTAAGTTGTCCACCCCAGATGGTGAACCCATGGCTAATTGGATTAGTGGATGCCGTTTAAAGGAGTACAATTTGCCACTAACCAATGAATTGCTAGAAAGGATGCATGTACCTAAGCAAAGAAAGATGAAACGACAGCAGGTTATTGATGAAGCCCAAGAGAAACTCGGCTTCGGGTACTCAAAAGAAAAGCTGCTCTCAAAAATCAACAAATACATATTCCCATCAACACTCTGAAACCAGATGACCAACAATGGGAATTACAGAAAGATGCAGTGTCAACAGATGATGAATGGTTAGATGGAATGGACCTTCGCATCAAAGTACATCTAAACAATCATAGAAAAAATGCATTGGTTGATACATGAGCTCAAGTAAATGCAGTCAGTTATTCCACCTACAAGAAAGCCACGAGTCAAGTTTTAACAGCAGGAATAACAACTATTAAAGGATGCAACAAGAACCCAACACCAACATTAGGAGTAGTCAACTTAAATGTGATAGTACATGGATGTTCATGCCATCATCAATTTGTATGCTTACCAGATGAACACATGAATGAAACAATGATTCTTGGAACCTCATGGATGGGGACGTACAAGGCAGTACTAGATTGGGATACCAATCAGCTCAAACTATCACCTAAAGGCAGGCAACTCATTGTTCCAATTTCACCAAGCAAGGAGAAATGGAAAGGAGGTTACTAGCAAAGCAAACCACGAAGCAATCAATCTTCTACATCCTATAGAAAAGAGAATGCTACAAGTAGCATGGAAGGAGTCAGGAAAATTTGGGTACCAAAAGCACAGCTTAAGGACAAGACGATTCAAATTTGGGTGCATAAAACATCATGTACTGTATCGAAGATGGTTCCAAGGTTCAAAACACAAAGAGGAGCATCTTCGAGCAAGGAACCTAACATAAAATGGATTTGGAAGAAAAAGGAGCACTTATCTTCTCCGCAAACAGTAAAACCAATCAGGCAATGAAGAGTTGAGTCTCACAAGACTCAACCACATCGTTGTTACCATATATATGTGGTAGTGATGTGTGTGAACACACTAGGACCGCCGGGGCATTTTTTCCCTCTTTAGGAGGTTTTTTCCCCCGAGCATTGTATATACGCCCATCACTCTAGGGCTATCCATCTTTCCATTGCACACTAAGTAACACACTCTCTATTGTGTGCCTTGAGCTTCCTTCATCTTCTCCAAGCTGTGTGTGTTTCTCTACAACCCTAATTCCAACAATTAGTATCAGAGCAGGTTGCATCCTCCCGGGCTTAGTCGCCAGCTGCTCCAGCACACGCCTGCTCACTTTCTCCGATTTCAGTGAGCTTTGGCAAGCGTTCGCAGGTCGACAAAAATTTCAGGTGTGCTCATAGAGCTCAATCTGCTAAGATTTTTTATTCGAGATCATTTCGGCCTCCGTTTCCACTATAGACAGTACTGCACAAGCAATTTCGTCATTTTGTGTAGAATTTATGTCAGTGCCGATTTCTACATAACAGGTGCCTTACAGTCTTCTACAGTTTGTGCTATATAGCACGTGTTGTTTCCACTCCGTTTCTCCTATTTTCGGGTAGTTTTCACATCAGGAGCAGCATTTACCATGGCTGACGACAACAACATAGATGTGTTCAAGATGTTTTCTGCTGAGTACAGGTTGGATGGGGACAGTTACCCTATGTGGGCTTATATGATGAAACACGTTCTTGTGTCAAAGGGCGTCTGGAATATTGTGCAGGGCATTGATGTACGTCCTGGTTCTGAGGATGCGTACGATGATAAGGATGTTGCAGGTATTGCTGCAAGGATTGCTGCTATTAGAGTTGTTTTGCCTACCGTAGAACAAGCTCGTTGGGATGTAAAGGATGCGCACGCTCATGCATTGATTGTGTTGTCTGTGAAGCCCACCATTGTTCCTCACATCCGTTCAGGAAAATCTGCAAAACAAGCTTGGGATATTTTGGTTGGTCTTTATGCAAGTCGCAATGAGGCTAAAATTGCTTTGATGCGGAAAGAGCTGGAGTCAAAGATTATGCATGAGGAGGATGATATGGACACTTTCCTTCCTAGTGTCAAGGATATCAATGAGCAGCTTATTTCTGCAGGTGAAGTCATTTCAAACAGTTCCCTTGTGCAGACTGTTCTTGATGCCTTACCAGATTCTTACCAGACTTTTGCTAGTACTTGGAGACTTATGACCCAAGGAAATCCAGAAGTTGTCAAGTTTGATGCATTATGCACATTGATGTTGCAAGAGTCACTTTCCAGAAAAAACAGGACTAGACAGCGTGCAGTTGAACAGGCTTTTATTGCTTCTCAAAGAAAGGGTGGTAACAGCAGTGCAGCCACGTTTTGCTCCAAGTGGAAAAAGTTATGTTCCTAATGCTTCTGCTGGCAGCAATTCGTCTGGAAATTCTGGTGATAAGGGTAAAAAGAAGATGCGTTGCCATTATTGTAAAGCTAATGATCACTTGATCAAGTCGTGTCCTAAGTTGAAGGCCAAAGAGGCTAAGAAGAAAGAGGGTGGTTCCATTGCAAATGCTAATTCCACTACAAATGTAGCCATTGTTGAGTCTTCTATGAAAGGAGACTGTGTTGCTGATGTTGATGCAGAATGGGCTTTTAGCGCAGAGTGCACTTACAATCCTCCTGTCCATGATGCATGCTTGTCAGTTGCTACAGATTCACATGTGTGGTATTTCAACAGTGGTGCTACAAAGTACATTACCTCACATCGTGAATTGTTTACCTCTCTTGAGTCTGTCCCGCATGGGAATTCAGTCACTTGTGCCAACAATGCCTCTTATCCGGTTCAGGGAGTTGGAAAGATTGTGCTTACTGCTGCAAATGGTAGTTCCTTCACACTTGTTGATGCACTTTATGTACCTGGGATCAAGAATAATCTCTTGTATGTATCCGCACTTGCTAGACTTGGACTTGTAGTCAAATTTGTGGATGACAGATGTACAGTTCATGATCTCATTTTTGGTGATGAAATTGTTGTATCTGGCCTTTTGTGCCGTGGGCTGTATAAGCTCACTTTGTATGACAAGTGTGGACAAAATTTTGCAAATGCTGTTGCAAGCGCTATTTCAGATGCAAAACTTTGGCATGCACGTTTTGGTCATCTGAATTTTGCCAGTTTGCTGTGTTTACAGAAATATGATATGGTTGCTTCTTTGCTGCCTCTTGAAGCACCTGGCAAACATGTTTGTGAAGGCTGTATTTTGGGTAAGATGCAATGCGCTAAGTTTCCAAAGGATGGTTCAGTTCGGGCCACATGCAAGTTGCAGCTTGTGTATAGTGATGTTTGTGGGCCCATGCAAACTTCGTCCTTGGGAAATTACCTGTACTTCGTGACTTTCATTGATGATTACTCCAGGCATGCATGGGTATTTCCACTTAAAGCAAAGTCTGAAGTTTTTATGTGCTTCAAAAAATTTCTGGCTATGGCTGAAAATGTCTCGAAATATACTATGGGCACCCTCCATTCCTATTGAGGGGGGGAGTATATGTCTCATGAATTTAATGCATTTTTGGCTAGTCGTGGGATAAAACACCAATATACACTACCTTATACACCTCAGCAAAATGGTGTTGCTGAGAGTAAAAACATGTCACTTACGGAAATGGCACGATGTATGGTCAAAAGTCAAGCTTTGCCACATTCTTTTTGGCTTGAGGCCATCATGTGTGCCACTTATGTACTTAACAGGTGTCCTACGAAAGCTTTGCAGTCTATTACTCCATATGAAGCATGGCATGATAGAAAGCCTTCTATTGAGCACATGTGTGTTTTTGGTTGTTTGGCATATGCTTTGGTGCCACAAACACAATGCAAAAAATTGGATGATAAGGCTGTCAGATGTATTTTTGTTGGTTATAGTGCTGAAAGCAAAGGTTACAGGTTATATCATCCATAAACAAAGCGTATTCTGGTTTCACGGGATGTAGTGTTTGTGGAATATTCTCTTTAGCCCTTGTTGTCATGTACTAGAGACAGTAATGTAAGCTCACGGGAAATTTATGACACTTTGTTGCATCTTTTTAGTGGTGAAAATACGAATGTAAGTTCAATTGAGGCAAATGTACAGCCTATGGGGGTTTCTGAAAATGTTACAGATCAGCCTATTACTGATGCAGATGTACATGATGTACTTGATGAGGAAAGGGCTGAAAATGAGCAAGCTAGAGGTATGCCAAAATGACTGGTGCACACTTTGCATGACAGTAAATTGGATGCACCTTTGTCTAGTCGTACTCGTTCACGCTCTTGCCATGCATGTTATGCATCAGATTGTTATGCTTTGGCTGTGTCTAGCTTACATGATGTTGAGGAGCCTCTGTCTTTTGATGAAGCACAGAATTCAGAAAATTGGATGGCTGCCATGCAATCAGAATATGATGAACTTATAGAAAATGACACATAGACTTTATGTGATTTTCCTCCTGGCAAAAAGGCCATTGGTACAAATTGGGTTTACTGGTTGAAACGCAAGCCAGATGGTGAGATCGATCGCCATAAGGCTCGACTTGTTGCAAAGGGTTATGCACAGCAAAAAGGCATATATTATGAAGAGACTTTTTCTCCCACTTGTCGTATGACTATTGTGCGTTTTCTATGTGCATTGGCAGCTCATTTTGGTTGGGATGTACATTAATCAGACATTGTTATAGATTTCTTGAATGGTGACATATTTGAGGAAGTTTATGTAACGCAGCCTCGCGGTTTTGTCATAAAAGGACAAGAGGACAAAGTGTGCAGATATAAGAAGGCTTTGTATGGGTTGAAGCAATCTCCTCGTGCTTGGTATGAGAAAGCTGACACTCATTTGGTTAAACGAGGCTTTCGTAACAGTCCAACAGAAAGCACATTGTATGTAAAGCGTGAGGGTGATGTACTTCTCATTGTGGTTCTTTATGTTGATGATTTGCTAATCACTGGACGAAATGAGAGACATATTGTTGAATTTAAGGCTGATTTGAATGCTTCTTTCAAGATGAAAGATTTGGGGCTGTTGCATCATTATTTGGGTATACAGTTTAAGCAGTGTGATGGTGGTATTGCCTTGTGTCAGAAAAGTTACATAGAGACATTGCTATGTAAGTTTGGACTTGAGGATTGCAAACATATTGCCACTCCCATGGAAACAGGTTTGAAGTTGAGTCTGCATGATGCTGGCAATCTTGATGATGTCACTCTTTACCAAAATGTTGTTGGCTGCCTCATTTATGTATGCAACACGAGGCCAGATATTCAGTTTGCAGTCTCACAGGGTAGCATATTTATGCATAGCCCAGGGTCTAAGCATTGGCAGGCTGTCAAGAGGATTTTCCACTACCTTAGTGGCACTTTACATCTTGGCTTGTTTTATCCCAAGGGGGGATCATTGCCACCAGATTTACATGCTTATTCGGACTCAAATTGGGCTGGTTGTTTTGACACGCGAGTGTCCACAAGTGGTTTTTGTTTCATGCTTGGTAGTTTGTGTATATCATGGTTGAGCAAGAAGCAACCTACTATGGCCACTTCGAGTTGTGAGGCTGAGTACATGGCAGTCTTCACAGCTACGGTTGAGTGTGTATGGCTCAGACGCCTTATGGCTGATTTGGGTGTTGGAGAGGACACTACCAACACTATCTACACTGACAGTCAGAGCGCATTGGCAGTTGCAAGGAACCCAGCTTTTCATGCTCACACAAAGCACATTGAGGTGCATTACCACTATGTCAAGGAGAGGCTCTTAGCAGGAGAGATCAGCTTGGCTTATGTGCCAACACAGGACAACCTTGCAGATCTTTTCACAAAGGCATTGTCTCGTGAGAATCTTGAAGCTTTCCGCAAAGCTTTGGGCTTACTCCCCTTTGTGGACTGATCATGTCCTAAGGGCATGGCACTTATCTTTACTCATGTGCCAGCTCTCGCTCACCGCATCACTCCAGGGGGGATTTGTTACCATATACATGTGGTAGTGATGTGCCTGAACACACTAGGACCGCCGGGTCATTTTTTCTCTCTTTAGGAGGTTTTTTTCCTCGAGCATTATATACGCCCATCACTCTACGGCTATCTATCTTTCCATTTCACACTAAGTAACACACTAAGCTCAAGGCACACTCTATTGTGTTCCTTAAGCCTCCTTCATCTTCTCCAAGATGTGTGCGTTTCTCTGCAACCCTAATTCCAACAATCATTCTGACCCAAGCAAACCAATATACCAATGGTGGGTAAAAGCTCGACAACAACCCATCATTATTGATATCCACAGCTCACGAAATTAGTATATCAAAGCATCGTGATAGGACAATCAAGCAAAGAGCACACAAGCTACAAGAATTTCTCTTTGGAAGACAGCAAGAACAAACCTCGACATCAGAAACCTTGAGTTAATTACTCAAGACCCAACTCTTGCACAGCATAATGGCTTGAATTGCATTGAAATCAAAGCATGGTAGATCCAACCAAGGCTATGAATAGACACAATTGTTCCACCCATGCACACAGTCGTCCCGAAGTACGCCATCTAGGAGGGGTGGAAGGGAACTAAGTAATCAAGGGAGTAATCAAGGGCAATGTTTGAAGAGGGAGGAAAAATTTTGACGTTAACGTGTGTTTTTTTACAAAATAACCTAATAATGCCCTTACAAATCATCAACAGGGGAAATATACATGATAACATCTCCTCGATGGGTGTAAATAGTATATATACTATGAGAAAATCATCAAAAAATATTCTTTTTGGATTATTTTTCTTGATATGGGGACTTAAACATGGAGAAATCCAACAAAAAGCAATAAAGCTGTGTTTTTCAATGGATTTTCTTAATTACTGGATTTTCACTTTACTTTTTTAGCGTTTTTTTTTTTAAAAAAAATTCAATAAACAAGTCAAAAATTAACAATAAATAGCAAATGAGCTCAGATGGAAAAATTGAAGATATGCTGATGATTAGAAGGACAAGGCGGACAGGCAGAAAAACTACTTTTGCGGAATTCTTGCACAATGAGCTACAGGAATCCGATTGAGAAATTTTTTGAGTCTAGCATAGATTTCACGGCCTAGTAGGACTAGCACGGGAATTTGGGAAAAAATGGTTCGGGAAGTCCGAGTATAGATATCCAGGGTAGTCTAAAACCACCTCATTTCCACTTGTCGCCTTTGGAGAGAGAGCTTTCGACCTTCTTCGCGTGCGTTTTTTGGAGTCCACAGTCGCCCGTTTATAGCGCCATCTCACACGAGACATGAGGGGTAAGTTCTATACTTATCAATCATCCATTCTATACGGCCGGTAGCTAGTCTAAACCCCAGGAAAAAAACCCTAGAATCATAGCGGCCTGTCAGCTCAACCAAATCGGACGGGACTTGAACTATAGCATGCCCCTACATTATAGAACACTTGTATATCAACAGTTGACCATTCGGCAGGGGTCAAGGGGGTCCCAAGTAGAAAAGTTGGATTTTTGGCAGATGCCAGAATTGGATTTTGACTCCACAGACAGCTTATAGACTGGGTCTATACACAATGTATATGGTTGGTTTCATAAAATCAATCAAGGCAAGCTCTCGAAAAGCAGAACACGGCTCGAAGGCTACAAAGCGTCAAATTTGACATACGAAGTCAAACTGACTCCAAATGGGCCAAAAATGGATGAGTTGCTTTAGGACTATGTAGCGGACAAGTCCATAGCCTCAAAAGTGACTAACCAACTCCATGTGCCATATAGTCACAAAAATCGATGAATTCAGAGTCGATAAAGCACGAAGTGATGCCAACAAGACAAAACTTTACCAAACTCAATTTAGGACTCGTTTTAGGTGTATTGAATATGTTTAGGTCAAAATCTGCCAAGTTTTGCAAAAAAAGTTGACTATTGTAAATAATCACGATTATTTACTTTTACAAATTTTTGGCTTGAAAATGGTACGTTCACATCACCCATGACTTGTGCACACCTATTACATGCCACATTTCAAGTATGAGCCAAATTGATCAATGATAACTTGAAAAATTGCCAAAAAAACGCAAAGAAGTCCCTCCAAACCAAATTTTGGGTTATCAGTCACATTTTTTTATCCAAATCACCTCATATTTCATACGCAGGGTCTACATCATGCTTAGAACCAAGTTGCACCAGAAAATGTTCATTTTGATGAAAAAGTTAATAATCACGATTATTTACTTTTTTCCCAAGATGGGAGAAAATTGCAACTTTGCCTTCATGGGACCAAAGCACATATGTCCCAAGCCCACTGACCAAGTTTGAACAAATTTGGAGCTCAAAAGCTCAAAATCCCTTTATATCTACTGTTTTAGAAGACTGAAAGCCTAAATCTGGCACCATTCTAACCCTGTGCACTCAAATGAGCCCACACTTCACTCAAAGTATCTAATTGATATGTATTTCAAGCCTATGATGCCAAAATTGCAAAAAGTTGAAAAAATTCATTAGTTGTAAATAATCAGGATCATTTATTTTTGTTGTAAATTTTTGCTTGGACTTCATGAATTTGACCTTTACATGTTTTTATGCATCTATGCATGTTCAAAAATTGGTTTGAAGCAAAATGGACTCAATTTGTCAACATTCAGACTGAAGGACATTTCAGAGCGGAAAGTGCAAAAATTTTCTAACTTTGGTACTCTATTCATTTAACAGGAGCAAATGCAAGTTGCGGAGAAGGACAAGAAGAGGGTCTCTCAAAAAGACAAGCTCAAGAGCTGCCACCATACCAACTGGACCCCAGTTCAGTAAAGACGGCCAAAGCTACATATCTATCCAGAGAACAGCTTGAAGAGAACAACACCACAGTTTTCACAGGCAGGTTTAAAAGTGAAGAAGGACATCAGGTAGAGCTGCAACTACTACAGAGAGAAATCTATGATGTCGCGGCAAAGCCTGACACAAAAGAAGCTAACAGAAGGCTCGGACTTAGAGAATTCTACGACCAAGAACCATGTGGTGTAGACTTCCAGAAAGCCTATGAGCTCTTGTCTACTATCAAGGAAGACGGATTAGCCTAGATTACTGACCAACAAGGGCAGAAGGTATAAGTGGTAATTACGAAAGAAATAGTGGCCGAGGCTCTCAAGTTGCCAACAGAAGGGATGCTGATGAGGGCTCGTGATAGGAAGACAACAGGTACTTTCACCAAGCATTAGGAAAGTTTTGAACTCATTTTTTGGCCTTTTAAGAGTGCCACATCATCAAAGTTGTACAAAAGAAAGCAACACGGTAGACCCCTCTAAATATTTCTCAGAACCCCATGATATGACCTATCATTGGAAAGCTTTTAAAAAATGGATTCTAAAGAGATAAGGTCCGAAAAGTTTGGATGACTTCTATGAAAGTTATGCCATTTTTTTTTCAATCAACCAATTTTTGTTACCGTTACGGTAATCTAAAATCACCTTTTTCTAGATGTATATGAAGGCAATGTCCGATACATGCATGCTATATATCAATAGATAGCATTTGAAGAGTAGATTCTAAATATCCAACCTCCGACAAGTTTGGATCTTACTTACAAAAATTTTACCGATCCCCATTTTTTGAAAGCTATGCCACATCAACAATTCTTACAAGGCCCAAAAATGAGCTCAAAATTTTCCTAATGGAGACTGTTGTGGAAACCTTTGTTGACCTCATCCAAAAGCAAGTGGAAGAACCAACACGGCTATATCATCAGCACTTCCACTTTCTAGCAAAGAGACCACCAAGGTACACAACACCTAATCATGCAGTTGCAACTACATTCACACAAGTGTTGAAGTCGACAACTAGGCAGTCGATTGATCGCGCACAGTATGTGCTATCCACGCTGAAGGGTACCAAGAAAGAGGATAAGGTCACATATCTTGGTGCACCTGAGGTACTAGCAACAATAGCATATAATGCTATCGGCATGGTAGACAATTTTCCACCTACCCTAGATCAAAACACCTCGATTGTATCAGCACAGCCATCTCCAAGAACCACAAGGTCGTCAAAGCGAGTTTACAAGTCAGATGAAGAATCGGCAGAGATCTCCCACGAAGCCCATAGCAGTGAGAGTTCAGACAATGAAGAGAAGACAACCACAAGAGAGGAGAAGAAAAAGAAGGTAGTGGTTGCACATCAGGAAGAACCTCAGCAAAAGAAGGCGAGGTTTGAAAGGGAAAAAGAAACCTACGAAAGAAGCCGCCAAGCTACAGGTGAGGACATGGCACGGTGGGTTCCAAGAGATATAAAAGGCCCCCGAACCAAGAATCTTGCCAGGAGAGAACCAGAAGATCCCAAGGATTCTCTTGAATGCATGTACGTGGAAGCAGAAGCATTAAAACTAAAAGAAGATCAAGAAGCTGAAAGAAAAGCAAAGGAAGATGCGATGGAGCAGCTGAGACAAGCTGAAGCGGCCCAACAAAGTCAAGCCCAGCAAGAACAGGGTGAGATGTCTTCCAGACCATCATCACCATATACAAAACAGGCAAACCACCCCATGCCAAGCCCTCCCCCATCACCAACAGTTAGACCCACTGAGGGTGAGCAAGCCAAAGTAAAAGAGCCAGAACCGCAAGAGGCAGCAAGTCCTGAACCACAAGAGACTGCCAATTTTGAGCAACCCAATGCACAAGAAACAGAAACCACACCTTCTACAACCACCTAGCAGGAAACGACAGAAGCATCCACGAAGCCTCAAGAAGAGCCTTGAGGAGAGGTAGAACCCCTGCTGCTACCACAAACAGCCACCACAGCCCCACCAAAGGAGCCACACACAGAGACTGCTGAAACATCTAGGCAGCTCACAGAGCAAGAAGACTGGCAGACAAATGATGAAGTTATTCTACAAGTTAATGAATATGCCAAACAGATGCAGCAAATGACTGAAAAAATGTGAACAGCCGCACTTAGGTGCAGTTCTAAGGCTAGAGAGCTGGAGATGGTTATCAACGCTCTCCAAGGAGAGCTAGAGACAGAATGATTGTCATCATTGATCTATAGAGGCAAATCCAAGAGCTGAGAGATGAAGCTGAACAACACCATCTAGCCATAGAGAAGCAGAAAAAGGAAAGGAGGAATTAGGTGATCTTCTCACGAAGTTAACAGATGCCTATAAGACCAAAGAAGAACACCTGAGAGAGGTTACCAATGAACTCTTAACTACAGCTCTGTCAGTTCAAAAGATCCAAGTGTAGGCCGACGTAGCGAATGCTTCACTGCAATATTCAGAGCAAAGGATCAATGATCAGGCAACTTTTTTGCAACAAATAAGGAAAAAATCCACAGTTGCCTCGATCAAAGGTACAGATGAAGTATACAAATCTTTAGAAAAGAAATACAAAGATCTTGAACTTGAGCTAAAGCTAGAGCAGTCACAACGAAGAGAACTTGCATTGATGCCGGTATAAAGAGAAGAACAGCTACTCAAGGAGATAGCAGAGCTCAAGCGAGTTAATCAGCTACTGCGAGACAGACAACAAGAGACACAGGAAGAAGCAGGTACATCTGAGCAACCAAACATTGAAATTCCCTCAGTCTCTTTTGCTGAGATGGAAACATATCCGGCAGAAGGGCTGGGACAAGAAGAAGACTTTCAGGTACCAATAACAAAAGTTGATCAAGTGCCAATGGTCCTGCTGTCAAAAGCTTAAGAAGATGCACTTAAGGAGCAGGTTGCCCAGGAGACGGATGAACAATGGAAAGTAGTGATGGATTGGGAGTTAAGAGTTCTTCATGTAGTCAACGTTACTCAATTCACTCCCAACCAAATCAATGCACAATGGCATCAACAATCACTGCCATATCCCTTGATCAAGGTAGAGGTACCTCAGGTTAAAGAAAGATTATAAAAAGACATGCAGGCAGAAGACGCAGAGGAGGTCCACCCCAAGTGGAGAAATAGCTGATTGAACAAGAATCCACCATACTTGATTCTATTCACAAGAGCACCTGCAGCACTTCAGAAAGACCCAACCTTTTGTCATGTACCAAGAGTAAGGACATGGCAAGCAAATGAAGCAATGACCAAGAAGCGGCCTACATGGCTGAATTATCCAAGATTTCCAGCTCCAAAAACGAGAACACTGACAGAGGAATACATGGTGAAAACCTAAACGGGCGCCATGACATTCTTCAAAAATCTCCCTGATCTCTCATGTGCTATGCTCTACAAATTTTGCCGAATACTGCTCACATGCATTGAAGCTTTTCATGAGCCAGAGCAAGCAGGAGCACCGTGAATGTCATTCCTCGAGGGCAAAAGGTCTTTGCTACGACCTAAGCGGCCAACCTTTCGAAGAAGTCCTTTATGGCTTCTACACCCGGTGCATGTTCTTACCATCTCATAATATGTTGTCATTTAAGGAAGCGTTCTATACAGGGTTTTTCACTTGGCGAACAAAGATTTTTGGGCCAGTGATCAACAACCTAACCTCCAGATTCATAGGCTACTCAGCCATTGAGCTAAAAAACATGGTCACCATGCAGTTCTTGCAGGTTCCAGACAAAGAAAGAAAGATCAGATATGAGAAAGCACTCCATGCACTTAAAAGACCGCATCTCTAGTCGTGAACCCGAAGATTATTTCAGCCCATAGAGTTGTGTCAAGGGACGACACAGGCGAGGAGGGGGGAATGTTAGCAGCAAGCTAACTCAGATACCATTTTTCGGAGCTCTCATTGTAAAAATATTTATTATTTTGAAGAATCGTGAATATTGTAACTCTTATTTTCCGGATAAACTTTGTAATTGATGAATCGGGGCTACAAGCTTCCAGATTGTATCAACCTCTCTTTAGTTAGAGCTCCCAAATTATTAGTTTTGACCACCAAAAACCTTGGCTAAGGTATAAAAGCCATTTTTTGTAAGTTATTATCAAGTTTTTGGATAATGAAATACACAGCATGAGCTAACGGCGCTCACTTCTCTCCTTCTTGCACTTCCTACTCCCTCCCCGGTTGTCATACTGCAGTCGCGTTTGTTGCGTTGCAACTGCAAGTAAAAGCTCTATGCATTGACGTAAGCGTTTCACGGTATTTCGTAGCTTTTAGCGTCGCCGATCCACGGCCTACTCTCATCATAAGTAGGAATTTACACTTCAAAATCAAAAACTAAGCATAGGCAGGATATTGGGGAATCATTGCTAAGCATTTAGATGCATTCTGGGTCAAAAATGAGTAGGTCAAAAATCCACTGCTATTAAATGATCGTGATTTTTTCACTTGACCTAAAGTGAGATTTGAGACCATAAGCATGTCTGCTTAGGTCTTATAAACATATTCTAGAAGTTTCGTACATTTGGATGTCATTTGATGATGTAACGGATGTGATTTGTTTACCAATGAGCGATTGGCTTTTGGTGATTTCTGTCACTTGAGTGTAGCTTGATTTAGATGCGAGTTGTTTGTTGTTTTCCAAGAGATTGACAACCTCTTGTAGCCTATGCACTAGTCGACTCAGCTTCGTCCCATATATTGATAATTTATTCATGGTTCTCACTATGTCTGCAATAAGATAGGAGTGAGGTTAGACACCCGTCCCAGAGAGAGAGAGAGAGAGAGAGAGAGAGAGAGAGAGAGAGAGAGAATTTTCATCTTTGTGGAGTGATTATAGGGACTACAATCCACTCTCCTCACTTGTGCGTTCACACACACACACACACACACACACACACACACATATAATGGAGGGAGATAGAAAAGATAAGGGACAGTCCACTCTCCTCACTTGTGCATTCACACACACTTGTGCGTTCACACACACACACACACATATAATGGAGGGAGATAGAAAAGATAAGGGACAACTTGAACGCCTGTGTGTGTGTGTGTGTGTGTGAGAGAGAGAGAGAGAGAGAGAGATAGAGAGAGAGAGAGCCCACCAAAAAAAAGAATTCCAAAAAACTTCAATTTGGCCAAGACTTGAAGTTGAAAAGAGAGAGAGAGAGAGAGAGAGAGAGAGAAGTTTTGATGTCATAGAAACACATCAAGAGATCTTAAAGCTCTATTTGACAAGTCTTGAACTTAAGACCTGGTATTTAAGAGAGAACTGTGATAACCAATCTGCCACACTCAAACGTTACTATAGTTTCCTTTTCTTATTCATTGAGAGAGATCCCAAAGATTTACCCGACAACTATTAAACTCAAAACTCTATGTGTGTGTGTGTGTGTGTGTGTGTGTGTGTGTGTGTGTGTGTGTGTGTGTGTGTGTGTGTGTGTGTGTGTGTGTGTGTGTGTGTGTGTGTGTGTGTGTGTAATGTGTGTGTGTGTGTGTGTGTGTGTGTGTGAGAGAGAGAGAGAGGGGGGGGGGGAGGGGAGGGGGGAAGGGCAAGCAGTGAGGGAGAAGAAGAGATTTTTTTTTGTCATAAGAGCAATCCAAACAGATATCAAAGGTCTACTTGACGAGTCTTGATCTCAAAATCTAGTAAGAAAGAGAGTGGGAATTGCAATCTTCTTGAAGTGATTACAAGGACTAAATTACACCCTCCTTGCTTGTGCGCATGCGCATATGCACACACACACACACACACACACACCTACAAATATGTGTATGTGTGTGACCCAGTGGCCATGCTTTCTTGACCGCAACAATGCGCGGGTCGCATACTAGTTACCTTGATGATGTTTAAAAATAAATGAAAAATTTACCAAAATGCCCCTCTAATTTGTGATAATTCCCACAATATCCCTCAATTTCAAAAGTTCTCGAAACACCCCTTATATTTTGTTTAAAAATTCCCAAAATGCCCTTCAATTTGTCCAAAATTCCCTTGGTCGTGAGATTAAATTTCTCTAAAGATTGAAAAATTTTGTAGCTTTTGATAAGAAGACTAATTGTCTATCAATACAAGATGTTAAAACTAGAACTGAAGTCAGTTATGTAGGCTTTGGATATGAACTGCTTCATTATTTTTAGACATAATTGCCCTTTTCTCTGAGATAATATGTGACAAATTTAATGCTAAGCACTCAAAAATAGATCTTAATTGTCAAAAAGGAATAAGATCTTCACTAGCTAACCTGCACCCCAAGCATCGATTTGACCCAATCCCTCTCTCCTGAATCTTCACCCCCGTCAGTAGAGCACCCCAAATAACCTTCCATAAGAAAACCTTCATGTATTGTGGAACCTTTGGCTTCCATATGTTCTCCATTACATGCTCCCACCTTTCCTCCGGCCATTGTTTTTTCCATAGCTTGTTAAGGGGGCAAGACCAATTCTTCTTTTGCACCATTGTCTGATAAATGATTTTAGTATGGGGTTTCCACAAGCGACTGCTTCCGGGCCATTTCCAGGCATTCCATTCCAACTCCGAATCACAGATTGGCATCGCTAGATTGTCAAGTTCTTTCATCACTTTGTCGACAAGCAATACCTCCAAGCTATTAAGTTTGGTACCGGGCAACCATAAGGTCAATGGTTTTCCAACTCTTGTTGACACTGTCCCAGAGGTGCTCAAGTCGGTTAAGACCCTTATTATTCAGCTTCCTGGCTGTCTCAATCCAATAGGGAGTTTGTGGTGGATCTACAACTTTGGAGAGCCATGGGGACCAATGCAGGATGGAGTTCTTGAAGTATCTGGCTTCTTCCCCCCACTTTAAGACTCATGCTACTCTATTGCATTTTCTTACCAATTCTCCTGAGCTGTCCCCCAGTCTTAAGGTAGACCACGTCAGGGCTAACAGTTTGTCATGAATCTCCACCCCTCTCCACTTTCCACCCTTCGAGCCAAGTTTAGCTACTTCTATCATATCTCTGATCATGACAGCCCAAACTTGATTCTGTTTAGCCAAGGAAACAACAAATTTGGTGCAACAAGCTTCTGCATGGGCCACAGGGTTGAGAATCCCGAGGCCTCCTTGATTCCCCGACCGAGCAACTGATTCCCAACGGGCCCATTGCCATGGCCTGGAAGATTTCGTGTTATTTTTCCATAAAAATGTTTTTACTAGTTTTAAGAACTCTTTCCAGTGACACTTAGCCATCTTGAGAAGCGGGCTAGTGAAGGCAATATAAGGAATCATAAAGACATTCATCACTTTTATTCGAGTTGGGAATGGGAGAAGAGCATACTCCCACCTACTCATTTTTGTTTTGATTTTTTCAAGCACCCACTCGAATTTTTGCTTGTGAGTTACATCCACCCCCAAGGGAGCTCCCAGACGTCTAAAGATATTCCCTTTTGTGACAATCTCCCCTGACTAGACAGAAGGGTCAAATGAGTCATTTTTCGATAGAGAAATCATCCTTGACTTCTCTATATTACAATGGGACCCCGAAGCTACTGAGAACATTTGTACAATCTCCAGAGCTTTTCTAATGACCTGGGGGCACGCCTTCAAGAAGAGGAGAGAATCGTCTGCAAAAAATTTTGCCAAGAGTTGTCTATTTCCTGGTAAAACAAGGCCTTGCACCTCCCCTCGTTCAGCACTAGCTTCGAGCGTCGTGATTAGAGGATGTGATCCTATAGCGAAAAGAAGGGGGGCGAGAGGGAATCCCTGTTTAATAGACCTTTTGACCTCAAAAGAGCCCACAATTCTATCGTTGAATAGGAGCTCTGACTAGCTTCCAGTGCCCATTACACAAACCAACCGATAGAGGCGCGGCCCAAAGCCTAGAACTTCCATGACGGCTTCTATATATGTCCATGTTATTCTGTCATAGGCCTTGTCCAGGTCCAGCTGCAGCAGAATGCACTCCTGCTTTGTGACAGTTGCGTATTCTATGCCTACCATTGCTGCCAAGATGTTGTCGTAAATGGACCTTCCTTTAATGAAACCATGTTGATGGGGGGAGATGATCTTGGTTAGTAAGGGGGCTAGTCTGAGGGCCACTGCTTTAGCTCTAATTTTGTAGGCCACCGACATCATTGTTATAGGGCACCAATGTTTCAATTTAGAACAGCAAATCTGTTTTGGGATGGGCTTGATAAGCCCTCTCTTCACACTTGTCTCCAACGACCCTTCGACCATGGCTTTATTGGCCAAACTTGTGATTGTGGCCTTGATATCATCCCAAAATTCTCTATAGAATTCCACCGTCATCCCATCCCAACTAGGGGACTTTTCCTTGCCAAGGGCTTGCAATGCTTGTGAACATTGGTCTTCGGAAAATGCCCGTTCCAAGGTATTAGCTTCTGAGTGGGGAATTTCCTTCTTGACACTCTAAAGTAAGGTCCCTCTGGCTTCTTCCACTTCTTGGGACTGGGTCTCCGGCCGTCCAATAATTTGACTAAGATAGCTCAACATCAGACCAGCCATTTCATCCTGGTTATGAATTGATGTCCATTTTTCATCATCGAGCGAGCGGACGTGGCCCCTGCTCTTCTTAATTTTTAAAGCCCTAAAAAATTGAGCTTGAGTGGAGGCTTCCGATTGCAAAAAAGTCTTCCTAGAGAGAAGTCTATCCTTTTTTATATCTTCTAGCTGCTCATTAGCAAGGTTCGATTTGGCTTCAAGCCATCGTTTGTGTTCGAGCTCAGTAGCATGCCCATTGGCTTTTATAGCGGTAAGCAATTGTACCTTCGCTGTAAGATGGAAAAGGTGATCCTCCCTAGCTTTCTTGATTCAAGGGCCCAAGGTTTTGATTGCTTTCTGGATGCTCCGAGCAAAGAGGACCCACGCATTGTGTTTGTTGAGGTCGACATCTCTTTTTAGCTTACCCAGTGCTTTCTTGGTTAGATTCCTGCAAAGAGGGTCTTTGAATAGGTGTGTCCCTGTTACCAACAGTTTTTTTTCACCTCTTGGGGCCTGCTCCTCCTCTTTATTCTTCTTAAAATGTATGTGTAGAGGAATGTGATCTGAGAGGATTGTTGTTGGGACTACCTTCATTTCCATCAACGTCGGTATCCAGTCAGCTTGGTGCGAGTAATAGCATATGTCCAGTCTGGAGGCAGTGCAGGCGTACTGAAGGCTTGTGTAGGTGAACCCAAGCGTGTTGTTCCATGGGCCAACTTCCCATAAGTCGATCATTGCCCACTTTTTGCACAAAATTTTCCATTTAGACCTTTCTGAGCCACCCAACACACTGGAGGATCCTGTTCTATCCCTGCTATTTTCTACCATGTTAAAGTCACCAACCAACAACCACTCCCCTTCAATAGGGGTATCTCTGAGATGCATCCATAGTTTAGCTCTATCTTTTGCATTGCAAGGTCCGTACACATTCACAATGGTCAGGGGATGCCCTTCCCATATGATTCTAATCCCCAGGAGTCTGCCGGATGGGTGGTTAAGAACCAACTTCGGCTCCAATTCTCTGTCCACAATGCTGAGGACGCCACTGAAGCCGTTATTTCCTTCTCCATAGAATACCAGTTTCTTTCCTAGCACCTGCTTTCTCTTGCTATGGGCATCTAGGTGGTGTTCCTAGATGGCCCAAAAGCTGAATGTCTTCTCCTTTTTTATTTCCTCCCAGAATAGGGTACTCTTCTTACGGGTTTTCAACCCCTTTACGTTCCAAGATTGGATAGTGAGAGACTCCATCATTAATACGGGGTTCATTGGGATAGAGGAACGAATTCTTCAGCATCCGAATCATCCCCCCCCCCCCCCCCCCCCTCTCCTTGGTCTCAGGATAATCCAGGGGTTCCAAGTCAAAGGATTTCTTTTCTTGCAGTGCTGCAAATGGATTGTGTAGAGGGACAATGAACCCCCCTCCTTTAGAAGGGGTGGACGATGAATTAGATTCTTTCACCTCCAGTGTTTTGAGGACTTGCAGCACTTTGGAGTCTCTTGCCACTGCCTTCACTATTTTGGCTCTTTTCATACCAGGGACCTGGACAGCCGTCGCTGTTGTCACTGTCATAAATTTGGGGGTAGCAGTGGGAGTAATGATCCTATTATTATTGTCTGTACCTTCAGAAGCTTGTTGTATGGGAATCGATTCCTCCACAATCTTTTCTTGCATCTTCGTATCCATTTTCTCACATACCATCCCGCCTTCATCCTTCCCTGTATTTGTCCCTTCGTTATTGTCTCCTTGCTTCTCTAGCCCTCCCATCGGGGATTCCATTTTATTGGGGGCCTGTGCTGCTAGAGCTGCAGTACCATTAGAATTCAAGGGGCAATCCTTGGCGAAGTGACCAAAGTTGTTGCATTTAAAACATGCCCAAAGTATGTTCCAAAGTTTAGCGGAATGGTAACAAGCCTAGCTCCGTCATTGATAACCATGCTTTTAGGTGCCGTTTTAGACGCATCCCATCCTATACAAACCCTGTTTGAGGTTTTTCCAAACCCTCTCTTGCTAGGTATAAATAAGAGGGTGCCTAGTTGGCTAGCAAGCATCCTGAGATTATCCCACAACCAGCTAGGCAGTCCCACAAACTCAACCCAGACCAGATGAAACACTTGTAAAGATTCAGCTGAGTCGAACACTGGCTCCCAAGGCACCACACACACCATAGTCCTATTAAATACTAGGGGCCCTTTGTCAAGGATCTTTTCCACTTCCGAGGCCTCTTTGAATCTAACTGAGCAAAAACCTTTAGCTAGGTAGGAAGTACTTTCAATTGCTCCTCCATGACCAAGAATTTGAGGGCCCTAAAGCCATTGGATCAACTCAAACCTGTTCGGGATTCTTCCACTGAACCCAAATATAAGCGTCAGCTTACCTTGTCTAGCTAGCTGTTTTTTTATAAGTGCTAGTGGAATCGCTGCAGTAATAGCCTCGACAACCTCCACCTCCTGTGGCAAAGACTTTTTTAAAGCAGAGAAGGCTCGATTTGCCAACCGGTCTTCTACCAGCCCACTGAATTATGAATGGGAGCAAGCTCTTTTATTGTTGTTAGGGCCGGCCTCAATCTTTTTGTTGACTTCCAAGAGCTCTTGTTGAAGTCTAGCTTTTGCATTCTGCACATTTTTAATATTTCCTTCACTTGGCATCCCTTCTGCTGAGCCTTTTCCATAATCCCTAGAGTTAGGCCCCTTGAGTATGCTAGCAAACGATATATCTGGCCTGCAAGTAGCAGATGCACTTGATGCTTTATTTACATTCGCACAGATGGGACCCTGAGGAACCCCGTCTTTGATGGTTTTTACCTCGAATTTGAACCCTTGCACTGAGCCCATTTTCTCTCCTGTTTCCTCAGAGAGACCTTTTTCAGTCGGGACAATTTTGACATCTTTCATGGTTGAAACCTTTGGCGAGCTGGGGCCTGACATTTACGTGTCATGCATTGGTCTCAAGACCGAGCCACCGCCCACATCCATTGGCACGGCTAGTTCCGTTTCGGACCTTTTCCTCGCCACTAACATCTGTGAAAATTTGGCAATGTCCTCACTTACGGCCAGAACGTCGAGTTCCATTAGCAAGTGTCGCAGATTTACACCACTAGGTTAAGCTGAGGATCTTGAAGACCAAAGGCTCTTTCAACCAAGTAGTGACCTCCTCTTTTTTTTACACAAAAAGTTAATAATCGTTTAGGAATGCAAAGGCATAAGCACCAAAAGGGCTTTATTTCTAAGGCTATGGTATCTAGCGGGTAGCGAGCAAAACCACGATTATTAACTAGGGCGATTATTAACTAGAGGGTAGCGAGCAAAACCACGATTATTAACTAGGGTGATTATTAACTTGGAACCTGCGCGCCACTGCAAGGATCAAGGAACTATCTCGGTCTTGGAACCTGCATGCCACTGCAAGGATTAGGGAACTGCCTCAGTGCGGGCTCGTAGACCAATGGCCGCCTTCACCTCACCCGAGCCTGAGCAAAACGTTGCCTGCGTGTGTCTACAGCTTGCAGCCGCCACTCACCCTCAGAGCTCACTGCGACTGCAATGCTGGTTGTGAGAAGGGTTATAAAGCGATCACACATCTTCGTGTGTTGCAAAGCCGCAGTTGGTTCTTCCTATTCACAAGCTCAATACGCTATTTCGAGCTCTTGTGCAACAGGCAACGAGGATGCAGGTGTCTCACTCCATCACCATAGAGCTTTATCTTACCACTGTGACACCAACACTCTAGTTACTCCATTGTGTATTAACTGGATTCATTTTATTGCATGGCAATATGTGCTTCCTCTCTCCCTCAGCCGTATTATGTTAGTAGATACAAATAGATAGTGCACAGAAACTCTAAAGTGTAGAAAAGGTTAGAGGAAAGGACAACAAGAAGTACAAATATATAAATGCTCACTCCAATCACCTCTTTATAAGTGGATATAAAAGGTCATTCTTTTGACTTTTCACTGTCATAGCACTTTTTGGCAAGCCTTAGAGTTGAATGCTTTCAGCGGTGATGATTGAGACTTACATTAAATGTTATTTTAATTTTAAAATAGTAAATAGATCTTTTTATTTCACTTCCATTTCATATCCTTGGCCTGCCTTTACTTTTCTTGCATTCTACTTTATGGCTTTCTAAAAGAAGCCTTGGAGTTAGTTGGGTTAGGCATACTTTTAATGTATACTTTTAATGTTTTCGGTGGTGATGATTGAAACTTACACTAAATGTTATTTTGATTTTAAAATAGTAAATAGATTTTTTTATTTCACCTCCATTTTATATCCTTGATATGTTTTGACTTTTCTTGCAGGCTGTCGTTTTAGAATGTTAAAATGAAACTTCACCTACATAATTCTAGTAAATCTTATGGAACACACACACATATATATATATATATATATATAGATTAATGAATTTTTTTTATTTCACATTTCATTTCCTTGCCTCACAGGGTTTGACTTTTCTTACATTGTATAACTTAATTCTAGTAAATATTTAGGAAAGTCTCTTTTATTAAGCGATCGTCGAGATTGAGTTTCCTTCCCACAAAGAAGCGAACCAAAAATACTAGCATAAATTTAATATTTGTTAGATTTTTGAATTATTTTTTCACATATTTCATCAGTTTTTCTTTCCTTTACCATGGTTTACAACCAACTAGTCTCCATTTTCAACTGGCTCAAAGCTAAGCTGAGGCAATCCTTTCTTGAACACTGATTCTACTTAAATTAACGTAATGATATTCTAATCATTTTAGAAAGCCACCGTGATTGTTATTTCTTTAACTCACGCTTCACTTATTCTTTTTTTTTTTTTTTTTGCAAAACTCACAGACTGTGAGTAGAAAATATATTAAGCACCACAAAAAATAAATTACAATGCTGACCATGCTCACCCGAGCCATGGCATCCATGAGTTCAAACCAACATACGGTGATCAAAAAGAATTACAAAGTTTCGGCTAATAGGGGAGCCAACCCACCACCAAATCCCGGAGCTAAAACAAGAAAAAGTATCATGATGAACATAAGAGCATACCGCATAAGAGGGGAGCCTGAGAGCTCCATCACCATCGCAAGAAACATTAGTCAGAAACAACAACTCCAAGCGGAAGACGACACATCCACCCCAAGCTTTTGAGGAGAGCCTTGCACCTTCAATGGGAGGATCAACGATGCCACAAGGAAGATGCAGGTCTGCCACCCCTGCATAACCTGTCGTTCGCGGAGCCAGACAAACCACCAACCGTACCAAGCAAACACCCACAGCACCTTCCACAAATTTCCTTGGCGGACTTCATTCCCTTCCAAAGGAAGAAGGGGCAACCGCCAGTCCCCCTGACCAAAAATAGGTAGTGCGAGGTTGATGCCGAAGAGCAGGAGCAAGATCGGCCAGGGTCCCCAGGGCCATCCTCTGAACACCTGCGTAGCAGGGCACCTCCCCGATGGCACTGGATTCGCCATGCCCGCCATCCCCTGAGGTAGCAGAAGCGTCCGCAACCCTAGGCAGAGCCGCCCGGAGCACTCTTTGGCTCATGCGCGCCCTCCTAAGCTAAAGCAGAAACCCTTGCGACAGACGTCTTTTCACTTATTCATTTCTAGTGAGATACTAACATACCAATAAAGAAATAGTATCCGGTAAAGCAACCCGAGTTTTTTTACCGGATATCGTGGGAATACCCCCCCCCGACGACTTGCTGCAAGTGACCGAGGGATATCCTCCGCACTACAGAGAATCAAGCTCCTCCTCACGTCTGCATTCGGTCCTAACAGTGAGATCTCTGCGCAAGCTCGAGAGACTCTGCCAGCCTTCCCTCAACACAACAGGAACAATGGGGTTGGGAGAGAGAGAGAGAGAGAGAGAGAGAGAGAGAGAGAGAGAGAGAGAGTTGAGCTCGCGAGGGACAAAGAGACACGATTGTGTCTGCTTCCCTAGGCCCTCCTGCAGATTGCTAGAGAGAGAGAGAGAGAGAGAGAGAGAGAGAGTTGTGCTCGCATCACAGACAGAGAAAAGGAGACGTCGGTTGAGACCTCGCTAGAGAATACACGAGGAGAGAGAGAGAGAGAGAGAGAAATTGCCGACATTCCATCCACTCGTAATGTAGACATATATCGAGAGAGCCGCAAACTTCTCTCCCCCTTTGACTCAGGTAGATAAAATCATAAAAATTCAAGAATCTCAATGTTCAAGAATCTCATTGAGATTCTGACCGATTCAGCTTTTCCCAAATCGACCAGACATATTCATTTTAAAGGATTTTTATTTTTTTGAAACTTGGGTGGCGGGGGGGACCCTACACCAATGCTCGAAAAAAACCTAAATTTAATATAATCCCACCTATAAATTTTGAGATTTACCTCTAAATTTTATGTTTGAAAGTGAGAAATCCTACAAATTTTTTTAAAAAAAATAGTGTGATTTGGTATAAAAACATGTAAATCTAGTCAATTTACCTCTATTGTTTCTCGTGTGTAGCATTGCCAGGTTTTTGGAAAATTATTTTTTTCGAGCACTACCCTACACTCGTGACATATTTGTACCCCCTACTTGGTAGCTAGCATATTTTTATTTTTATGGATAGAATCTTCCAAGATCCTATCGTGCATCTACTTGCAGCAACGCACCAGGCAGCAAAACTGGCAACCACAATCGGGGTCCGAACTCAAATGCATCAGAAAGAATCCTCTGCGCTAACCACCTCATCCGAGTGCCTGGCTTGTTGCATACCAAGCCCTTGGTTAAGAGAAAAAAGTGTGTGCAACCCCTCCCACCCCCAAAGCCATCGTCTTGCTCTCGTTGTCGACAAACTAGGACCTTCGGTTGCTGCTCATCCCCCCCCCCCAGGAATGACTGAGAGAATGGTAAAGACGCAGAGAGCAATGAGTCCTTTCTTTTGCGACCTCACTAGAAGCCTTTGCGCTATGCAACGCAGCGATTGCAACATTGGCTGAGCATGCTGCACTTGCTACACCACAAGAAGTCTCTCCAAATGCAATCACCTATATGCTTGGCATGTGGTATTCTTACATGCTCTTTTAAGTATGGATGGTGGGTTCCTTGAGAAGGACACATACTTCACCAACACATTGACCACAAGAAGATTTAGAATTTTTCTCATGTTGGAAAACAGCGTTTTTCATACAATGCATAACATCATGAGCTTTTGTTCGAGAGGCACCGCGTACCTAGCTAGGTATGATTCGAGGCAGGGGACTCAAATGTGTCTTGGACTACGCTTATTGTAGGGATTGTTCGACGTGGACGAGACAAAAAATGCTGTAGGCTGTTTTTGGTTACTATGTATGTTAAGTGTGGTGCTCTTGCTTAGATCAGAACAAATTTGAGCTTCTGGTCAAAGCTATTCTATTGGATTGTACTTAATGCAAGATCTGTCCCAACATGGGCAGGCCAAAGAAGCGCTAGACTATGTTGGTCCGTATAATGGAGAGTAGAGGGGCACTTGTCAGACCTGAGCAAGGATCATGCATGTATCATTTATTAGTGGAATGTTACTGATGTTACTATGCCATGATGGACACGGTTACAAAAAGGCTTGCATAGTTGCATGTAAGACAAGTAACTAATGCATGTGTGACCATGCATGAGGCAAGGTTATTTCAAAAGGTAACTGTGTGTGTGTGTGTGTGTGTGTGTGTGTGTGAGAGAGAGAGAGAGAGAATTTTTCTTCCTCATTTATTTCATCAGAGGTTCAATCGCAAAACCTTGTCAGAGGAGGCCATTAGAGACCAATTAAATGAAGGATTTGTAAGCATATGTATGGGGACTAGCTAGCCAAGAGAGCTTGGGCTTGTTCCTCGTATTGGAACTTAGTTGAGGATGCGTAAGAGCCATCAGCACTAAAGATGAAAATTCCAGGAAGCTTCCCACTGGCCTTGAGCTGTTGACAAGCCGAGAGCACCGTAGAAGGTGCCGGCCCCACCCCACCTGTGCTAAAGCTCACCAGCACCTTGGCCCCACCCCCATACTTTGCCGCTGCCGTATTGTACAAGCTCACATACTGAGATGCACTGACGCTCCCACCATAAGAGTAGAATTGAAAATTCACAAGGTCTATTACAGAGCTGTATTGACCCCACAATGCTGTGTATTGGCTTTCCACACCATCAAAAGGGGCTATGGATGCCACACTTATTACCCCTTTGGCCTTCAACTGTGTTATGAGCTGCCCAATGCATGACACAAAGGTCTGCGTCGATACCCCATCGAAATGCTCAAAATCTATGTCGATTCCATCCAAGTGGTACTCATTTATCAAGCTTGTGAGCGAGGAAACCGCATTGGTAACCCATGAATCCACAGAGGTTGCTTTGAATTGAACAAATTGATCAGAGATTGTGTCTCCACCCAAACTCACCATCACCTTAACATTCTGGTGTTGGGCTTTGATGGCCTTGACTGTGTCTGGCGTGAGGACCGCATTCTGCCAATAGATTTTGAAACCCCCATTTGTGGGTGCAGAGGCTGATGCATAGTCGATGGCGAAGGCAAGGATGAAATGGAAAGTCACATCATTCCTTATGGGCACATCTGTGAAATGGACTCCATTGTAAAGAGCACCGATGTACTCTCTGAAAGTCTTGCCATTGAATTGTGAAGAGGGTGCTGGGGCCGCTGCGGGTTTCGATACGCACACAATTTGGCCGATTTGTAGATTGTTGCAGTTTATGCCTGCGTTCCAGCTTTGAAACTCCGACAAAGAGATCCCATGTGCCTGCGAGATGGCATAGCAAGTGTCCCCAAACTTGATTGTGTATGTTGTGCAAGTTGAGCCTGACGGGCTGCTTGCAGTGGGCTTGGAAATGCAAACAGATTGGCCAATTTGCAGATTATTGCAGTTGATGCCTGCATTCCAACTCTGAAAGTCGGAAAGAGAGATGCCGTACGCCTGCGAGATTGCGTAGCATGTATCCCCAGGCTCCACTATGTATGTTGAGCAATCGGCCATAACAAGAAAATTCTCTGCAATCAAGATTTAAAGAAGAAGATCAGACAGGCAAAGAGTCCACCGCAGTTCCGTTTACTCAACAAGTGACCACAACGCACATAGAGGCAAGAGATGTCATGGGGGTTCAGCTCAATTCGAGCACACAACCTTGGCAGGGCCAAAGGATGAAGAAACATCTTCATCCCACCACATGCGCACGGTTTCAGCTCCATTGGAGGTCTTTGCCAAGGCCGCGGCCTCGACGATCCTCGAATAGTCGGTTCTTGAAGCAGCTAGAGCAGAGGGGTACTTACCGTGGTTGAAGAAGGTGGAGATGACCAGGCCAAGAGCAAGAAGATACACAGACCGCATAATGAAGGTGGGCTGTGTACAAATTCACCTCCTGATAACTAAGTGGGGGTTGAAAGCAGGGGTTTTTTTTATAGCTCAACGAACGAGAGGTAATCAGGTCTTCATGATCAACCATCCCATGGAAGCCACACATCATACATGGCCCATATGTCTTTAGCAAGTTGCATCTATCCAAGTGAGTCAAGTCTGTAAGTAGAAGAATAGTGAGTCATTGGGCCCCACCTTCGCACAGAGTCAAGACTCATTGGGGCCCGGCCCTACTTTCTAAGGCCCTTGTCACACTAGGGCACCCTCCCAATGCCTCATAGTGTGACACAAGGCTTTCGCCCACGCATAGCAGCCTATGGTGTCTAGTTAGGCCCGAGTCGCACCCAAGTCTAGCAGGGGCACAGACTTCTCGGATTCTCCTTTTTTAGCAGTGATGCTCGTTTCTAGTAACCCTGCAAGCATTCTACTAACCCTTCATTTTTGAAGGGAGTACGCTATCATCCCGGTAAAGAAGGCAGCAGTGCTTTTGTCTCATGCTTCAGCCAATGACATTTCGACCACGTCTCTGCTTTTTGATTGAAATCTGTCCATCCCACTTTCTTTCCTACAGGCGCGACCAACT
This sequence comes from Adiantum capillus-veneris, assembly GCF_014529385.1. NCBI lineage: Eukaryota > Viridiplantae > Streptophyta > Polypodiopsida > Polypodiales > Pteridaceae > Adiantum > Adiantum capillus-veneris. The sequence continues at coordinate 53,104,540 of NC_140942.1, read as the reverse complement.
ATCTCCATTTTCCCCACTACCCCTTCAAGCCCAAGGTGCGATGCAGCTCTTAGGTGGCAAACTCTCTGGTTCTCTCAATGCCTACCAGAGCTCCACAGTTCTCAGTTGCCTTCACGCATTGAGGATGGACACGGTCGAGGAACTTGGCCGGGCAAGTAAGGTATGGCTCCGACCCTCTCAAAACGGATTGTCCACCTTCTACTTTTCGCACAGCAAATGAGAGCCCGCCATCTTAGCATGGCCATGCTCTCTCTATCCCAGTCCGCGATATAGAGCTACAAAAAATGGGTGATACATCAAAGGCTATGGGCATACGAGGTAAGGAGTCCTAGCATAGTCTCGTCACTATATGGCACGGCTCTGGCTCAGAGGGGATCTAGGGCCCAAATTTGGGGGGGCGAAGCGGCTTTAATCTCAGCCGTCGGATCATACAGTGAACTGGGGGTGAACTAGGGGTAGGAGAACTGTGGGTGAACTAAGGGTGAACTAGGGACGGGGTGGGTAAATTGGGGGTGAGCCAAGGGTGAACTAGGAGCAGGTAAATTAAGGTGTGATCATGTGCCATGACAACATTGGCAGCGACACGCGCTAGCGTGGTGGTAGGGCATTCGTGTGGCAACTGAGACGTCCGGGGTTCCGATCCACACCCCACGAGGCGGGTGAACTAGGGGAGTGAACTCGGTGTGCCATCTTTGCCCCGAGTTCACCCCTAGTTCACTGAGTCGACGGACGGCTCAAATTGCATTGCGATTTTCGCTTCTCTTTCCTACCATAGATCCCCCCTGGCTAGGGCCGTGCCATTTAACGACGAGCCTAGCATAGGCTCAAAAAACCTTGGCATAGTCCTCCCTTTCTCTTGAAAGGCATTGCAAAACACCTAAGGGTAAAACGAGCTAATAATGATGGGCTACATTACCACTCTTAAATCTTACCTCTCTCTCTCTCTCTCTCTCTCTCACACACACACACACACACACAGTGTGTGTGTGTGTGTGTGTGGGGGGGGGGGGGGGGGGGGGGGGCAATAAAGGCGGGAGTGTAGAGAGCCATGATACCAAAGAACAGTAGCGAGCCTGAGTAAGCTATGGTGTTCTAAGTTAGCCCTAGCCACCTGTCACCTCATCCAACTCATGCGAGGCGAATCATCTTGTCAGCTGCATGGCCTCTACTCACCAAGATTCACCAACTTTTAATGCTTGGGCATCCGGCCTTCTTCCCTAGTGTTCGACAATGCTGCACCTTCGTCTTCGCAGCTTCTGAGCAGAGCCGCATCTGCCCCTCTGCTGACCGAAGCACACTTCCGTGAGCTGCTTAATAGCCTCCCAAAGGAGCTCGTGCAAATGATTGAAGAAGCAAGGGCCTTCCGTCACTTGGAAGGGCTCTTCTCTCAACGACCCTCTGCAGAGAATGAAATGCGCCAACATCAGCGGGCTTATCAGGAGCCTCCCTGTGGACAACCTCCCAACTTTCCCATGGGTGATGACAAGAACCAAGGCACGGGATTTGCCGCTAGCTGCCAGAGTGCTCATGGAAGAGGTATGCCTAGGGTTGTCCTCTTGCTGTTTAGATTAGGAAAACCCAGGCTTACTTGGAAAACAGAGCTTTGATTGGTCTATTAGCTGGGCCTCGGCCGCCTGCTGTTGAGGCGTTAAGGGGTTGGATTCGGAATCATTGGAGAGTCTTTGGAGCTGAAGTTGAAACTATCCAAGCTCTTCCTAAAAGTCGATACCTTCTTTGTTTTCAAGTATGCAGAAATGGCCTTTATTATTTTAAGTTCTGGTTCATGGTTAATAAGGAGTTCTCCTCTCAGTTTGTTTAAATGGGATAAGGATTACAACCCTGAAAAAGATTCACTCACTACAACAAAAAAGGGGACCTTCGACGCAGGTTTCGACGCACTCCGTCGAAAAAAACGTCGAAATACGCGTCCCTACAAAAACGTTGCAATATGCGTCGATATATGCGTCGAAAGACACTGTTATCGACGCATATTTCGACGTGCCTAGCGACGCAAATTGCGACGACCATAACAAAAAAAAATATCTTGGACACAGGACAGGCAGCCTGGCATGTGCCCAGTGAAAAGATGGACACAGCCCGGCCATAACCATATTGATCAAAACCATAATGATAACCATAACCATAACCAAAATAATAACCATAACCATAACCATAAAGTTAAACATAACCATAAACAAAACAATAACCATAATCATGTCTATACAAGAACAATAACCATAACCATGTCTATACAAGGACAATAACCATAACCATGTCTGAACAATAACCATAACCATGTCTATACAAAAAAGAGACACAGAAGCGTGTCTCTGTCTCACAAAACATATATATGAAATCCACTGATGACTATGCGTCACAACCTGCACATAGGACAAGTCACAAAATTAGTATTGATATTACTTCACATATACTTATTTAATTAAATCAACTCACACATATTAACGTCTCACCTCAATCGATCAGCAAGACTCTAAGGCCTCCCAGTCTACTAGCTCTCCTTAGGCATCAAGATCATTCAATATTTCATAAATACCTCTGCGATATCCATCTGTCTCCTCCTGGCGTGTCGCGGCTCGATGCATTGCAAGATTCTGCGTTATACAAAAATCAAAGTAATTAAGAATACATGATTCATCACGTTTAAAAAAACACCTTAGCTAGGATTGGATTGGAAACTCACAAACACATAGCGAAAGGTGTCGAAGCCTCCGCTGCCAAGATGAGATGTCCCCCTGGTCATCTGTCATATCTGCGCGGCCTGACGCTACTGTCTGAACCGCGTGTCCGTTATCCGCTCATCCTCCCTGATCTGCTGTCACGTCTTGTGTGGGATGCCCGAAGGCTTTGGCGAGCCGATCCTGAAAGCCTGTCGAGCTGCGTCTCGCCGATGTTTCACGGTGTCGCGTGCAACACCCTTGATCCACCTCCTCGGAAGATCCTTTGAACCCGGAGCACGCTGATACTCTCTCATGATGGTCTCCACTATATAATTGATTTTGTCGCGATCCTGCTCAGGCCAAGGCGTCAGAATGCTGGTCGAAAACTGCAGCTCCGCGAGCTAACGAATCCGCTGTCTCATCTCAGTCCCGACTCTATCCATGTCAATAGAACCATATGTCCGTACAGTATAGAGCTTGGAGGCACTAGGATCGTGTGCCCCCCAAGGTGTCCGAGGTGTGCTAAGAGGTGTGGCAAGAGGTGTGCCTGGGTAGGACGGGGGTCGTGAGCGAGGAGGGGTCGAAGCATTGTGGACCCTCCTCCACAGCAACCACCACCTCCACCTGACGATCGCCGAGATCAGCGAGTGCGCCTGTGCTACGGAGATGAAGACGTACCCGTCTCTGTCGTACCCCTAGGTGTCGAAGCGTGTCACAGGAACAGAATAATAGAGATAGACAGCAAAGACAGAGAAAGAGATCTTTGTATTGATAGTGTTTGATACAACAGAGGAGCAATAAAATATATGGGTGCACTCCGTTGTACGGAGCTCAAACCTCCTGACCACCCCCGAGCTTCAGTTCGCTTGCATGCAGCATTTCACTCGCACTCGCACTCGCACTCGCAGAAGAGAGATCGTTGAATGATCCCCAAAACGCACCTCCCGTCTTTCTATTCCGATTTTTCCTCCAAAAGCATGCAATCTCTCAAAATAGCTGCTTTTGTATTTTTGGCGTTCGGTCGACTCGACTTGCGCGCCAAGTATACGTGCAAGAATAAGGTAAAAAAACGTGATCGCGAAGCGATCCCTAAAGGTTAGATTTTTGAAACTTTTTTTTTTCAATTGTCTTCACCTGAACATAACTCCCAAACGGAGCCAAAACAGCCCAAGTCCGTCTCACACAATCTTGTTGCCCTCGCTGCGCTCTTCGACGGCTATGTGATGAAAAATTTCCATAGCCCGCTCTGATTTGCTGAAAATCAACCTGCAAAACAGCATTTTCCAAAAACGATACAAAAACAGCAAATTCCACTTTTTTTCTTAATCTTTGGCCCTCAACGAGCATCAAAATATCAAAATCTCTAAAGACTCAGAGAACCAAAGTTGTTCCTTATAACACAGGCTTCAATCGCTTCATACATCACTTTTCCAAAATCCCACGTTAACACCTTCAAAAATGCCCTAGAAAGTGCCTTCCGGATCAAAAAAATTTATTGGACGAAAACAATCCACACATCCTTCTACACAGTGGACTAACTTTAAAACAACCAAAACTTCCTAGAAAAACAAAATTTATTGCGAAAACACCTCAAAATCAAGTCATGTTACAAAGCGGCCGTGATGGGAGACCTCGCAGGCGTCGTACCCGTAGGCGTCCCCCCCCCTGCCATAGGCGTCCCCCCCATAGGCATCGGACCCTCGGGTGTGAAGCCCGGAGGCGTATCACCCGTGCCTCTGGCTACCCAGTATTGAGACACCTCTTCCATCTGACTGGAGTTGGTTGAGGTAAATCTCTACCCAAGGGGCGTTATCCGTGTGACAAAGCCCATAAATGCATCTACACTCATAAAAGCGGGATCTGGAAACTGGTCTGCCATACTAAAGTCCTGCACAAAGAAAGTAAAAGAAAGCGTCAGAACACCTTTGTTTAAATTAACTTTAAGCTTAATTTAAATCAACGTCTTCACACAAATACTTACAGGCCTAGGCCTCGACGAGTGAGGCATCATCGATAAGATCTTGCACCGTATCATCATCTATCTCTAATTGCAGACATAACTCTGCCTCAACTCGTTCTGGCAGATTGTCTGCATCCATTACATCTTCATCTACAAGTGTCATATCTGCCTCGTCTGCGTCATCCCTCGTATATCTGTCAGCTTCTCTGCCATACCTTCGTCCATCTCATCTAATGTCACAGTAGTATCTGCGTCGTCTGACCGACTTTCCTCCAGGAGCTCTTGCCCTTCAAATACTTGTTTATTACTTGGAGCAACCTGAACCACAAACCACCATTGTCGCTCTTGAGGGTCAGGTACAAAGACCACTTGCTAGCAATGTTCGGGGAGAGCAAATGTGTCACTCGCATCTGTCCAAACCTTGGTAGAATCTATTTGCACAAGCTTTTTATCCTAGGAATAATAGGAAAATGCCGCAACACTATTGTCTCGCCAACCGCATCTTGTTTGTAGCGCATTGCTCCGCACTTAGGACACGACAGACAATCTGGGAATTCATTGCGAAAAAGAATACAATCATTTGGACATGCATGAATCTTGTTGTAGTCCAAGCCAACTGAGGTCAATAGTTGCTTTGCGTCTAGCCTGGAGGGGGGCATTTCATTGTCAGCCGGGAGAAGTTGCTCCCGCAACAACCTTCTTAAGCCACATTAAAATTAAAAATCTCCCCAAGCACGTCACCGTTGCAATCGGAAAATCTCTTTTGTAAATTACGTACCTAAACAAAGCAGTGACGCTTGCATCTGACCACCCGTACACTGATTGAAGATTCAAAAACGCCAGACAAGTACAAAGCACACATATTTTGGCGCCTTCATAGATTGGTTGACGTGCCAACTTCCTCAACATGTCTTCAGGAGATAGGTGCACGGATTCTGGTGCTGCTTCGTTAGCGTTCTCCTCGCTTGTCTGGAAGAAGGCATCCAGCATCTCCTCCATGCCGTCATCTTCTGTCTGTAAGCCCTTTTCTGCTTCCATCCTTGGATCTATATTGGTCGGACCTTCACGCATAATCCTTTTTCTCTCTCTCTCAGATGTAGGTGTTATGTTGCGAAAATCAATGCCCATTCCATTGGAGTCGTATCGTAGATTCTGTACGATTTCTCTAGCAAAGTCTCCGTACTTGTGCACATGCTCATTACATATCCTACGCATGTGCATGATTTGATACTTGCAGAGCGTGCACGAGCATGCAATCTTTTCCTCCATGTTAGTTGATGACGTTGCCATCTACAATGATTATGAATGTTGTTTTAATATATATATTCCTCACAATGTAAACTACCTCGCATTCTCTAGTGTTGCTCGATCTCCGTACACCTCGGTCCAGAGGTGTATGGAGATCAGGACCACCGGGTCAAAATCTCGTCCTTATTGGTCAAATCCTATATGGGTAGACACATACATGCACTCCCAGGTGTACATGGCAATACATGTAGTGGGCAAAACTCCTTTGCCTCTTTTAGTTCCATAGTTTCTTCTAGAGAGAGAGAGAGAGAGAGAGAGAGAGATAGAGAGAGTTTCTGTCCTTTTCACACAATTGGTCACCCAACCTAACTCTTTCACGCCGACTTTCTCTATCTACTATCTCTCTCTCTCTCTCTCTCTCTCTCTCTCTCTCTCTCTCTCTCTCTCTATATATATATATATATATATATATATATATATATATATATATATATATATATATATATATATATATATATATATATATATATATCACTCTCTATCTCTCTCTTTCTCTTTCTCTCTCACTCTCTCTATTGAATTTCCTATCTCTCTCTCTCTCTCTCTCTCTCTCTCTCTCTCTCTATTTCCCTATCTCTCTCTTTGTCTCGCTCTCTACTTCTCTCTCTCTCTCTCTCTCTCTCTCTCTCTCTCTCTCTCTCTCTCTACTTTCCTATCTCTTTCTCACTCTCTCTCTCTCAGCCGTTTTTTCACCTAGTAGACAGCAGTTCACTCTTTTGACCATAACTTGCTCATCCGAACTCCGATTTAGGTGATCTATAGCCTCAATCGAAGAGCACGAAGCCCTCTACGCATTGATGTAAAGACATAATTTTTCTGTGTAATGGAAGGCTTTTCTGTAACAGCATCTCAGAACTGAAAAAACTGTCAAAACTTTGCGTTTCTGTTGCCGACTTGAAGGCAATGTCAGACAAAACTCGCAAGGGTGGAAAAGCCACACTCGCCATGGAGAATGATGCAAAATCTCCAAGGAATTTGGATGCTAATCCAACCACATCATCTACAACAACGGAAGCAATGATCATGGCTTACTTGATCTCGTTACAAGAAACCGTCAACAAACAAGGTGAAGAGTTCCGCGCACTTGCAATGGAGAATGGTACTTTAAGAGTTCTCGTTGTGGAGAATGAGCACCTCAAGAAGGTTCTTGAAATGCAAACAACACGCTTGATGCATCTTGAGAATGAAGTTCAAGAATGTAAACGCTCTCTTGTTGACATGAATGTATTGAAAGAGCGCTTGAGCAAAGTTGAGAGTGATCATGTATTGAAAGAGGAAACAATATATACAATACGACATGATGTATGTGAGATGAGAAATGCATCTAAATCATGGGCTGATATATGTAAGGATAATGTGGTTTCTACATCTCCTATCACGCAAGCTGTTGTCCAAGCAAAGAATGAAGAGAATGTGGACACTCAAGAATTGCACGAACGACAAAAACGCTCAAAGAACATCGTCATTCGTGGAATCAAGGAGGAAAGCATGGAAACACCCCAATCTCTTGCAGTTGCTATTGAAGAGTTTTTTGCTACACACTTTGGCATGTCAGGAATCATGGCTTATGGTGCACATCGAGTTGGAAAACAAGGAGTCCCTCGCTCGGGAGAAAGACCTATTGTATGTACCATGGCTGATGAGGTAAAGAGAAAGATCATCCTTGAAAATGGTTGGATCTACCTCAAAGGAACAGGTTGTAATGTATATGAGGATCGCACTATTATGCAACAAAATGTACGTCGCAAAGCATATGAGAAAAGAAGCAAGAAGGTTAAGGTATCACCTCAAGAAGAAAAGCCACTTAAGGAGGATGCAAGTCCACCCAACAAATAGGGACACATGATCTATGAGACCAACTCACGCTTGCGAATAAGCTTTTGGAATTGTAACGGGTATCCATGGAATGCGGGAATTGGCATTGATGAGCTTACCAATGACTCCAATGTGATACTTCTTGTCGAAACATGGGAGCATGATGCGCAACGAATTCTTGGATTTGACAAATACGATGTGCATTCTTTGATGTGGGCCAAAAATGCAAAGCAACGAAGAGGCCAAGGAGGCGTAGCATGTATGACCAAAAAGGGTTTGAAAGATGTTTCCATTGTCAAAGAAGATAAGTATAAACGCTACTTATGGCTGAAAATCAGCCCACCAAATGGTCAAGTCATGTTTGTGGCCGGTTGCTACATTCCTCACTATGACTCCAACTTTTATGCTTGCTTGAATATGGATAGAGATCAGCCCTTTGTTGAACTAGAGGAAGACATTGCTCATTACAAGGATCAAGGTGAAGTCATTGTTTTTGGAGACATGAATGCTCACACAAATATGCTGCAACACGACACACAACAAGTAGACATGCCGCATGTCTCAAGAAGAATGGATGACTCATACATGTATAATCGAAGTTCTAATGATGCAAAAGAAGTGGATCACTATGGAAAGTCACTTTTACATATGTGCAATAGTACCGGAATGCTCATTGCAAATGGTGTATCTCTATGGCAAGGCACCAATGACTTTACATGTAGAAACCACAACGGTGCTAGCGTAATTGACTATATGTTGTTCTCGGAAGCCACTTTAGAATGCATACAAAGCTTTACACTTGGTGAATGGAATCCGGAATCGGATCATAGGATGTTATGTATTGACCTCAAGTGTGGTAAACGGCCCGAGCATGTAGCCTCCAATCATGATGTGAATCATTTGTACCTATGTCTAGACTTCAAACGAGCACTTATATATGCTGATATGGTGGACCAAATGTTAAGCATGATAGAGCATCAAGAGAGCCCAACATTAGAATGCAAGTGGAAAGTTTTCAAAGAAGTAATTTTCTCTTGTGCGAAGGAATGCTTTTCGGTGAAACACATGTCTTGCAAAAGGTCTAAGAAGGGTAGCACCAAGAAGAAATGGTTTGACATGGAATGTAGTCAAGCCCGAAAACACTTGCTAAGATTGGATGCAATCAAAGACAAGGAAGTTTACTTGGAATGTTCACACACATACAAAGCACTTGTTCAAAAGAAGAGGAGAAGGTGGGAAGTCGAAAAACAACTTCTTTTAGCACAAGAGAAAGCACATGCATGTGGCAAGTTTTGGCAAAATCTAAAAGGCAAGCGCGTTGAGAGCTTTGGTGACTTGACTCTTGAGGATATGTATATGCAATGTAAGAATCTCTATGAGCAACCCAATGTTGATAAGATGGAGTGTTGTAGCTCCCTTCCGTTTATGTCTCCTTTCTTTACCATTGAAGATGTATGCCGCGCGCTTGAGAAACTTGTTACTCGCAAGGCAGGTGACCTTCAAGGTGTCAAGGCTGAAATGATTAAATGGACAAGCAAGAAAACACGATATTGGATATGCGATATGTTTAACCTTGCACTTCAGTATGGCATGCCTCATGATTGGAGTGCAAATTGGATCAAACCTTTGCACAAAGGAGGAGATGTAAACAATGTGAACAACTATCGCACTATAATGGTTGGTTCTTTAATGGCAAAGTTATTTGGATGTATCATGGAGATGAAGATAAGTGAATGGGCTGAAAAGAATGGCAAACGTGCACTTGGCCAAGGAGGTTTTCGAAAGCAACATAGCACTATTGATCACCTTGTCACTCTTCGAGTTCTTATGGAAGCGTCTCGATTGAAAGGAAAAAAGTTGTATTCTTGCTTTGTGGATTTCAAGAAAGCTTTTGACATGGTACCGCGAGGAAATCTTTGGAGACGTATGCAAAGCCTTCAAGTGCCGAGAGAATTTATGCATGCAGTCTTTCGCATCTACCAAAAAGTGATATGTCGATTACATATGGGAGATGGAATTTCAGAATTTTTTGCAAGCACTATTGGTGTCAAACAAGGATGCCCACTTTCTCCAACCCTCTTTGGGCTACTCATTGATGAATTGGAATGCATGGTTCTTGACTTTATGCAGCAAGAAGGCATAGAAGAGGTTAAGATTGGAAATGCGGTGATCATGCTTTTGCTTTATGCCGATGATGTAGTGCTCTTGGCACATACCTTAGAAGATGCACAAAAGCTTATGAGTGTCTTGCAACGCTTTTGCCTACATAGCGGGCTGATCGTGAATGGATCCAAAACCAAGGTTATGCTTGTAAAGACCCTCAATGATGAAAATCCATGCATTGTATATAACAATGAGAAACTTGAAGTGGTAGATCACTTCAAGTACCTTGGCATTGAGGTTCCACCCAATCATAAATGGAAGGATTGTGCAATGCGTCGCTTGGAAGCCGGAAAGAGGGCCTATTATGCATTTGAGAACATGTGCAATGCAAGAGAGATCAAGTGTTGGGCTCTCAAAAAGTACCTCTTTGACACATTGGTGACACCGGTGCTTCTTTATGGAGTGGAGGTGTGGGGTGGAAGCATCGGGAAGTCTACTTGGAAAGAGTTTGAGAATGTCCAAAAGCGTTTTCTCACCAACTTTCTCCAAGTCAAGACACAAACACCCTACATGCTCTTACTTCTTGAGTCCGGATTGCTTCCCGTTGAGGACTTGGGCATGCAAAGGGTTGTGGAGTACATGCGTAAGACACAACGTAGCCCTTTGCATCAACTTCCTAGAATCGCATATGAAGCAAGTCAAATGGTTCAAAAGACATGCAAGAGCAAAATACTAAGTTCGGGGTGGATGCTTGATATCAAGAAATGGTTTGGAAGATGGGATGCATGTCACTTGGTCAAGGATGCGTCGATGGACTCCCAAGTTAATGAGGCCTTCTTACAACGCCAATGTATCACGGCTTGGGAGAAATCCGGAGGTTCTCACTTCAGCCATTACACCACACACGTTGCCCCAAACTACAAATCTCTCTTCTTCTCGGAACGAGGTAACCGAACCCATTCCTACATCCTTGAGCCCATCCCGTTGAGTGCGATCCACACCATTGCCTCCATTCGTCTTAGCTCACATTCTCTACGCTGCGAGACAGGACGTTGGGGCACTGGCGAGGAGTGTCATCGACTTTGCACCTTATGCCCTCGTCAAGTGCGAGAGAGTGAGTACCACACACTACTTGAGTGCTCAGCTTTTGACCACATTAGGTCCTCTTTTCCCCATATATTCAGCCATGATCTCTCCCTACATACCTTCCTCTCCCAACCATGATGTGGACTCTCTATTGCGACGCTCATTTCAGCCATTTTTGAGCATCGAGAGTCACTTATGAACTCCACTCACACCACGTGACATGTTCATTTGGTCCCATAGGTCATATTTGACCTCCCAGGACGATAATAGAACTATCTTTTTATCTATCTATCTATCTATCTCTCTCTCTCTCTCTCTCTATTTCCCTATCTCTCTCTTTGTCTCGCTCTCTACTTCCCTATCTCTCTCTCTCTCTCTCTCTCTCTCTCTCTCTCTCTCTCTCTCTCTCTCTCTCTCTCTCTCTCTCTCTCTCTCTCTCTCTCTCTCTCTCTCTCTCTCTCTCTCTCTCTCTCTCTCTCTCTCTCTCTCTCTCTCTCTCTCTCTCTCTACGTACCCTATCTCTCAATCTCGCTCTCGCTATCTCTCTTTCTCATTCCTACTCTCTCTCTCTCTCTCTCTCTCTCTCTCTCTCTCTCTCTATATATATATATATATATATATATATATATATATATACTTCCTCTCTCTCTCTCTCTCTCTCCCTCAGGAGGGAGAGAGGGAGAGAGAGGGAAGTAGAGAGAGAGAGAGAGAGATAGAGAGAGATAGAGAGGGAAGTATATATATCTCTCTCTCTCTCTCTCTCTCTCTCTCTCTCTCTCTCTCTCTCTCTCTCTCTACTTCCCTCTCTCCCTCTCTCTCCCTTCCCTCTCTATAGTCTCTCTCTCCCTCTCTCCCTCTCTATAGTCTCTCTCTCTCTATAACTCTCTCTCTCTCTCTATCACTCTATATATATCACTCTCTCTCTCTCCCTCTCTCCCTCTCTATAGTCTCTCTCTCCCTCTCTCCCTCTCTCTATATAGAGGGAAGGGAGAGAGAGGGAGAGAGGGAAGTAGAGAGAGAGAGAGGGAGAGAGGGAGAGAGAGAGGGAAGGGAGAGAGAGGGAGAGAGGGAAGTAGAGAGAGAGAGAGAGTGATATATATACTTCTCTCTCTCTCTCTCTCTCTCTCTCTCTCTCTCTCTCTCTCTATATATATATATATATATATATATATATATATCCCATATATATATAGAGAGAGATAGAGATAGGAAAATAGAGAGAGAGAGAAAGAGAGTGATATATATATATATATATATATATATCACTCTTTATTTCTCTCTCTCTCTCTCTTTAATTTATACGAACATCTCTCTCTCTCCCTCTCTACCACAGCAGAGCTCGTCGCTTTACACCAGAGGCATACTGATCGAACGAGCGAATGAGCTAGGGAGATCAAGACGCCCACGATTGCGGAGGACTACACAACATCGACAGAGGCTGCATCAAAGGATCCAGGTCACTTTGGCTCGGCATGCACAACGCCCGGTCAGAATACTGACCATGGAGGAGATTGATGAGATCCACCAGCGACCGATGTTGGATCTCCTATGATCTACCTATCCCAGCTAGCTGTTTTAGCTGCTTAGTCCACACCCAGCAGTTTAGGATTCCATAATATTTTATTTTGTCATTTTGTCATCTTGTTACTCTGACTTTGTATCAGATCCACCACATTGTAACTTTCTGGTCTCATAGGTCACTTTGGCCTTTTGAAGACGTTAATATAACATTTCATTTCATTTCATTTTAATTTCTCTTTCTTTAATTTTAATTTCCTACGCATACATTCTCTCTCTCTCTCTCTCTCTCTCTCTCTCTCTCTCTCTTTAATTTCCCACATGCACACACACATCTCTCTCTCTCTCTCTCTAGATTTTTAATTTCTTATTTACACACACACACACACATTCCTCTCTCTTTCTCTCTTTGATTTTCTACACACACACACACACACGTTTCTCTCTCTCTCTCTCTCTCTCTCTCTCTCTCTCTCTCTCTCTCTCTCTCTCTCTCTCTCTCTCTCTCTCTCTCTCTCTCTCTTTCTTTAGTTTCTTACACACACACACACACACACACACTCTCTCTCTCTCTCTCTCTCTCTCTCTCTCTCTCTCTCTCTCTCTCTCTCTCTCTCTCTCTCTCTCTCTCTCTCTCTCTCTCTCTCTCTCTCTCTCTCTCTCTCTTTCTCTACACACACACACGATGTAGAGAGAGAGAGGGGTTGGGCGGGGGGGGGGGGGGGGGGGGGGGGGGGGAGAGTTTCATAATACCTGCGCAGCAGGTTTCAGCCAAGAGATCTAAGCACGTCGCAGGCAAAAATGGCCCTGCCTACGCGTGGATTTCCCTTTTTTCCCCCAATTTTTGCGTCAAAATCTGCGTCGATATACTCATGGTAAAGTATGCCTTTCCACGCGCATGTCGACGGATATTTCGACGCATATATCGACGGGCTGCAAGTACGTCGATAACCGCGTGGAAAGGTACCCCTCGATATATACTGCGTCAAAATCTTGATGTTATCTTGTAGTGACTAACTCATTTTCCTGTATGGGTAGAATTCCCCAACCTGCCTTTGCATTTTCATGGGCATCTTAGGGCTATAGGTGCCCAAGTAGGGCGGGTCTTGGGGGGGCGAGAGGTGACTATATACCTGTCTGGCATCCGCAGGCCTTGATTGAGATGGATGTTTCTAATGAACTGCCTTAGAGGATGCTCATCATGCTTGATGATGGGGAAATGTTTGAACAACCCCTTCTTTATAAATATTTACCCAACGCATGTTTCCACTGCGGTGCAAAGGGGCATTTTGTGAGAGAATGCCCAATCAAAAATCCTCCCACAAAGTCTTCTCCCCAAGTCCCCTCGACTCACGGCTCCAACTCGTAACCCCAAAACACAGAAAAGTAATGGCAACAATGTCTCCTCGGAAAAAAGCTCTGAGCAAAAAGCTAAGAACAAAAACACGAACAAATATGCCATTCTAGCCTCTCTCCCACAGTGGGAGGATTTACAAATTGTTGAGTCAGTGACCCCCGAGTCAAGGGACGAGGAAGACTCCCCCCAAAGACTTGAAAAGCAAGTAAACATCATGGACATGGAGATGTCTCTCGACCTAAATAGGGTCAGCCCACCAAATGACCCTAGCAAAGAAAACATAGCTCCTGAGGCTTCTAACTTCTCCTCTCAGACCCCCATGGATATTCAAAAGGACAATAAGCGACCTCATGCCTCGGTTTCTTAGAACTCCCCAAAGAGTGGACAGGGCAAGTAGCGGAAGGACAAAAGAGTCATTAAATGAAAGTACTTTCATGGAATGTGAAGGGGCTATCTGACCCCTCCAAATCTCAGAAATAAAAAATTGGCCAGTAAACTACACAATCGACGTAATCTGCCTTCAAGAGATTAAGACCGTTGGATTTGAATTGGATCAATGATTATTGAAAGTCTCAAATAGGTTTTGGCGTCACTCTCTTCATCAAAGGGGGTTGGGAGGTACTGCACTAGGCATCCCCCACAGTTGGAAAATCGACCTGAACAAAAGTCCTAGGGGTGACCATTGGGTTTCAATTTTTGTAGAAGACCCCACCCCCTGCCTTATCGTTTCCATCTATGCAGCTGGGTCAATTAGCAGCAAAATTAAACTTTGGGAAAGTCTTGCTTTGATCAATCACAACGTCATCATACTTGGAAACTTCAATATGGTAGAATCCTTAGAGACAGATTCAAAGGCAAAGGTCAGACTGTCTCTGGCAAAGAGAAGATAGCTTGGGACAATCACCTGGCCTTGTGGGACATAAGTCTCCTGGGAAAATTCACATGGCAGAACTATTCCCATGGGGATAATAGTAGAAAGCTCGGTTGGATCGTTGCTATGTTAGCCTTCCCTTGGCTAACTTGTTCAATAGACTCAAGGCCAAGCGCATGCTCACTTCTTGTTGCTCGGATCACTATCCTCTCGCGGTTACTTTTGATGATAAAGCTACCAAGATTAGGAATTGGTGGTTCCACACTGACCCCAATCTTTTTAAACTAGAAGAAATCCACAGACTGGTCAAAGCCATATGCAACAGTTTTCAAAAGGATCCAAACCAACCAAAGCTTGGGGGCGTGCTGTCAAAGAAACCCAAAAAAACTTGGTCAGGATCAGGAAAGAAGTCACCGAGATCAGGAGGAGAAGAAAGGACAGCATTTATGAGGAACTGATTATGCTAGAAGCTTCAGCCACGTGTACCCAAGTTTGGAATTCCAAATCACAACTCTCAAACAGCACCTTAGAGCTGAAGAAGAACTCACTCTTCTTCACTCCAAAGTCTTCTTTAGAGACTGGTGGGCAGGCAAAATTGATAAACCCACCAGGGAGATGTTTAAAATCCTCAGGAAAAAGCAAAAAAAAAGACTCCATCCCTCTTATCTCTTTTGACTCAGGATCAACAAAAAATGCAGAAGAGAATCTCGAACTAGCCAGGAACCATTTTGCTAACTTGTTCAGTCCACCTAATACCCTCGACAGTGCTAAGATTTTGGCTAGAAAGAACTTTGGAAAACTAGACATAGGGTCATCCCTACCAATGTGGCCAATCAATTGGATTCAAAGATCTCCCTGCAGGAAATCAAGATGACTATAGAAGCACTCAAACCACGCAAAACCCCAGGAAGTGATAGTCTACCAGCATACTTTTTTCAGATCTTTAAGGATACTCTCGCTCCTATCCTTTTGCTAATATGGGAGGAGTCGGTCAAACACAAAGCATTACCGACCAACATCAACACTGGAATAATCAAACTTCTTCACCAAAAAGGCCCTAAGGAGTTGCTCACCAATCGGAGGCCCTTACCATGTTTACCACATCTTACAAAATTTTTGCCAAAGCTACGGCCACCAAAATCACCCCGTCTCTAATGAAGGGGCAGTGCTCTAAGAGGAAAGTCTTTATCAAGGGCAGAAGAACTCTCGAAGCAGTCATAGACCGGGGGATTCACTCTATATACAAAACGGGACTCCACCTGCGAGCGGACAACTTTGATAAAACTCCTATATACGACTCATATTATGGGATATGACCCCCCTTTCTACGCTTATACAACAATCAATGCAAAAAACTATCATACACCTATCTTACATATAAGATTTAGTTCTCACATGATCTAACTAAGTAGAACTATTCAAAGAGAGTGTAGCATAGTGACTGGCAACATACTAAGAAACCACTTCTGTTGATAACTAGATGTACCCTCAATGTATCTTATTTTGACTTTCAAACTATGTGCCCGTTCAGCCTGCACTCTAGCTACTCGTCTAATTTTGACCCATCTAAATTACACAAAAAACATGGTTATATAGTTGTGCTAGGTTCCTCGTGTAAATTTGCATCTATACAATGAGTCTTTATAGCTTTCATCCCTCAACAAATGAACTATAACCAAAAAACAAGAAAATGATACAAAGCATTGTCAGTTCTTGCATGTATCTTTGTAGCTATTGACTCACAAGTTTGAGGGAAAACTCTTTTGGGAATCCATGATTTTGAAACACAAAACTTCCTCTCATTCCCCCCTTTTCTCATTTCTCCCCCCCCCCCCCCTAAATATGATACCCCCTCCCTTATTTTTAAGCTTGGGAGATAAATTATTGGGGGCCTGCCCCTAACTTATATGCTTATGTAACTTGTAAAAAACCCCCTCCTTTGCACTTACGTGGTGCGGTAAGTTTTCTATGGTGAATCCCCCAGGAGTCATAGCTTTGTGGGAAGGGATCAACCACGCTGAAGAGGAAGACCAAGATTATATTTTCTTTTAAATCAATTTCGACAAGGCGTATGATAGATTAGAGTGGTCCTTTATCATTGAAAGTCTCCTAATTATGGGCTTTGGCATTATCCTAGTTAGCTTTGTTGAATCACTGCTTGGCAATGATAGGGCCAGAATTGCAATAAATAATGGAATATCTGACCCTTTTGATCTCTCCAGGTCAGTAAGGCAAGGGTGCCCTTTGGCTCCCCTGCTTTTTTCTATTTCAGCTGATGGGTTAAATTGTTTAATTAAGGACAGGTTAGCCAACAGTCTCATCAAAAGCATCTCTATAGCTGATGGGAGACAGCAATGTCTTTCCCAATTTACAGATGACACCAATGTAGTAATGTTAAATGAAGACTCATCCCTCTCAGCCTTCTGGGATTGCTTACAGATCTTTTGCAATACCTCTGGCTCTAGAATCAACCATTCTAAGACAGGGGTCAGGGTCAACAAATCTCCTATCCCCACATGGATCCTCAACCAAGGTTGTGCTGTCATCCAGGAAGGCACAGTTTTCAGACTTCTTGGCATACCAATGGGTTCAAGGTTACTTTAGCCCAAAGATGGGCGTGGGTTAGGGACAGATTTTCTTCCAAACTGAATAGATGGCTTGGCTTTCAAGCCTCCCTTGCTGGCAGAGCACTGGTGGTGAAGCACTTCCTAATGGCATATGTCATATACTTCCTTTCATGTTGGAGACCTCAAGACTACCACCTCAAGGAAATCTCCAAAATTTGCAGGTTCTTCATGTGGTCGGGTGACCCTAACAAAAAGGGATTGGCAAAAGTTGGGTGGGATGTATGATGTCTACCCAAAGAATGAGGGGGTCTTGGCATCACTGACATTTCTAAGTGGGCAGATAAACTTGGGATGTATGATGTCTACCCAAAGAATGAGGGGGTCTTGGCATCACTGACATTTCTAAGTGGGCAGATAAACTGTCAACTAAAACCATCTTAAGAGTTTTGGAGAACCCAGATGAAGAATGGGTAGCACTACTCTTTATGCATTTACAAAATTTTCACCTGGCAAACAACAAGAAATGGGTGAATATTCCTTGGATCACCATTTTTGTGCCAAAGGGATCTCATCTCTTGAAATCCCTTTGGGTAGCTCGGAACAAGTACAGGTGCTTAATTAGGATCAATTGGGACAGTAAGTACAGTTGGCCCCTTAGAAATCAGGAATCAGTTTGGCTTTCTTTTGCCCCCCTCCCACCACTCTCAGCTAGAGAAATCAGATCTGCAAGAAGGCTTCACCTCAAAGGGATCAAAACATGGCAAGACCTGTGGAATGAAAAAAAAGGAGCTAATAATGATGCACGCCCCAATAAGGAAACACATTTCCCAAATTAAGAGACGAATATTTGAAATATTTGGAATTTCTACTCTTCTGAGTTGCTAAAAAGGTGTACTATTAATGGGGCTTAGTGTCTTTAATCTTTGAAGAAGCCTCAAAGGTGATCATCGAGATAAAAATCTAAATAAATACTGTCTTTTTTTGTACTATTCATGGGGCTTAGTGTCTTTAATCTATGAAGAAGCCTCAAAGGTGATCACCCAGATAAAAATCTAAATAAATACTATCTTTTTTTGTAGTAGCATGAGCATTTTTGCTTGCATGATACAATGAGCATCCCTGAGTGCTATCAAGGTCGCTTGGCCACATTCAAACCCATTATTTGGGTCACGGTGGACGAATGCTCAACCAACCAAGCTAGCTCCTTTGGACTAAATAAATACTATCTTATTCGCCTTCCCATGACGAATCTATGTAATCCTCACACTTCAAATTTAACTCTTTTTCAACTAGGTGCCTCTACATTGGCATGAAACTCTTTGAAGCAATTGTGGACCATTGGATAAAGCTTGCCGATTAGTGCCACATATCAACTTAATGATGTGAAATTTTCTTTCTTTCTATTTCTTGTAAGAGGGGCATTCACCCGGCATTATGTTACGTAGGCCATTGCGACATATACTTGACACTAGTTACAAAACTTAATGGGAGGGTCCTCTTTTGCAATGCTCACAGGCAAGTCATTGTGTTGTGTTCACACTACCTTGAAAGGTACTTAGGAGTCTGATAGCCATGCACTACACAAAATCCTTTAATGACATACTTGAGGATTGCAAGAACAAAGAAATTGATATCTTAGCGGCTTTTCGAATGACTCCACAACTTGGCATGCTAAGACTGAGTAAACCAAGATGTGGAATTGAGAAGCACAAGTCAATCATACACCAGCTACTTTAAGGGGATGCTGCCTAGTTTTTGGTGGGTTTCAAAAAGAATGGCTCCAATATTGGCCTCCATAATGAGTTAGTAAAGGTTGAACTCTTTGGGCCAAATTGGATAGGCCCTTGTTGATGAATACACAATAATATTTAGAAAGCAATCAAAATTGCAAGCCCTAGAAGGAAGAGATATTGTGAGGGGCGTTTGAAGCAACTCGGTGATGATTTAAGCTGTTAAACTCTAAAAAAACAAGGAGGGTTTTCCTCGGATGCGGATAGAAGGCGGCTTGAAGCCAAGGGAGACTTGACAGACTACCAATTGGAGGAGGTAAGGAAGGCCATAATATTGTCTAGAGAAACCTACCTTCAACCAGAGGAGGCTAATCAAACTCACTTTTACAGAGCCCTGAAAGTCAAGAGAAATCAGGGTATATTCCACTCGCTCATTGATGGGGAAGGAAATGAGGTCAAGGACCCAGATAAAATGGCTCATCTAATGCTCGATCACCTATGACGGGTCATAGGATAGCTTGAGTTATGATCTCCTAAAGTGGATGAAGCAAGAGCTACTCTTCTTAGACGTGTCCAAAAAATGATTCCCATGTCGGACTGCGACCTTTTTAAGAATGAGTTTACCAAGGAGGAATGCTCTCTTGCGCTTCAAGCCCTAGGCAAAGAGAGATCCCCTGTGTGGGATGGAATGATGGCTGAATTTTTTAAAGAATTCTAGGAACAAGCTAAAGTTCAAGATCACGATGATGGCCAATCGAGCTCTGGTGGATGGAGTCTTGGACTCAAATATTAAAAGGGGCCTCATTAAACCTATCCCAAAGCAAGTATGATGCTCCCAACTGAAACATTGACGGCCTATCACCATGACGTCATTAGCCTACCAAATTGTTGCCAAAATGGTTGCCCTCATGTTGTCTCCCCTCCTTGACAAACACCCCACACCAACATGGATTTATCAAGGGACAATCAATCTATGATAACATCTTGGCTACAATGGTGGGCATAAAGAATGTCGCTTTCATTAAGGAAGAGTGTATCTTGCTCCAGCTAGATTTAGACAAAGCCTATGACACGATCACCTTGTCATTTATTGAAGATGTCAAAACAAAAATGTTTTGGGTTTTGGATGTGCACGCTGGTGAGCGCCCTTGGTGCTAAATCCAATCCGAGCTCCTTTTCAATGAGAGAATTGTGAGAGCATTTGAGATCAAGATATCCATCAAACAGGGGTGCCCTCTTGCCCCTCTATTGTTTACCATCTCATCCTCTAGTGACCTTACTCGAGGATAGTGCTACGAGAGGGGAGATTCAAGGGATATCTCTGCCTGGTAGCAACCAAGTTCTAGTTAATCTCTTTGCAGATGACTCGTTACTTTTCCTCAAAGTGTGCCGCAGGTGATAAAAAAAAGGTACTAGAGATTGTGAAAATGTTTGCCAAACATCAAGGTCAACGTGCAGCATCAAAAAATCAAGACTAATATCTCCATTAGGCAAAATTTAGACTCACAAAGGGGCCCTTTAAGGAGTTTGACTTTACCTCTCTCTACCAAAACGGGCGCATGGATAAATTTTTGCAAACAAACTCCAAAGTTGGCGGAGGTTTGACAGTTAGAATGTCCTCTTCAAGCTCTATCTACTGATATATAGCACGCCATGAGATTCCTCATATTTTAGAAGGATTTTTTTTTAATTCACCTATGATGTGACAACTCTGTCAGAATCTAAGTGAATCAAAAAAAGAATCTTCTAAAATATGAGGAATCTCATGGCGTGCTATATATCAGTAGATAGAGCTTGAAGAGGACATTCTAACTATCAAACCTCCGCCAACTTTGGAGTTTGTTTGCAAAAAATTATCCATGCGCCCATTTTGGTAGAGAGAGGTAAAGTCAAACTCCTTAAAGGGCCCCTTTGTGAGTCCAAATTTTGCCTAATGTCTCAGAGAATGGCTCTTTTGATCCATCAATGTGGTATGGAGAGACAGTATCAAAATGGAAGATATTTTGACACCTTGGAGCCCCGCTAGGGGTAGATGTAAACCACAAGAAAAAAATCACTTGGGTCATGGAGAAGACAAGAAGCGAGATGTACAAATGGAAATATTTTCTTCTCCTCTTCCCGAGCAGAGTGAAAGTGATCAACTCATTCATGCTCCCATATATAGCTTTCAACGATCTATTGTTAAATCTCGCCAAATGCAATTGGAAAGAGTTTCTTAAACCGAAAAGAAGATTCGTATGGAAGAACAACACCAAAGGCTCAATGCCCTAGTAGCGGGCCGCGCTCGTCAGAGCCCTCTACAGCCTCGCACAAGCGTATCTTTCTCTCCCTACCTCCTCTGTTCGCTTCTTGGGTAATGTCTTCCCCTTATTTTTTCCCCCATCCACACTTTTCCTAAGTTGGGCGGTCATTTGCTCCATAGTGGGCGGCCATTGCCCCAATCTCCCTTGGCGGCCTTAGCCCTTGTAGTGGCACCACATTTGGTATACATGCCGGCCAAGGCAATGCCTGGCACTCCGTGTCACATTGCTAGGCATATCCCACAATAAATACGCTCCATGAGATGTGCCATTGCAATGAAACCTCGTCAAGAACCTTATGCTTTCTGAAGGGCACCACATTCGGTATTCATATCAACGTGTGTTTTATTGCCCATATCAGTGTCTTCCAAGGTGCCACACGTCGTCAAGATGCAAGTATAAGTGATTGCATTTGCCAAAAGGCATTCCCTCCCCATTCGGTTAAAACTACCCTGAGCTTCTTTGCCACAACAATATTGGGCATATCTTGCTTTCAATGTACTGCATAAGATAACATTATGAACAAACCTCATTGTTAGTCATTGTTGCCGAATTCAAGCATTAATTTCTTATAGCTCCAGACCCCGACTGGCAATCTATAAATTCCTTTAGCCTTCACTCATCATATAGTCTCCATACACACCCTTGGGAGGTTGAAAGCATCTCAGATGTCACCCTAATCAAGGCGACCAGTCTGGCACGGAACTGGACCCGAGAAAATTTAAACTTGTAATATCTTGGTAATAGTAACTCCGATTGTTGATCTGAAAAGATCGATGCTCTCCACAAAGTGAGCACTTTAAGCCCATGCATTCACTTTATCTCTGCTCCCTTGATTGCACTTGCCCAATCCGGTAAGGATTTAAAATTGACTCAAACTTAAAACTACCATAACTTCTTCACTGTAGCTCCAATTGACGAGCCATAAAGACAAGCCGATAGATCACTTCAAGCACTGCAATTCTAGATCATAAAATCCCATTTATGCTCACTTCAAGAATACTCTTTTTTAGCATCATTAAGGCATTTGTTGGCCCTTTATGTCACATCTAGCATACATTAATCATATAAATAGCTTGTTACCAAGCCTTGAACATTGATCAGGTAAGCTTCAAGTAAGCTAGATGTGCATCTTCTTGGTATCTTTCTTAGCATGGGAGTGGAGCTGCACGACATCCACCCCCTATGAACCTGCACAGCCTCCAGTCTGTGCCAACTGCACTTCAATCTGCATCTGCTATAAGTACCTTAAGCTCTTTTCCATCATCAGACTCGCGTAACTGGTAAACATATGGAAAATAATATAAGGCTTATACCCTATCATTAATGTTCTATCTTAATCATTAGGTAGGTGCCCATCAAAAATCTCTGAATCGTATATATCTCCAAAGCATTCAATTATGGAAAACTTGTTTAGTGAACCCCACGAGACTCAAGTGCTCCAGTTAATGATGCACACGGCTTGACCATCGAGATCTCTTTAGGCAACTTTGTCAAGCTCAAGTATGCCTTACTCTGTCTCTACACGGAATGGTCGCCAAGTCCTTTACTTCAAGTTCTGTTAGCCGAATCAACTCAAAAGATGTGAAAATACTTTATCAATTGTCCAAAGATGTCAACTGGAAGCTAGCCATGTAAGCATATTGATCGCACTCTTATGACTTAGCAATAAATCCAAAAAACAAAACCTTGTACCATGCAACCTACTATAAGAGACATCTAGTATCCTTTGAATCTACGACTGCACTTCAGTAGCCCCAAGATCAAATGGAATAATAAGGAATTGCCCAAATACCGGAGCAACATAATATCCACATGAGCATACATTTCCTGTATCAATCAACATCAAGCATTTCTGGTGAATAACCCAGGTCAAGGTCAACAGCTTGTGAACCACTTGTTGTACAGTCTACGTCTTCACGGGGACCATTATTGGAGGTAGCGTCCATGCGAGCAATCTTTGAAAAAAAATCATATAATTTTGTTTCAGCATTAAATTCATCGTTTACCTTTTCTACGTTGCTCAAAATATGATCCTCTGAAATTGAATCTACTACTTCCAATTTTGCATTTGCTTTGGCTTTGCTTCTTGCATAAATATGCTCCCAGAATCGATTGTAATTAAGGAGTTGTCTCTCATCCCCTTCACCTTTAGTTAAAATAATTTGGCTTCGTTCAGTAATCTCCATTATTTCCAGATCTATAATTCTTGAGCTTTCGAGAATAAATTCTTCTGCAAAATAGTCCCATCGCGTGGGATATGCTTCTGCCAGTTCTTGAACCTGCTATTTAAAATCTGAGTTTACAACCTCTTCAAAAGCTGCAATCATCCGATTTTCTATAACATTTTGGCTCTTCATCTCAGCTTCATAACATGCAATAAAACCTTCTAAATCATATCCTTGAAAAACACGATACTGCTCCCATATAGCATTAAGTGCCATCTCTACTGCATTGTCAATCTGCTTTTTGATCTGCATGGCTTTCGCTTCCTACATACATCCCTGAACTAAATCCAGCATTTTTGACAAATCTGCTACTACTAGATTTTTATCAAATCCATTGGAATTGGAATCATCAATAAACTGCTTCAATTGTTCTGGCATCTCCATCTTTACCTCCCACCCCGGCTCATTCCACGTCGGATTCACCAAATATGTCGGGGGATATGGGTTCAAAACATGAGCCAAGAAGGCACTAGGCCTCTTGTTGTGAGAGGTGTGAGAGAGTAAGAACAACATGTGAAAAAGGCTGTGGAAATCACCGTAAACTTCAATTCATTGAGTCAAACTTTGAGTACAACTTAATCCTTAGCCAAGGGGGACTGTTAACAACACCGTCACTTGGATCATATTTAACTAGGAGTTTTAGCTCCCATTTTATAGGATTAATTGAGTTGTTAACGATACCGAGATTTACCAAGATGAGTATTCAAGTTTAAATTGATGACGAGGATGGAAATATCCTCTGTGTTGGTCTTCCTTCTTTGGTTTTGCCAATAAACTATTTTATCTTTATCCCTTGTCAAAGGTCTCAAGAGCTCATCTTTTCTTATTTGTCTCCTATGATTGACAAACTCGTGCTTCTCTTGCCCCAATTGCCAAAAATAATCTTCACCTTCTTATCTAATTGTTTTTCTTTGATTGTACTCATGCTTTATATGTCCTTGGTGCTTTCTCTTTCCCGGATTGAGAGAGAGAAAGAGGGTTTCCCTGCTTTATCTCCTCCTTCCTGAGAGAGAGAGAGAGAGAGAGAGAGAGAGAGAGAGAGAGAGAGAGAGAGAGAGAGAGAGAGAGAGAGAGAGAGAGAGAGAGAGATACTTCTTGATTAAGCTCAAAAAAGAGAACCAGAGCTTCTAGCTTGCTCATGCACGAGAGAGAGAGAGAGAGAGAGAGAGAGAGAGAGAGAGAGAGACCCTTCTTCCTTGCTCCGAGAGCTTCCCCTTCCTCGCTTGGTTGTCAAGATCTAGAGAGAGATTGAGTCCCCTTCTCCTCTTGGTCGAGAGGGAGAGAGAGAACCTCCTTGAGGTCCAGAGCGAGGGAGAGAGAACAAGTACTCCTCTCCCGTTCTCATGCAATTCCCCATTTGATCCTCTTCTTCCTGCTCATCTTCCTCCCGTTGTGTCCAAAATTCCTCCTTTGAATAGATTTTTATTATTTTTAGCACCGACGACGCCGTTGTTGTGGGAAGAACCACCGGTGATGTGGCAGGGTGTATTCCGAACAACACCAATTTTGCCGGGACTGATACCAAAAAAGGGCGCCTCGCCGATCTCGTCGCTTCTTGCCCGCGCTTGTCAGAGCCCCCTACAGCCTGCCCGACGCAAGCGTATCTTTCTCTTCCCTTCCTCGTTTGATGCCTACGTACTATCTTCCCCTTATTTTCTCCCCCATCCACACTTTTCCCATGTTGGGCGGCCATTGGTTCCATAGTGGGTGCCCATTCCCAATCTCCTTGGGCGGCCTTAGCCCTTGTAGTGGCACCACATTTGGTATACATGCCGGCCATGCATGGCACTCCGTGTCACACTGTTAGGCATATCCCACAATAAATACGCTCCATGAGACGAGCCGTTGCAATGAAACCTCATCAATAACCTTATGCTTTCTGAAGGGCACCACATTCGGTATTCATATCAACGTGTGTTTTATTGCCCATATCAATGTCTTGCAGGATGCCACCCGTCATCAAGATGCAAGTATAAGTGATTGCATTTGCCAAAAGGCATTTCCTCCACATTCGCTTAAAACTACCCTGAGCTTCTTTGCCACAACCATATCGGGCATATCTTTCTTTCAATGTATTGCATAAGATAACATTCTGAACAAACCTCATCGTTAGTCATTGTCGTCGAATTCAAGCATTAATTTCGTACAGCTCCGGACCCTGATTGGCAATTTGTAAATTCCTTTAGCCTTCACTCATCATATAGTCTTGATACAAACCCTTGCAAGGCTGAAAGCATCTCAGATGTCACGCTAACCAAGGCGACCAGTATGGCTCGGAATTGGCCCCCGAGAAAACTTAAACTGGTAATATCTTATAGTAACTCCAATTGCTGATCTGAAAATACCGACGCTCTCCACAAAGTGATCACTTCAGACCCATGCATTCACTTCATCTATGGTCCCTCAGCAACGCTTGCCCAATCCGGTACGGATCTGCAATTGACTCAAACTTCAAACTGCCATAACTTCTTCACCATAGCTCTAATCGACAAGCCGTAAAGACAAGCCGATAGAGTACTTCAAGCACTGCAATTCTAGATCATAGACTCCCATCTATGCTCACTTAAATCATACTCTTTTTAGCATCATTAAAGAATATATTGGCCATTTAAAGTCGCATCTGGCATACATTAATCGTATAAATATCTTGTTACCAAGCCTTGAACACTAATCAAGGATCAGACTAAGCTTCAAGTAAGCTAAATGTGCATCTTCCTGGTATCTTTCTTAGCATGGGAGGAGAGTTGCACAACAACGCGGAGTCCCAGTGTGATAAGTTTGCAGTTGAACTTGAGAAGCAAGACAAATTGTGGGCTACCATGGGCAAGTCCATGATGGACAATTCCAAGCTCTGCTCGCAAGGTGGTCAATGGAACATTGGAAAGGTATTAAGATGTACCACAAACTGCTCGCCGCTCGGTGGGCTAGCCTAAAGCTTGAGGGTGCGATATGGGCAAGCTCGTTAGGAAATGCAAAAGAGAAGTGGAGACTTTGGGGTGGGGAGGACTTACAAGGTATTTTCACAATTATGCATCTCATTGGTCCCCATGGCTATCTAAGTTAGGATGTATCTCTTTGAACCCATTTTGGAAGGAAACTAGTGGAAAGATTAACAACAAAGGTATACGCCGATGTTTGGGCTAGCTGTGGGACTACATCAACAAAAAATGGAAAAGAACGGGCCAAATTATTCTCGATGGGACTGAAAAGCTACTAATAAGCAGAGCCTTACAACAGATGGACAATTGGTGCCTACCTAGTTGTGAGTCTGAGTTTGAGTGGAAAACATGGCAATGGCCTAACGATAGACACTTCGTTAAGCTTCAAAGAAAAGAAGTATACAAAACACTTATGGCTTTGGTGGATTGGTTCTTCTCATGAACAAACAACAGGGCATGAGTTGGCCAGAGTCAAGATGGGAGGTAGCCATTAAGAACATCTGGTGCCCACAATGGCCACTTAATATGAAGGTCTTTCATTGGAAGGTACAGTGGGGAGTCTTATCAATTGGGGTGAAGGTGCTAGCCAAGGGAATTGGCCCGGATAGATGTTCTCAATGCAAAACAGCTAGCGAAGACCTCTCCCATCTTTTCAAGGAATGCCCTGCAAACTGTGGCCTGGCAAGAAAGATATGCAAATGGGAAGGACGTGGAAGATAGGCTTCTGTAAGAACGATCTATTTTTGGGAGGGAAGGTTATCAAAAGCTAGGAGCTACTTATTGCAACCCAAATTGTCAGATTAGACTACTTCAAAGAGGTCTGGATGACTAGGAATGGTCATATATTCAACAACACCATGGAAACAGCCAGGTTTATAGAGATAATACAAGAAAGTAGGGAGGCGATCCTAACCTTTGGGAAATGTAACAACTCTAATGAATGGAATACGTTGATTGGCTCCGCAAGAACCGACACTATGTATAAATGATGTATATCGCATTGGCTCGGGGGGGACGGGGGGGGGGGAGAGGTTCACTATGTATAAATTATGTATATCGCATGCGTTCAAGGATTATTTATAAAACTCCTTATCTGTAAAAAAAAATTCCCCGTTTTCCTATTACAATACCCTTTTGTATGTGAAACTGTGAGAAAAAATGAAATTTAATAACCCCTTCTGATGCATTCATGTGATAGTCACATGGTTATTAAGTGACCCCCCCCTTCCACGAGCTCATTGGTAAGGGTGCTAATTTTTCCGTGGGCTGACTCCCTTCCAACTGATGTATCCTTGACCTCTAAGGGATGTCATGGTTCATCAGTGCTAGATTTACACCACCCTATTGCTTCACACATGTCTAGGCCATACATGTACGGCTAGTATGTCTTCGGGCTGGCCACCCACTACATTGTCCACCGATCGTCCACTTCTGGGCTGGCTACCCACTTCTTGGCCAACCACCCACCTTGTATTGGTGCCCTATCTTTGGGTCCCGGGGGAGTACCCACTTCATAGTCATAGACACATATGATCATTGTACGGGTCTTCTTGTTCTAGTAGTTATGGGGGAATGATCGCCCCCTCTTCCACACATAGCCTTTTGTGTTGTCTATTGTCTCTCTCCTTTCTCACGCTTCCGCGCATGCTCACTCTCACATGGTATCAAAGTACCGACTCTTCATGTCCAAGGCGCATCATCAGCATCAGTTTTTTCTCCCAAGGGCAGCCAATGTTTTTTGAAATAGCCAGAAATAGGGGAGCACACATCTCAACTTCTTTGCAAGGAGAGGCAAATGATCAACCTCTAGCACCATCCCATCGCAAATAACTTGCATTTTTAGTCCATCTTCATTTTGGGCAGTAGAAAGCCCTAGCGTTTTTGGAGGTTGTTGTGTTTTGCTTTAACAGGCTTCCACACGCTTACAGTGCTTGCATTATACATTAGTTTGGAGGTCTCATTGCTTGCACCCCTAGAAGAATCCCTCCCTACCCCCTCTCCCTCATTTCCTACACCAACGATGGCTAGGTATCTTCTGGCCCATCAGAAGTTCTACTTCCTACATTTTGCTACATCATACGTGGTGAGGGTCTCAATCTTGCCGGATTACCCCTCCCACCCGGCTTGGCATTCGGTACCTTTTCGGCCTATATTCCTCTTAATCTGCTACAAATTTAAGCCTTTAACTATTGTCTTTTTCTTTGTTTTCATCCCTCTCACAGCTGTGCACACAGAGATAAACCCTCCCTACATCCTATGCACCGCTTCGGACCATGCCAGGAGCATACAAGCATGATGAAAATCGTTGGACAAGAGTGTTTTCATCACCTCGCAAGTGCATTTTTGGGTGGACAGCAGCCACATGGCTTATGTTTTTTGCAAAGGATGAAGTTACCTCCTGCCATGACACCATCTGATGGTGGTCCGTGGGGTCTCTCAGTGACTGCTGCAATACACGTTATCTTTGACATCGGCTTGATCATCTACAGGTATACGATCCTTGGGAGATCCATTCATTCCAGCCATCATTTGTTTGTTGCACACTCCAAAGGGGGTGGTGACTTGTGGTTTTATATGGACACACATATGCACTCACAAGAGGAGCTCACACGAGATATGGCCATGCTCATGGCATATGGGATTCTGACATTCCCAGAGAAGACACCACCATCTTGGGTGGACAGACACTTACCACTTGACCTCGACACGTCAGATCACTTGCTTACACATGGACTTACTTAGGGAGATGATCTTGGATCTCTTTCTGGACAAGTTCACTGCTTGTATCTATAGACTGGAGTGGGACTTCAGAGCTTTGGACTCCTTGGAGAGTTTACCTGTGAGATGCAAGAGATTAGGCATCCCGCGACTACATTCGGAGTCACCTGGAGCTTGGCTTGGATGGTAGTGAAATTTCTCTTCTACACTCCTGATCATTTGGATTGCTACCTTCAATTTTGCTTACACTCACCCTCGATAACCTTATAGCTTGGCTTGGATGGTAGTGAAATTTCTCTTCTACACTCCTAATCATTTGGATTGCTATCTTCAATGTTGCTTACACTCACCCTCGATAACCTTATAGTAGACTTACACTCACCCTCGATAACCTTATAGTAGACTTATCCCCCGACCTAGGCTGTAGGCAACTCCCAGCTCATTCACATTGAGAGCCACAGTGAGTCGACATTTGGTGGCATTGTTGGCGTGGATTTTTTTTTGGTTGGTGCCAGAGGAATGGAGGCAAGAGATACAGGCAAGACGGCATAGATAGATTGGTCTAGCCTTTCCTCTTCTCAGAGGATCTTCACAGTGATGAATGCTCAGTCTGGCTTCCCTATTTCTATAGGATGATCACGGTGCAGACAGCTTGTCATAAAATATAACATCTAACTTTACCAAATGATTTTCTCTTATTAAATTGATCACTTAATATGGGAAGATAAAAGGGGAACAAGAGTTAGGACAAGATATATGCTTCTAGACCTATCTCAACAGGGGACCAAAAGAAGAAATGGTTGCATCTCAATAGGGGTCCAAAAGGAGACGGTCTACCAAAGAGCAATGTGCAATAAGTGCTTCTAGATTTACCTCAGCAAGGGACCAAGAGGAGAGATGGTTACATCTATATAGGGTCCAAAAAGAGGTAGCATATCAAAGAGCAACGTACATCTAATGGAGCTTAAAAGACCTTAGGGTTAGCTTTATTAAAGACCTCCAAAAATTAGTGTTAAAAAAATCCTTTTAACTTAGGCAAGCTAGGGTTGCACTTGAGGTGGAGATCCTACCCCCATGAGGTGCTTGTCGGCTTTCTAACTAAAGTGCTTAAAGTTTTTGTGGGAACCTTGTCCAAAGCTTGAGGTGATTTTTATGCTTAAATGACTAAGGTTCTTGAAGTGTTCAACTCAAAGATAAACTCTCACGGGGCATAAAACATTTCCATGCTTGATTGACTAAGTGCTTTAAGTATTCAAGGTTCTTGAAGGGTTAGCTTTATTAAAGACCTCCAAAAATTAGTGTTAAAAAAATCCTTTTAACTTAGGCAAGCTAGGGTTGCACTTGAGGTGGAGATCCTACCCCCATGAGGTGCTTGTCGGCTTTCTAACTAAAGTGCTTAAAGTTTTTGTGGGAACCTTGTCCAAAGCTTGAGGTGATTTTTATGCTTAAATGACTAAGGTTCTTGAAGTGTTCAACTCAAAGATAAACTCTCACGGGGCATAAAACATTTCCATGCTTGATTGACTAAGTGCTTTAAGTATTCAATTCAAACCAAATGACTTAATAAGCATAAAAGACACATGTTCAAACGATCCTCCACATGTGTCCCTCATGTTGTGCTTGAATCCTATTGGATAGGTTTTAAAGGGGTCCAATGAGAATTTAGATACATAAAAATAAATAATTAAGTTCTTTCTCTCAAAAAGAAAAAAGAGGACACATTTCCAAATGAAATAACTAATAATACAAGAGAGAGAGAGAGAGAGAGAGAGAGAGAGAGAGACGGAGAGGGAGAATTTTGTGGACCAACTATGAGAGGGGGTATACTCTCCCACACACACATACACACACATTCTCTCATTGTGTGGAGTGCAAAGTGCAAGAGCTCCATCTCCTTCTCCAAGCTTGTTGAGAAGTGAAGAGCCTACACCAACACTCTTGGCTATGGAATAAGAATCCAACCAAGAGCCATGCTTCAATGCTTCAAGAGCCATGATTCAATGCTTAAGCTTGCCATCTTCTTCATCTTCATTACTATTCTATTGTGCTATGCTAAGCAAGAAGAGTGATGATAAGTGAGGAACTATTTCTTTCTCCTATGAATGATTATTATTTCTCTTCTCTACCCTCTTTCCCGCTAGCTCTATCCACCTTCGAAGGTGTTTGAGGCCTTGGAACTGAGGCTTGGGATAGTTAATGTTTTTTGCAAAGTTTATGTTATGCTCGTGATGCATGAAGCTTTCCATATTCATTGCATCACCTAGGTCACAAGGAACACAAAGATTGTATTGTATCAAGTCTCTCTTGATGGGAGAATCTATAATATAAACGCCTTTTGAAGAGGGGATCGGCTCCAAGTAAATCCGGTCCTCAACTATTGTCATGTTCTCTAATACTGTCTCTCTTGCAAAAGTATTGTTCATGCCAAGTTAATTAAGTATTATGTTCATGTTGCTACCATCAATTAAGTTCACCCTCTATGTTCTCAAAGTAATCTCACAAAAATGCTCACCCTAATTCTCTTAATTCCGCTATTCTCAAAGTTCATAGCCCATTTCCATTACATTGGTATCAGAGCATTTGGTTTCTCTTTTCTTGCTTATGAAGAGAGGAGTAGCCTATTAATGGTTGATCTTTTAATTATATTAGGGTAAGTGGGACTGGGATCTATTATCGGTTTTGTTGAGCCCACTATGTGGAATATGGTGCACACCTCAAGAGCTTTGTTTGCCTACGACACCATTATTGAGCCATACGAAGTCCAAAAGGATCTTTCCCTCGACAATTCTGCTATGTTAGACCCACTCCACTACTCTCTATAACTAACCAATTCGAGCCATGCGTGTAGATACTTAAGTGCTTATTTTCAAAGGCTAAGAGGAGTAGCAACTAAGGTTTTGAATTTCCAAAGGATACACTAAGTAAAAACATAAGTATAATTAGCGTGGCTGACAATAGCAAAATGAGCATTGATAACTTTGATTTTGCACATAAAGGTGCTAATGATGATGCCCCCATGTTTATCAATTATCTTGTTACTAGGTTGCATCAAGATATGGGCAACCCTATTTTGCAAGCCAAAGCTACCCAATAACTTCGTGTTTATGGGATTTCCCTTTCTCTCCAAGAGAAGAGAGAGTTTAGGAGGCCTCTTAATGAGACTCCCAAAAGAAGACTCTCTCCCATACGAGAGGAGGAATCCAAAGAACAAGAAAGTAATGAATCCCTAAGTTCCTTTGAAAATGTGGCTCCACGAAGACGGTAGTCTAGACAATCGCCAACTCCTCCCAAGAGGAAACGGTCAACACACAATCCTTCTCCTTGTCACTTCAAAATGGAAGAGAGGAAAGAAAGGAAGAAAGGGCAAGAAAGAGGTTACGCTTCTCCTTCTTCTTCACCTTCCGCCTCTTTCGACAAAAGCTATGGCTATTCTCCTAGAGAATACAAGAGGGGAGGACATCGCAAAACTTACCCTGCATGGCAAAGGTCCCAAAAGCTCAAGAAATTCAAAGAGGGAGGAAAGAGTATCTCTTTTCTCACCTATGATGGCACCTTTGGTGCCACCAACAAAGTATTGGCCTTCATCCAACAATTTGATGCAGCCTTTGGAGATGAGAGCTTCACGGAGTCCTCCAAGCTACACCATGTAGCTATGCACTTTGAAAAATTGGTTGTCAATGGTGGGCTAGCCTTCGTGGCAATGGAGAGGCCCCAAAGACATGGAAAACTCTACAAGTTTCCATCATGAAGAAATTCCGTGCAAGTGGTGATGCAAAGAACAAAGTGCTTAGCGCATGGCGGAGCTTGAAGCTGCTCTTCGACGAGTCTATCCACAAATATGTAGACAAGTTTTGAGATTTACATCTCAAAGCTACAGTCTTTCAAAGGATAGACTTCTCCAAACAAAAGCAACAATACTGTGTGGTACTACCTGAAGAAATGGCTGAGTATGTCAATTCACAACGGCCTAGCACTATCACCGAAGCCATCCACCATACTATCGTTTCTTCAATGATCAATTTCCAACAAGGGGTGAGAAGAAATTTCAAGCCCATGGAAAACAAGGATCGAAATGAAGCTAAAGGAAGAGCAATGCTCAAAACTCTTCCCAAGGCAACATCAACACCAACAACAACAAGGCCAAGAAGAAAGGATCTTACAAAGGTAAAAATAAGCTCTCTCCCAAAGAATTAGAGGCCTTTCATAAAGACCATAAATGCTTTAAGTTTGGGGAACAAGGACATGGTTATCGTTCTTGCCCCAAAAGAAATGTACTCAATGACACTCCTAGAGCTTCCATGGTTGAAGCTCCAAAAGATACTCATTGCAAAGGCTCATACCTCTCTTATGCTTGGGGAAAATTAAGGGCGCATGATGCCCTTATTCTCTTTGACCCCGGCTCTACACACAACTTCATATCAACAGAGTTGGCCACTAAGTTGGGCATTCAAGCTTTTGAGATGGGAGATATTGTAATTGCTGACACAGTTTTCAAGGGATAGCTAGCCTCCGTTACTCTCTTGATTGGGAATTTGAGGCTTCATGTTCAAAGCTATGTCGACAAAGAAGACTTTTTTATCTCTCCTCTCCAACATGAGGATGTTATCCTAGGGGCACCATGATTCAACCGCGTGGCTGCCAACATGAAGTTCCCTGAAAGGAGAATCTATTTCACCTACAGGGAAAAGAGCATGTACATAGATGCTAATGATTTGGGAAACACCATATCCCTGGTAAATACGCTTGCTTTTGATAATTCGATGAAAAGCTATATTTTTGCGTATATGATTTTCGTTAGAGAATCTGTAAATGATTCTAATGTTTTCACAAGTAGCAATAAAGGGAATCAAGAGGAATTAGAGTTGTCTAATTTCCTAAATGTATTCCAAGATGTTTTCACATCCCTAGTGAGCTACCTCCAAAACGAGGGGATGATGACCATGCAATAGAGCTTCTACTAGGAAGCTCACCGCCTAATAAACCTGCTTATTGAGTTTCACAAGCTCAACAAGAGGAGATCATGAGACGAGTGCATGAATTGGTGGAAAAGGGGATGGTGGGGCCTAGCTCCTCTCCATTCTGTTCACCAATACTTTTAATGCAAAAGAAAGATGGCACATATCACATGTGTGTCGACTATAGAGCACTAAATAGGATCGCTATAATTTAAAAAAAGAAGATTTCTTGTGTCGTGGGTAGAAGATCTATTTGATAAGTTACAAGTTTTGGCCTGACAAATGCTCCAGTCACATTCAAACTCACAATGGACAAAAATCTTCAGGCCACTCAAATTCTCTTGAGTAGTACAAGTGACACCTCTAGGTAATCTTTCAAGTTGTGAGAGAGAATAAGCTTTTCATCAATCAAAAGAAAAGTGAAGAGATTCAATATTTAGGTCGTATTATCTCTCAAGATGGTATATGTATGAATCGATCAAAGTTGGAGGTAATAAAAGCATGGCCTAATCCAAGGAATCTACATGAGCTAAGAAGCTTATTGGTATGTGTGTATACTATAACGCTTCATAGAAAAATTCTCTCAAATAGCAGGACCATTGCTTAACAAGGAAGAACGTTAAGTACTCGTCGACTGCTAAAGAACAAAATTCTTTTGACAAGCTCAAAGAGAAGCTTACCTCCAAACCAGTCCTTATGCTTCCGGATCTCTCAAAGCTATTTGAGGTCCAATGTGATGCTTGTGGTGATTACCTTGGAGCAGTTTTGCTTCAAGAAGGGCATGCCATAGCATATGAGAGCCAAAGACTCAATGCCGATGAACTGGTCTTGGGCATATACGAAAAATATCTTTTAGCTATTCTACATGCCCTAGACACATGGAAGCACTATCTCTTGGGGGCTCCAAATTCACATGGAAGCACTATTCTACAAATGGATCACAAAGCCTCAAGAAATTCACGATGCAAACCAAGCTCTCCGACAAACAAATGAGGTGGGCAAATTTTCTTTCACAATTTAAATTTCATATTGCTCACACTGGTGGCAAGCACAATCAAGTGGTTGATGCACTTTCACAATGTGCAAGGGTAAATGACCCCCAAAAAATCATCATCGACCAATAAATTGCCCTGTAGAGCTCTAATTGAAGATCCGAGAAGATCGGCATGCTTCACAACTTGAGCACTTCAAACTTATCTGCTCACCCCAGCTCTAGCCATCTACCCATACCTTCCCTATCCGTCAAGGATCTACAATACCTTTCAACTTTGGAGAGCTCTATCTTTCACACCGTGCCTCCGTTTGTTGACGAGCCGTCTGGACCCGTCTAGATGGGCTTCTAGAGCATCTCAAACACTACGTTCCAGGGCACCATCTTGGCACTTCAAATACTTTGACCTACCATCCCAATTGGCCCGTCTTGCAGCCCGTTTGGCCTAAAAAACCACATCATGCATACATTTTTGCTAACACCTGCTTGCCCACGGCCTTCATACCTGCTTTAGCCTTCTACACTACACCTGCCTGCAGGCTTATCCTAGCATTGCACACTTTCTACTCTGGACCAACTTTGGTTGTACAAATGTTTAAGAGACAAGCACTGCTCATAGCTACACAAATCGTGAGGTACTTCTACTTCAACACATTTGGAAGACAAGGAATTTTCAAATCTTAGAGAACTCCTTGGAACTAGCTAAGTTCACAGAGATAGGCCAAGAAAACAG
Source organism: Adiantum capillus-veneris (assembly GCF_014529385.1). Lineage (NCBI taxonomy): Eukaryota > Viridiplantae > Streptophyta > Polypodiopsida > Polypodiales > Pteridaceae > Adiantum > Adiantum capillus-veneris. Next base: position 53,068,683 of record NC_140942.1, on the reverse strand, counting down.
GGCATTGCCAATAGAAAGCAAAGGAACTTAGAGGAGTGGAACTGAACCCTGGGTGCCGCAATTATGGATGTGCAAAGGTGAAAGTATGGGTGCATCTATGGTCACGGGGTGGCTCTCCCATCAGCCAATGTATCTATGATCCATTAAAATGGAATGGCTCGTCACTAATTGTTTGGATTTATCAATATAATCCACTCACCACTGTGAGTCTTGCAAAAAAAAAGATGGGTCTCTTTTAATCTTTTCTTTGGCAAAATTCGCAATTGTGAGTGAATGTATTATAAAGTCACCAACAGATATACAAGTCAGCCTCAAGCTCCTATCGAGCCTTGAGGGAGACAGAGGGTTAGCTAAGTTACAAGTACCCGAGTAACTTGCTATTGTGCAGGGTTGGACTGGATGGCAAGGGTTGCCCTAAGCCAATCATCTGAGCTATACCTTTTAGGGCAAGGGTTGCCGTAAGCCAATCATCTGAGCTATACCTTTTACTTACCACATATATTATATACTTGCTACACAATGTCTGAGAAGCTAGCCATAGAGAGGTCACTATCGAGGAGACAATAGTTTCTTGCCTTCCAAATATTACTGAAGAAACAGTAATATTTCGAAGGCCCTCCAAATATTACTGAAGAGAGGTCACTATCAAAGAGACGACAGTTGATGGCCTTCCGAATATTACTAAAGAAATAGTATCTGACACTTTGAGTACAAATTAGCAGTGCACAACTTCAAAACTGCTTGCCACCAAGGCAAATATCCCTCTTGAAAAACCCTATCGTCTAGTTGTTTGTATTCATTTTCACATCATTCCTCCAAGGCCTCTAATAGCTTGGTCTCTTTTAGTCTTCATGTATTTTCCAAACTCTAGTGAAGAATGTTTTGTCTTGCAGAGAGGCTTCTAAATAGAAACTCTACTAACATAGCTCACCAAACACACTGCCTTTTTATATTCTTCCCCAAGCGTGTGACGTCTAAGATAAAAAAATCAATTATACTTTTTTTAATATTTTTCATTAGATGGACAAAAGAAAATTACACCCTTCGATAGAAAAAGTTACTACTTCCCAGTGCCTGTCTTTTGAAAGAATAGGAAACCCTTCAAATCCTCTTTTTTGTTTTTTTGCAAAACTCACAAACAGTGAGTAATAAATTATAAACCAAAAAATTTTACAAGACTGGCCTGCTCAGAACAAGCTAGAGTATCAAAGAGATCATCATCAAATGACACCAGCCCATGGCGTCCTACATGGAGCCCCCAAGCCCATATACACTGCATAACCTAAACACAACCAAAGGAAAAACATACTGGTCAAGAAACAAAGAGGAATTGGCAAGGGGGATCTCACCATGATGTGTGGCCTCTCACCCTAGCCACCATGTCCTCCATATAGGATCACAAAATGGGGAAATCCCTCAGTCTCTATCACCTGCCAAACGCGAGGTACCTGCTTGATGCCCCTCTTTGAAATAAAACAAATGTTTGCTATTACGATCCCCAATCTCATAAAAATAATAATTCTTTCTAAAAGGGCGGTGGTAATGCGTGTGCTAGTCTCCACCCAACAGTGCTATCTTATAGCCTCCCCCTAGCGTACACATTGTCCGGCCATGCCGGTGGCCTTGCCCATAGGACCCATGTCCTTACATTACCCCCCCCTCCCCTTGGAGAATCATTTTCGTCTTCAAAATTGAACATAGAAAAATGTTTCTTAAGTGCGGAGACATTCTCCCATGTAGAACCTTCTTCGGGTCTATCTAGCCATTTTACCAACACCTGTCGTCTGACATGATGTCTGGTACGAAGCTAATGAGAATCCAAAATCTTTTCGGGCTCATGAGGAATGCTTGGCGGTGCGATAAGGTCAACCAACACACATGTGTGAAATGACATTATCATTTTGTCCTAGCTGTTTTTATAAACGGCTAACATGAAAAACAAGATGAACTCGTGGGTGCTCTAGAAGAGCTAACTTATAGGCCACTTGACCTATACGTTTGAGAATGGTAAACGGTCCACAATAGCGTGGTGAAAGTTTAGCAACTTTTTCCGTCTTTAGACTTTCTGAATTCTCCGGAACTTTGAGGAAACTTGTCTCCTTCTTTGAAAGTAGCAAGACGATGATGCTCATCTGCGAACTTCTTATATTGATCTTGAGCTTTTTAAACATTTTGTCAAGCAACTCGAAGCATGTCAACATGGTCTTGGAGAAAATCCTTCGCTTACTGTATCTTCTCCTTAGCCAACCCCACCATAACGAGTGATCTAGGTTGAAATCCATACAAAAGCATAAATGGACTAAACCCTATAGTCACATGCTTTGAACTATTATAAGAAAATTCCAATATAGGTAAGTAGTCTTCCCAATTGGTTTGCTTCTTGCTAATGTACTCTCGTAGCATATCCTCTAGCACTTGATTAACTCTTTCTGTTTGACCATCCGTTTCTGGATGATCAACCGTACTTAGATTAAGTTTAGTTTCCAACTTTTGGAACACAACTCTCCATAAGTGATTATCGAACTTTCGATCTCTGTCACTAATGATACTAGCTGGAAGACCGTAGAGTTTATATATATGCTCTACAAATAGCCATGCTAATTCCAGTGTCTTAACCGTAGTCTTAGTGGAAATGAATCGACCCATCTTTGTGAGACGGTCTACAATTACCCCAATGGCATCATGGCCACGATTTGTAGTAGTCCTACTACAAAATCCATAGAGATACTCTCCCACTTACCTTGTGGAATCTCTAAAGGATGTAAAAGGCCACCTACCTTGAGGTGCTCTGCCTTATTAACTTGGCACTGTTGGCAGTTTAGTACGTACTCTTGAACATCATGATGTAAGCCCGGCCAATAAAATTACCGTCGAACTAAGGCATACGTCTTACGAATACCTGGATGACCAACACTTGGACTATCGTGACACTCAAATAAGATTTGGCGCCTAGTGTCTGAGTCCTTTGGCACACATACTCTACCTTTGTGGAGTAAGTAGCCACCATCAATGGAAAAATTCTTTCATCGCTTAAGCTCTTCCTGAGTAGGGGTGGAGCTCTGTGTGTGGAGTTTCTATCTGCGCGTGTAGACACATGTTGATCTGGCTGTTCAGAGACATGTGAGTGTGAAGGATCCCTTTTTAAAACTCCACTCCACACTTTAGCATATGATTGATCGTGTGCACACTTGCCATGTAATGACTCCAAAAATCCACTCTTTAGTTCTGTGAAAGCAAGTGAATTAATATGAGGCATCCGACTTAGTGCATCCGCTGCTACATTATATCGCCCCTTGTGATATCATAGCTTACAATCAAATCTTGAAGGATTTCTGCCCATCTAGCTTTACGGCCCTTCAACTCTATTTGAGTAGTAAACCATTTGATACTCTCATGGTCAAAAATTACTTCAAACTCGGCACCATATAAATAGTGTCCCCACTTTCGTAAAGCGTGAATTATGGCATAGAGCTCTCGCTCATAAACAGAATAATTTTGTTGAGCTATATCTAACTTTTTACTTTCAAAGCTATATTAGATCTTCCCTCCTGAAGAAGTACCGCACCAATGGCTTTATCACTAGCATCAGTCTCTACCACAAACGGCTTAAGTGGGTCGACAATTGCTAGGATGGGAGCAGTGGCTATAGCTACCTTGAGCTGTTCAAAACTGCGTTTTTGGGCTTCTTCCCAAGAAAAGGTCTTACCTTTTGCTTTAAGTTGATCCTTCATAGGAACAGTGATTTTGGTATAGTCACGGATATACTGTCGATAAAATCTAGCCATGCCTAAAAATATTTGAAGCTCCTCAGCCGTGTTGGGATGTGTCCATCGAAGAATGGCAGCGACCTTGTCAGTGTCCATCTTGATGCCAGAATAAGAGATCACATGTCCGAGGTAATGTATCTCTGTTTTAAAGAAATCGCACTTGCTTTTCTTAGCATACAGCATGTGAGCTCGTAGCTGTTCGAACACTAATCGTAAGTGTTCTATGTCTTCATCTTCAGTCTTACTGTAAATGAGAATATCATCAAGGAAATCCATAACAAATTTTCCAAGATAGAGACGTAAGACACTATCCATGAGTGTCATAAATGTAGCTGGAGCATTGGTTAAACCAAAAGGCATAACCAAAAATTCAAAATGCCCGAACCGGTGTGTTCTAAAGGTAGTTTTGGAGATATCTTGCAGTAGGATACGTACCTGGTGGTATCCTAAACCAAGATCTATCTTTGTATAGTATCTTGCCCCGTGGAGTTGATCAAACAACTCATCCACTCAAGGCAGAGGATACTTGTTCTTGATGGTTATCGCATAGTACCATCTTTCTTTTTTACCAATAGAATTGGTGATGCCCAAGGCGAAGTGCTAGGTCTAATGAAACCACGAGCGAAGTAGTTAGCCAACTGACTCTCAACCTCCTTGGCTTCTTTAGCACTCATACGATAAGGTGGTTTACTCACCAGTTTAGTGTCTAGCAAAACATCTATGCCATGTTGCACATCATGTGTAGGGGGCAAACCCAATGGCAAATCACTTGAGAACGCATCACTATACTCTGTGAGTAAGTGAGTCAGCTTTTTCCGTGCAAAAGGAGAAAGTAAACTGAGTTATGCTGGGATGGAGAATCTTGTAATTCCTATAATGTTTGTTTTACAACAGTTGCACGTTGCCCTATAGATTTAAAATTGAGAGCACTTTGCTCGTTAGATTTTTTAACACTTTGTTTATCAGTAGAATTCATTGCACTTTGCATACCATTACTAGAATTCACCGCACTTTGCTCTTGAAAATTCACAAGACTTCGAGACAAGCAGTAACACAAACTTCATCTATTAAATCTCCTTACTGCAAAATAGAAATCTCGGTTGTACATATAAGAGGTGCAAATGGTATATTTTTCTCACCAAGCAAAAGCACATGTTTGCCATTGGCCATAAAGGATAAGGAGTTGTGTTCATAACTAGTGTGCAATGTGTTCCCTAAACCATGAAGCCACTCCCATCCTAAAACTATATCAGCACGGTCCATGTTCATAACTTGGAAGTCGAGTGTCATCGTATGATCTTGAACAATAATCTCAACCCCTTGAACTACCGTGTCCCATACTTCTTTATCATTCCCAGACATCTGCTACACCACATACTTGTGAGAACAGGAAGTCTGTGTAAGCTTCAATTTCTTGACTAGCTTATAGTTCAAGAAGTTATGAGTTGCACCATCATCCACTAAAATACGAACACGTTGTCCCTTAATAGTGCCATGCATGTGAATCAAATCATGGGGGCCAAAGGTGGGCTGCCACATTGAAGCAGGCACACAACACTTGTGCTTTTCTTCCATATGAAGAACCTCTACAACACAATATTTAGGAGATGAATCTAATGTGAGGCGTTGCACCGTGTGCATGGCCTTTTCTTTGCCTTGCAAAAGAGGACAATCTTTCTTGTTATGTAAGACATCTAAAACACAAATTGTGTTTCTTTGCACGTTCAAAATCAACAGTGCTGAGAGACTCACGTGGAGTATCTCGTGATTGCTTAGGCTTCTTAGCCTCTTGTGGGCGTGGAGAGGTAGATTGTCTCTTATTCCTCTTGGAATGTGTGGGAGACCTACCTCGTCATTGGCTCTTAGCCACATTGCTCTTAGCAAAAGTATTCTTAGACTAGGGAACATTTCCTTTCCTCTCTCTGTCATCATCATATCTTTGGGCATGACTGATGGCTTCTTCCAAAGTTTTTGGATGTTGGGTCTTGACATGAAGACGATAGTCTTTGTCAAGACCCCTATTAAAACCCCATATCTTTTGGAATTCATCTAGACCTTCTAGTTTTAATATGATTTTCGGATACTTCGAAAGGTATTGTGTGAGAGAGAGGCAAGACATGTGGCATGCATCCCATGCTAACCAATTCTTATCTTCTTCATTGGAGTCCAAAAACTCTTTTGAGAAAGAAGCTTGAAACGCATCCCAAGACGGAGGACGAGCATCTATTGGAAATGTCATCCACCACTTACAGGCTTTGCTTTTAAGAGATAGACTTGTTTCCACAGCCGTCTTTATATACGGGGTGTGTCTCAATGTATGAATATCACTCCATTTGTGTAAGAACGTATTGACTGCATCCTTATTGCGATCACGTTCTTCCCTGTGAAACTCATGAATGGTGATATTCTTAAGTAATTCATTGCTACCTTCTGCATCTTCTGTAGTACTTGTCTCTTGGACTCCTTGAGTCGTGCGAGCTTGGTTCCCTTGAGCCGTGCCACTTGTGGCTCCTTGAGTCGTCTGTGAATTCATAAATTTCACAAGTAACTCTGTAAGATTGGTAACATTTGCATTGAGTGCAGAGAGGTTGCTTTCAAGTACGCTTTGGCGATGTTCCAAAGTCTTGAAAGAAGCCATATCTACAAGCCCGTGATCTCCTAGATCATCATCATCATGCATATTAGTGTCAACAGCACTCGTGGTACCCTGATTTTGATCTATGTGCTCAAAATCAACCGTGTGTGTAGGTGGGATATACTCACTGGCCATGGTAAACACACATTAAAGAGAGAGAAAAATGACAACTTGTACCTTGAGAAATTGAAGTCTTTGTGTTTTATATGCTGCGCAATTTGCGTTGTATGCGAACCTCGCCTTGCGGGATTTGAGCGCTTCACTTGTCATTCATTGTAAGAACACCTTTGTTGATTCTTCACAAAAACCCGTCGTTTTTGTGAAGGCTTTTGTTCACTTTGAAGCTACCTCTTTGAGGAAAAAAGAATTTTTGGAGGAAAACTTGGCTTCCTCCAAGAAATGAACAGGAAGGGTGAAGCTACTTCCTTGATGTTTGAAGCTTTCCCTTTCCTTCTAGTTTTCCTTTCAACACAAGTAGGCTATCTTTCCTTGTTATACACAACAAGGGTCAATAACTTGATGGTAAAGTGTTGGCCTCTTACCCTCATGGGGTGGGTTCAACCCTCCTTCATGCAAGGGTTAAGCGGACCTTCCTACGTGCGTAGCCAACGCCAAAGAAAGCCTTCAGAGCCTCGGTGCTGTCGAGTTACTGGTCGAGTTTGCCTTGGTTGCCCGTCTTAGTCGCCTGTTGTGGAGGGCGTGGATAGGGGGGTCGCGGTCGGCTATCGTTGTCTCTCCACGCACCGCGCACAAGAAAGCGGGCCTGCCTTCTTTTGTTGCACAGCGGAGACGTCATTGTCTGCGGAACGTGGAAGAGAAGCAAAGCGTCGGAGACGTCACTATCTGCGAAACGTAAAAGAGAAGCAGAGCGTCGCAAGCATATGCAAGCCGCTTTTTGCCTCCTCCCAAAAATAGCTCGGATACCAATGAAAGGGCGGTGGTAATACGTATGCTAGTCTCCACTCAATCATGCTATTAGTATAGCCTCCCCCTAGCGTACACTGTCCGATCGTGCCGGTGGCCTTGCCCATAGGACCCATGTCCTCACACTTTCTAAACATCTTAAATGCATAAGGGAAGAGAGAGTTTAGGAAACGAAAAGACACGTGAAGATGTCTTTTCTCATGAAGGGCCAGGAGGCAGCCATGCTTCTCTTCGAAGCCTAATGTCCCACCTTGTCTATTTGGGGAGGGGATCTTCGAAAGGCGGAGTCCGTCGTGGCAAGACATTCTTCGGGGCTCTCTTCCGTCGAGGTGGGCTTCCCCTCAAGTCTGAGTCGGTGGTGCTGGTTCTTGGCGGATTTTTTGACGATACATGGCTCCCCGTTAATAGCCTGAGGACTATGGGACTTTGCGATGTTCGGTCCACTCCATGTTATCAATGGTTTGGTGTGGTCGCGGCTGGTGTCATCGACCTGTGGTGGTGATGGTGATTCCTTTTTGCTCAGCTTTGACTTCTTTGAGTATGATGCAGGGTATGTTTCTTTGTCTTTTCTGATTTTGCTATTGCATGGTGTGGGCACGGCATCACTTATGAGAGAAGGGTTACTATGGTGGCTCCCAATTGTGTTCTAGCAAGATATGTTTGGGTGTATCGGGAATAGACTCTGTCCTTGTGAATTGTATGGGTTTTGAGCTTCCCTATATAAAGCTCGGGTATGGATTGTGTTGTTTTCTTGGTATGTGGTTGATGCCATGGATCGATATGGGCATGGCTTGCACTATAATTTTTTGTTTCTAATACACTATAAACACTCACTTTTTGTGAGTTCTGCCAAAAAGAAAAAAAAATTAGAGTGTCCTTGCACTATGTGCGTAGTGAATATATTTTTTTTTGAAGCCATTGGGAATACCTTATACTAAAGTTAATACCATCATTAACTTTGCATTTATGGTGCTAATTAACAAGCTTAATCCAGAGGTCCACCATTGCTCCCCAGGGTTCTGGTAGATCTAAAATTGCCCCCAAGTATTAACCAACCTTTTGAGAAATCAGCAATTCTTTGTCATGTGTGAACATGTTGAAAACTTTGTTCAAACTTTGAAAAGTTTTGTAATTTGATAGCTACTTTTCAAACTTGTAGGTTGAGTTGTGTTGTACCCTACTCGCAAACTTTCCTCAAACTTGATATGGAAGGACGGTAAATTTCCTGGTTGAAAAAACCAATTTGAATTTGATTGGAGCTTACTTTTCAAAGTAAAAATTGGGCAGTTGTAATTAATCCTTGCAAATGCCATACATTAAGGAAAACTCCTTTTTGCCTCATTAGTTTGAACTTAAAAAACAAGGCCAAGAAAATATTTTCTTTAAAAAAATTTGGTGAATCGATCCTTTTTGTTGGCTCCAATCTACATGACACTAAGAGAAAGAAAACACAAGGGGGCTAGCTTAGTTGGAAGAGGGTTGGACTTGCATCACCAAGGTGGTGGGTCAAACCCCCACTAAATGCCCTTGGGTATCTCAAGGCAAAGGATGGTCTCGAGTGCTCGTCTTGATGCATGGTGTTGGTGGAATAAAAAAGATGACTTGTCAACACTAATTTATTTATTTTTTAGAAGACATTAGTAAATGCACTCATCACAAAATGGAAAAAATCCTAGATTTTTGTTGAAAAATGGGTTGTTTAGTGCATTTTTAAGGCCGTGGTAGTCTACAAGAACTGTTTGGAGCAATTGTGGACCATTAAATTATGTAACTAGACTCTAATGAGCAATTGCGGCCCATTGAATCAAGCTTTGTTGATTAGGGCCGC
>NC_140942.1:51585105-51829353 GCF_014529385.1 Adiantum capillus-veneris | reverse complement strand
CCCCCACCCCCCGCCCCCCCCCCCCCCCCCCCCCCCCTCCCCCCACCCCCCCCCCCCCCCCCCCACCCCCCCCCCCCCCCCCCCCCTAATATCCTCTCTCCCAATTTACCCCCCACTCTCAAACCCCCCAGCCAGGCGAAAGCTTTGAAAAAACAAAAAAAACCCAACGACCCCCTCCCTCGTGCTCAATTAGTGATGGTCCCATTCAAAAAAACCCCCCCCCACCCCCCCCCCCCCCCCCCCCCCCCCCCCCCCCCCCTTCCTTTCACTCACTTTACATTTTCCCCCCCCCCCCCCCCCCCCCCCCCCCCCCCCCCCCACCCACTCTCATTACCCCCCCTTTTTTTGGCCCGCCAATATTCCTTCCCCGACCTCCTCCCTCTTCCCCACCCGCTCACTCACCTTGCCCTCGGCCTCATGCGCCTCCCCCCCCTCTTGGCCCACTGATATATTCCGTCACTCCCACCCATTGACTTGTTTCCCTCCCCTCATCCTCAAGCTCCCATGCAAGACAGTAGAAACCCCCCCCCCCCTCTCTCTCTCTCACCCACACATCTCCCCTACCCCACTCCAAGACTCACCCCTCCCTCTCCCTCATCTCTCTCTCTCTCTCTTCTCTCTCTCTTCTCTCTCTCTCTCTCTTCTCTCTCTCTATCTCTCTCTTATCCACACCTCACCCCTCCCTCTCCCTCACAATCTCTCTCTCTCTCAGCTCAGTCCGTGACGGACACCGCTCTCTCTCTCTCACTCGGGCGCTCAGGCCACGCATGAGGAATCCTCTCTCTCTCTCTCTCCTTCTCACGGACACAGCAATAGGACCACTCTCTCTCTACACACCGTATACACCCACAACACAACATACACACAATCACCCCCCCCTCCCTCCCCTCTCTCCCCTTCGGCGTTGTGCACTCATTTCGCAGGACCCCGACTTCCCCATCCGGGCGCTCACGCACTGCAGCAGGCCATCCACACACACACACACACACACACACACACCTATACCTACACACACACACACAATATACACACATTTCACACCACACTGTTTTCTACCCTACCCCATCCCCCCCCCCCCCCCCCCCCCCCACCCCCCCCCCCCCCCCCCCCCCCCCTCCGCCTCGCGTTGTAGAAAGCAAGCCATCCGCCATCCGCCATAAACAGAAAACAAAAAAAAACTATATATATATATTATATATATAAATCCCCCCTTCCCAAGCACGTTTTTCGCACACACATACATATACATACACACACACCCGCCCTCATGCATGAATACATACACACACACACACACACACACGCATATACGCACCACACCACAACACAACAAAGGAGAAACGACTACGACATTGATGAATAAAGAAGAAGGATCCAAAGCACCCACCGCCAACAACAAAAAGAGAAAATGCGCCGAAGGCATGCCCCGGCCGACTCTGAAAAGAAGTACGCTCGACACCGACGCACTAGCATCACACCATTCGGCGGCAACAGGAAACCACGACGCCATCCCAGTAATTTATAGGTTATTTTCATCATTATCTTCAGTTTTCACCGGAGCCATTGTAAATTTCTATTTTTTGTAAACATCCTCTCTCTAGGTGATGGTCACAAAGGCCCACCTAGAGATTCCCATCTTTTAATAACCTCCCAAAACAAAGCAAGGGTGAACCACACCTGGCCCACCACTTTCTTTGTCTCCCCGATTAATCGTACCCTAACCACACTGGGATTACCATAATCCAAGCAGCCAACACCTATAAATTGGCACTGAGAGGTCACTATCGGGGGGGGGGGGGGGGGGGGGTAGGGAATTCATGAGGAGCCAAGCATTTGGTAGAGTGTACTGGGAAGGATTGAAACTATCACCATCACGGGGAGGGGGCTTGTATGTTGGGTTTGCCTTGGGAATTGCATCATCCGAAGGGAACCACATCCATCTCTCGACTCCAATGGTAGATGCACACACGTATGCACGCTCTTGGCCGTAAGTATTCACAATAATTGAGTCGTCTTACAGAACGCACCAACTAGGTTGCACCACCTCCTCTCCCTACCTCTCTACCACCATGGCATGCCGCTTTGTAAATATTGTAGAAATAATTCACCCTCACACCCCCGAGGGTTTTCATCATTTGCAAATAGCTCTCTCTCTCTCTCTCTCTCTCTCTATGTGTAGGTTTGCGGTGTTCATATCATCGCGGTTTTGCATCCTAGACGCTCAAAGCTAGGCTCAAGGTGTGCCATTCGGCCCCTGGCATTTTGGAGGCCGTCGGGGTTCGGGGTTCGCTTTGCGTCCGTCAGTGTCCCATTAGAATGATGTCAGTAGCATACAAAATTATTGCCAAGGTGGTAGCTCTCAGCCATTGCCCCCCTCTTGAGTCGGATAATCTCTCCCCATGAACATGGGTTCATTAAAGGGAGATCTATATATGACAATATCTTGGCAGTGAGGCGGTCTGGGGCGGGCAACAGGAGAGGCGACCTCTAAACACCACTCAAGGCTCTCGTGCTGCTCAATTGGGGTTAGGGCAAGCACAATCACAGATAACAAATACCCACAGCCAGAAACCAATACAGGAAAAGGGGCACCACCTAGTTGTATATGTGAACTAGGACGCACGCGATATCTCCTTGTAATCAAACACACAAAGGTAGGGAAATGCAAGATAGCCACACACACACCAAACACAAACATTCACCATGCCAGAGAGAGGTAAAGAGCACAAATCAACTTGAGCAACTCAGTCTTAGCCTTAAAGACTAGATGCACACAAAGCTTGATGAGAAATAGAGAGACAACACAAAACTTGACCTTGTTGCCAATACACAAATTGTCTTAGGGTCACAGGAGCCCTCTCACCGAGCACCCTCTTACAATTGACCTTTTAGGCAAACAATTCAACAAGCCCTCAAACCACCAAGCATGAAATGTCACCACAAACTTCAAGGACAATATACCTTCAAACACCTGACGAGCCAACTTATCAAGTCAATTTGGAGAGAAGAGTCATAGTCGCAGCATACAATTGCACCCAAAAGTATAAATCTTATTTATACACAAGAGTAGGCTACAAGTGTGGTGAAGAGTATGGCATACACTCCACTCCTCTAGATGGCCTAAATAACTTCAAGCTTCTCCATGCACCTATGTGTAGTGATGGAATAGAGCACTCACAATGCATACACTCTACATACACCTTGAGTATGTATATATTTAGCACAAAAATTTGTTTGTAACAACATATAGACAAAACGTTGTGACATGGGAGTTGCAGGTTTGGGAGTGGGAAGGAGAGGGAGAAGTGTGTAAGAGTGAGTAGGTGTGTGGAAGGGTGAGAGAAATCGGAAGATTTTTTTAGTGTATGAGGTGGCAGTTTTGAAGTCGGCCATAAATTTCATGTAAAATCGCCCTTAACTTTAAATTTTTTGAAAAACTTATTTAAAATACCTCAGCTCACGAGATACGTTTTGTCTTTTGGAAGTATCCTCAAATTCGGATCAGAAGAAGGTGTCAAAATTCGAGAAAAAAGCTGTCCTTGCAGCACATAATAAAGCTTGAAGTGGGCCACTATTTGATTCTTTTTCCTTTGTAGTCTTCGATGTGAGCCTCCATACATCAACCATGACCTAATATTGCCAAGGAGCTTGCACACATGTATGGTATAAGATAAGTATCAAATATAATATATAATTATGGGGTAAGAAGATAGGTTAGCTAGTCATGAAAAATGGACACATGGGATGCATGGTGGCAAAACATATATAAAATAAAAGGAGGAAAATCATGAGGGAAGGGACCCTCAGTTATTCTCTACTTTGAGTAATTCATGGAATTTATTTGAAGATAAAATCTATGTACTTGTGAATATTTTAACTAGGAGGAATGGAAAAATAAAAATAAAAAAATATGACGGAGCTGATATGATTATTGGTGAATTTTTACAATGAAGTCACATAAAGGTTTTTCAAGGCTTGTGTGAGTAGAGCATAAGGGATAGAATGATAGTAAAATATGTATAAGGAATGACATGAGATGGAAGCTAGTCTACTTAGGCCTGATAACGCACACCTAGGAATATGTATTTATATAAATACAATTTTTTTGAAAAAAACCCTTTATACTTAGGTCCTTTATTTGATAGAAAATATTTACATATAAAGAGGACCGTAATATTATAAGTTTATTTTTTTGTCTCCTAGCCCAATGACTCGTTTAACGATTTAATAAAAAAATGTGATAAAAACCCTAAACACACGCACACTATTTACAATGAAAAAGTGAGCCTAGTCATTGTTCTAGGGTGTTTTTGTGGGGTGAAGTGGCTTCTTAAAATTATTTTATGAGAGCGGAAAAATGGCTATCATTTAGCCCTCCCCTAGATGATGGTACATTCATGTACCATCAAAAGGCATATCTTCCAACGAGAGTGTTTTTCTATCCTTCGTGATATTTGGTGGCTTAGTTGAATCTTCATCTTGTAGTACAAAGATCAAAGACTTACATGGTATTGTAGTTGTTTCATTCTCTTGTAGATCCTCTAGTAGAACTCGACTCAAGTAAGGCTTTGATCGATACCCATTCACCTTCTTGGGGTGCTCCTTGCCATCCAAATCCATGAGTTGATAGTAGCTAGAGTTGAAGATCTTCTTGACAATGTATGGTCCCTGCCATCTGGTATTGAACTTCACATCAAAGCGATTGTCAAGGCGATTATTTTACCTTAGCACCAAATCTCCTTCCTTGATCCCTTTGTCTTTCACCTTTTTGTCGAGCTTGTCCTTTATTTGCGCAGCCTTTCTTTTATAGCACTCATAAGCCACCTCCCGTTTCCATTCTAGTTTTGCGAGGGTGAGACTTCAATCTTCCCATGCTGCTTCTTCTCCTTGTGCCACCTTTCCATGAAGTTGCATTGTTGGAATGTTGAGCTCGATGGGTTGCAAAGCTTCTTGATCATAGACTAGGTGGAAGGGTGTGAACTATGTCGCTTCCTTGTAGGTAGTCCGATAGGCCCACAATTCTCCATCCAAGAAGTCATCCCATAGCTTTGTCTTGTTCTTTACCATCTTCCGGATGATTCTTGCAATGATACCATTAGCCTTCTCTACCAAACCATTTGACTGAGGGTAGTAGGGTGTGCTATGCCGATGTAGAATGTGAAGCTCATCACAAACTTCCGTGAGAAAGCCCTTCCTAAACCCTGGACCATTGTCATAAAAAATCTCCAAAGGTGTGCCAAATCTGCAAAAAATGTGAGTGTACACAAACTTGATAACTGTCCTCTCATTCACTCTTGCCACACTTTGAGCTTCTACCCACCTAGTCATGTAGTCTATGGCCACCAAGATATACAATTTTCCATTTTTAGTCCTGGGCAATGGATCCATAGCATCAATGCCCCATTTTTCAAACACACCATTTGCAAGGACTAATTGACATGGACCATGTAATAGACGCTTGTTTCCATTAATCTGACAATTGTGGCAGCTTTTACACCAATGTTGAACATCAATGTGCAATCTTGGCCAAACATATCCGGCAAGCAAAATCTTTTTTGTAGTGAGTTCCTATGCAAAATGACCACCACACGCTTCCTCATGCAAACCTTCAAGAATGGCTGGAATCTCCTTGGTTGTTGGTATTCTCCTACAAACTTGATCCTTTCCCCTTTGGTAAAGGGCACCTTCCAAAAACAAATATGAACTCGCCTTCTTAATGAGCCTTTGCTTTTGAGCCTTTGTGAAGCCCTGTGGAAACTCGCCCTCTAAAATGTAGCTCACAATGGGAGCCAATGACTCCATCCCCTGGTACCTTGGTTGCTTTAACATTGTTGCTGCCATGATGACCTGCACTTCACTCTCAACACATGCAACTGCTTTTTGTGCAAGTAAATCTTCATTTTGTTTCCTAGGGATATGATATAGTTGCACTTCTTCAAATTGATTAAACAACCTACAAATGGCATGAACTTTTGTCCTTAGGTTTTCGTTCTTGCATGCCCAAATGCCTAAAATCTACTTCACAATGAGAACTGCATCTCCCTTTACCATGAGACGTCGTATACCTTGGCCAATGCACATTTTTAAACCATGAAGTAGTGTGTCGTATTCTGCTTCATTGTTGCTAGTTGAACTTGGTAGATTGACCTTCTCTTTCATGACCACCTCTCCACTTGGGTTGAGCAATACTAGCCAACCCCCTGCTTTTCCTATGACTCGTCAAAAAGCTCCATCAAAGAACAAGGTAAAAGCATTATGAATACTTTTAGGTGGTGGCAATGGTAAGGTCTTTACTTCAGGCACCTTAATCTCCTTCTCATGTACCCTATAAATAAGGATCCCTGCCAATTGTGCACGCACACTATCTTCTACTTTGAAAGAGTATTGAAACTCTTGCAACTCCATAATCCACTTTGAGATCCTAGTAGTAAGATTCATTTGAGATGACACCGCAAACATGAGAGAAATCATCATGAGTTCTGCCTCCGTGTAACCTCTCTCCAAGGCATGACCCTACTAGCAAAGTAGATGGGTCGCATTCTCGTACTGTGGGGATCTTGCTGTAGTAACACAGCACCAATTGTTTCCTTCCCAACACTAGAGCTAACAAAGAATGTGTACTCCCAACAAGGAGGCATGAGTGTTGGTAGCTCTGACAAAACGACTTTAATGTTAAAAAAGTAATCTTCAAGCTCATCAGACCATGCAAATTCTACTTGTTGTGTCAACTTTTGCAAAGGATGAAGCAACTCCGAAGCTAAGTGAATAAAGCGTGACATATACTTCACCTTTTGAATGAATAAGATGACCTCTTTGAGATTCTTGGGTGATGGGAGATCAATAAGAGCCTTTGCCTTTGAAGGATCCACCTCAATGCCTTTATAGGAAACCTTGTGACCAAGCAAGATCACTTCATCCTCACCTATGTGACATTTATCGGGGTTGAGTTGACCGCCCATGTCGTAGAGCTTCTTTAAACCTTCTTCTACCCTTTGTAGATGCCATGATTTTGAGCTATAAATGCAGAAATCATCAATGAACACCCTAATTGACTTTCCAAAGAATGCTTGAAACACCATGTTCATGAAACGTTGGAATGTTGCAGGAGCATTTGTCAGACCAAATGGCATAACTCTAAAAGCATAACAACCCCAAGGAGTGATGAAGGTTGTTTTTAACTGATCTTCCAATGCGATACCTATTTGAAAGTAACCTGAGTAGCCATCACACACAGTGTACTTCTCATGACCAGCTACCTCATTTAGTATCTCATTCTGAAATGGGAGGGGAAAGTGATCTGTTTTTGTTGCCTCATTGAGTGGACGGTAATCCACACACACCCTCCACTTGCCGTTTTTCTTAGGAGTGACAACAACGGGAGAGACCCACTCTAAATTATCCACTGGATAAATGAAACCTGCTTCTAGAATATTTCTTACCTCCTTGAGTAAAGCCTGCTCCGTTATAACTCCTAGCCTTCGTAGCTTTTGAGCTTTAGGTGTGGCCTCAAGCTTCAACTCAATTTTGTGTTGAACAGCATCTACTCCACGCACATCGGTGTAGTCTTTAGCAAGAAGCCTAGGAAATTTCGTTAGCACACATTTGAACTCCTCTCTTTCATCCTTTGTAAGTGTTGTAGACAACATACCTTCTAACATTCCTTCATCTTGCACATTTTGGTTCTCTTGGGGACCTACCTCTTCCAAACCTGGGCAAGAGGTCTCTTGCTTTTTTGGCTTAAACCTTACCCCCATGACTTCGATGGAAGACTCCTCTTCAGTAATGCTGTCGCTACTTTCTCCTTCTGAAGTGCTATCAGTCCAGCCTTCCTCCATCTCACTTTGAGATGATTCTTCATGGAGCTCCTCTTGGCGTTGCTTCTTCATGTCAAAGACAACCTTCTTATGATTTTCATTCCTACAAATTAATTTTCCACTCTCCCAATCCTGCAAAGCTCCCATTTTCATTAGCCATGGTCTTCCTATGATAAATGGGTAACCATTTCCCTTGGTCGACATAACATAAAAATCCACCGCCTTCTTAATGCCAAAGGTCTCCACAAAGACATTTCTACAAATGCCTACGCACCTAGCCTTGCTAATTTTTGCCATTTTTACTTTTATTTCAGGTGTCTCATGGATGTGCATGCCTAGTCTTTGCATGAGTCCCTCTGTCATGATGAAAATTTGTGCACCCCCATCCACTAGACCTTTCCTAACCAATCTTCCTTTGATGTAAAAATCTAGCACAGGTGTAATATCCTCATTCATTTCAGCATGTGCAATTTTTACAACAGGAACACTCTCTTTTATCTTTCTCCTAGTGCTAACTGCGTTCGTTAAATCCCTCCTAACTTGTGGGCATATTGCAAGAAACTGAGGCCATGAGATATCAGGACCCTTACCTCTCATGTCTTCCAATAGGTTGTATGGAGCCATACCATGTCCAAGAGGGAAGTCTTCAAGGTTGATAAGACGCCGAGTCCTCTTAGCTTCCTTGGTTTCCTTTGCCTTCTTTTCTCATCCATGGTCACTTTGTGATGTAACCCCTTCTTTCTCCTTACCTTTTCCTCGCCCACGCTTAATGCCATTTGCTTCCATGTCAACCGCTCTTGAATTTATCACCTCTGCCACATGCACATTTGGGTCTGGAAAAGGTGGAACTCCTTCCACTCCTTGTGGAGGTGGTCTTGCTCCATTTGGCCTTTGTAGAAGTCGTGGTTGCTGACTAGTTCCTTCACCTGCATTCATCACTGAGTAATTCAAGTTAGGTCTCCCTGGCTCCCCACGGGGCCAAGGACAATTATACATACCATGCCCGGACTCACCGCAATTCCAACATTGCAAGACTCTCCTAGGTCGTGGATCTCGCTCTTCAGACTTGTTTGCTTGTCCCTTTGGACCTACAGCTTGTGCAAGGTGAATTGACAGGCTGCTTAAAGATTCATTTAATTTCTCAATCACTTCCGTTGTTACCTCAGGAAGCTCCTTAGATGTTGATGCTTGTGACTTACCTTTGGGTCTAAGACCTTCTATTGGAACCTCCCCCCTTAAGCACTTGAGTTTCCTATATTTCTCAGCAGCCCTAGTTTCAACTGCATCAAAGGTAGCAGGTGCACTCGCCTCAACTTTTACCTTAAGGTCGGGAAAGAGTCCGGCTATGAACCTCTCCTTCTTTAGAAATTTTGCACCATCACCAGGGTTAGCAACATTTCGTATCCATAGAGCCCAAAGACGTAGAAACTCTTGCTTGTACAAGTACTAGTCATCTAAGTCTTTTTGCTTCGGAGAAACAATGTCTTGACATAGTTTTTGAGTTTTTTGGGGATCAAAGAAGTATTTCTTGAAACGATTCAAAACTTCTGTGTAATTACCCTTAACTTCCTTAGGCAAAGAGTCAAACCAAGTGCTAGCATCTTTCCTAAGGACTACCTCAAACATTTCTACACGTTCCTGATCAGTTACTATCCTCTTGATACGGCAAGACATTTTGAAATTTGCTAAGAATAATTCTGCATCCTCCCCAGGCTCTCCAAAGAACAAGGGGTAGCCACTCCTTTGCCTAGTTGTATCCATGTTGCTGGTTTTACTCAAAAATTTCTTTTTCTTTTTTTTATTTTTTGTTTTGCAAAATCAAATTTCAAAGTAGAATGAAAATGTAAACGTCAAAGCTTAGATCGTAGCGAATCAATGGCAAAATGAACGGATTGACTGAGGCATCGATAGCCGCTACTTGCCTAGGTTCAAACATACGACGGAAAACACGTTGAAATTGTAACTTTGTGCCAACTATTACATGCACATCTTGTCTAGCCAAAGGAATGAATGTACATCAAAAGAGAAATTATAGTCTACAAGTGGGAGTATAATAGGATTTGGAGATTTTAGAATATCTCTTAATGCTTCAGCACCAAAGAGGAATACAATACGTTGTTGAAAAAAGATTTTTCTATCAATGCGAACATTTATCCTAATCCCTTGCACCCAATGAAACTGATGAAATTGAATTGCATGAGAGGGATTAGGAGGTGGTGGATTGTTCGTGTAAACACAACTAGTTTTTGAAGACTTGCCTTGTGTATGCTAACACAACCGCTCGTCCTCCGTGGGGGCACCAATTTGAGGCGGTCCGGGGCGGGCAACAAGAGATGCGATCTCTAAACACCTCTCAAGGCTCCCGTGCTGCTCAATTGGGGTTAGGGCAAGCACAATCACAGATAACAACAACCCACAGCCAGAAACCAATACAGGAAAAGGGGCAGCACCAAGTTGTATATGCGAACTAGGATGCACGCGATATCTCCTTGTAATCAAACACACAAAGGCAGGGGAATGCAAGATAGCCACACACACACTAAACACAAACATTCACCCTGCCAGAGAGAGGTAAAGAGCACAAATCAACTTGAGCAACTCAGTCTTAGCCTTAAAGACTAGATGCACACAAAGCTTGATGAGAAATAGAGAGACAACACAAAACT
Source organism: Adiantum capillus-veneris (assembly GCF_014529385.1). NCBI lineage: Eukaryota > Viridiplantae > Streptophyta > Polypodiopsida > Polypodiales > Pteridaceae > Adiantum > Adiantum capillus-veneris. The sequence goes on along the minus strand of NC_140942.1, from coordinate 51,818,873 downwards.
TGACCTTGTTGCCAATACACAAATTGTCTTAGGGTCACGGGAGCCCTCTCACCAAGCACCCTCTTACAATTGACCTTTTAGGCAAACAATTCAACAAGCCCTCAAACCACCAATCATGAAATGTCACTACAAACTTCAAGGACAATATACCTTCAAACACCTGATGAGCCAACTTATCAAGTCAATTTGGAGAGAAGAGTCGTAGTTGCAGCATACAATTTCACCCAAAACTATAAATCTTATTTATGCACAAGAGTAGGCTACAAGTGTGGTGAAGAGTATGTCATACACTCCACTCCTCTAGATGGCCTAAATAACTTCAAGCTTCTCCATGCACCTATGTGTAGTGATGGAATAGAGCACTCACAATGCACACACTCTACACAACTAGGCTTGAAGAGTGGTGTGTTATGTGTTGAGAATGGTGTGGTGTAGTGTGATCATGTGATGATTTACAAGGGAGAGAAGGGCTCTATTTATAGGTTTTAAAGGCCCCGATTAGGATTAGGCCTAATCAAGTTTATTTGAAGGAATAAAAGATTATGCATACTTTTTATTTTTTTTTAATGAGGGTGGGTCTCTCTTGTCCTTTGAGTCACATGGATGTGGGCTCAAAGGAAGAGAATTATTGAGGATGAAAGGAGAGAGGGATTGAGTGAATAATTTGGGAGTGCCTACTCTAGTAGAGGGTGCATTTTACAATAAGGTTAGTGGTTAGTACTTAGTAATTATCACTACAAAATATTTACAAAATAATTCACCAAATGGTGAGATATATGATGAGAAAATTTAGAGAAGGGATGATCTTGTAAAGAGAGGTTGAAGCTTTGGAGAAGTTGACATTCACCTCTTTACAACACCGGAAGAAGAAGCGGTCAGCATGGCGAAGTTGCACGTGTCGTTGAAGCTATGTTAGCTCGAAACTTGGATAATTCATGATAAAAGCCTTCATTTGCAGAGGTTAAACAAAGATTTTTTCTGATTTTTTGAATTTCTTTACAAAGCTGAAGAGAGTATGGTAATATGCACATATATGTAGAGAGAAAGGGGGACACATAGGGTGTAGAAATGGAGGATGAAGGCTATGGAGGTGTGAGAGAAGTGGCAATGGTGAAGAGGGTGAATTACGACATGGGAGTTGTAGATTTGGGAGTGGGAAGGAGAGAAAGGAGTGTGTAAGAGTGAGTAGGTGTGTCGAAGGGTGAGAGAAATAGGAAGATTTTTTTTGTGTATGAGGTGGCAGTTTTGAAGTCGGCCATAAATTTCATGTAAAATCGCCCTTGACTTTAAAGTGTTTGAGAAAATTATGAAAAATACATTAGCTCACGAGCTTTGTTTTATTTTTTGGAAGTATCCTCAAATTCGGATCATAAGAAGGTGCCAAAATTCGAGCAAAAAGCTATCCCTGCAGCACCTAATAAAGCTTGAAGTGGGCCACTATTTGATTCTTTTTCTTTTGTAGTCTTCCAAGTGAGCCCCCCATACATCAACCATGACCTAATATTGCCAAGGAGCTTGCACACATGTATGGTATAAGATAAGTATCAAATATAATATATAATTGTGGGGTAAGAAGATAGGCTAGCTAGTCATGAAAAATGGACACATGGGATGCATGGTGGCAAAAAATATATAAAATAAAAGGAGGAAATTCATGAGGAAAGGGACCCTCAGTTATTCTCTACTTTGAGTAATTCATGGAATTTATTTGAAGATAAAATCTATGTACTTGTGAATATTTTAACTAGGAGGAATGGAAAGAAAATAAAAAAATAAATATGATAGAGCCGATAAGGTTATTGGTGAATTTTTACAATGAAGTCACATAAAGATTTTTCAAGGCTTGTGTGAGTAGATCTCAAGGGATAGAATGATAGTAAAATATGTATAAGGAATGACACGAGATGGAAGCTAGCCTACTTAGGCCTGATAACGCACACCTAGGAATATGTATTTATATAAATACAAATTTTTTGAAAAAAACCCTTTATACTTAGGTCCTTTATTTGATAGAAAATTTTTACATATAAAGAGGACTGTAATATTATAAATTTATTTTTTGGTCTCCTAGCCCAATGACTCGCTTAACGATTTTTTAAAAAAAATGTGATAAAAACCCTAAACACACGCACACTATTTACAATGAAAAAGCGAGCCTAGTCATTGTGCTAGGGTGTTTTTGCCGGGTGAAGTGGCTTATTAAAATTATTTTATGAGAGCCAAAAAACGGCTATCAGCAGCAATGGTAGGAATTGAGTATGCATCCTTCTTCAAGCAAGAGTGCATCTTGCTGCAGGTGGACCTTGACAAAGCCTATGACAGAATAGTATGGTCCTCTTTAGAAGAAGTCATGGGAGCTCTGGGCTTTGGGCCTCATCTTTGTTGCCTCATATGCACACTAGGCATTGGCAGTCAATCAGAGCTCTTGTTCAATGACAAAATTGTGGGCTCTTTTGAGGTGAAAATGTCTATTAAGCAAGGATGTCCCCTGGCCCACTTGCTATTATCCATCGGGTCGCATCCTCTCATTACGATGCTTGAAGCCAGTGCTGCGCGGGGAGAGATTCAAGGCCTGGCATTACCGAGCAACAACCAACTATTGTCCAAAATGTTCACAGATGATTCGCTGCTATTCTTGAAGGCGTGCCCTCAAGTGGTCTGGAGAGATCTAGATATTGTGCAAACATTTGCCGTGGCCTTGGGATCCAAGTGCAATATAGAGAAGTTAAGGCTTATCTCCCTATTAGAGAACGACTCTTTTGACCCTTCAGTATGGATAGGAGAGATTATCTCAAAAGGGAGTGTTTTCAGACACCTTGGAGCCCCCGTAGGGGTGGAAGTAACCCACATGCAAAGATTTCAATGGGTCCTTGAAAACATAAGCTCAAAAATGAGAAGATGGGAGTTTGTTCTTCTCCCCTTCCAAATCTAGATTAGAGTGATTAACTCTTTTATGATCCCATATATTGCTTTCCTCAGTTCCGTGCTTAAGATGGCCAAGTATCATTGGAAAGAATTCTAAAAACTAGTTAAAAGATTTCTGTGGAAAAACAATACAAAAACCTCTCGCCATGGTAGTGGGCTAGATGGGAGGTGGTTGCTTGCCCGGTAGACCAAGAAGGGCCTGGCATTCTTAACCCTGTATCTCATGCTGAGGCCATGTGTGCCAAATTTATGGTCTCATTGGCTAAACAGGACCAAGCTTGGGCTATCATGACCAAGGAAATGCTTCATGCTGTTAAACTGAGATCAAAAGGGGGAAAGTGGAAGGGGGTTGTGATACACGACAAACTTCTCCCCCCAAAGTGATCTTATCTTAAATCTGGTGGACTCCCAGGGGAACTGATGAGGAAGTGCAAAAGAGCAGTTGAGGTTTTGGAACAGGGGGAAGAAACCAGATACTTTAAGAACTCCGTTTTTCAATGTTCCCCTTGTCTCTCTAAAATATTGGGGCCGCTGCAAAGCCCCTATTGGATAGAAATGGCGAGGAATGTGAATAATAAGCGGCTCATTCGACTAGAGAAATTCTGGGATGGTAATAGTAAGTGTTGCAAACAGTTGACTCTATAGAAATCCAATTTCAAATGAATGACTTTGAGTTATTACTAGTATACAGGGTGTTAAAAGAGATTGACAAGGTGGTGATTCCAATTTTGAATGGGCCGCTTGGAGATGTCCCGGGAGTAACCTCTTTTGGAAACCACATTCTAAATGCATTTACCATGCATTAATGCACGAGGCTAACTGATGTAGCCCCCTCAACAAATTATGGAAGAGGCACTGGACAGAAAAATGGTGGGAGGGAGTCATGGAGAACATCTAGAAGCCAAGGTATTTCTATGGAAAGTGATGTGGGGTGCTCTGTCGATGGGCGTAAAGATACAAGAAAGAGGAATCGGGTCCGATTGTTGCTCGGGGTGCAGAATAAGTAGTGAAGACCTAGCCCACCTTTTCATGGGATGCCAGGCTATCAATGACATGGCTGGGAAAATATGAAAATGGATTCAAAGGACATGGAAAACTAAGTTCTTCAAGACTGATCTACTCTTTGGTAGTAACAGGATGGGTAGTCCTGCTCTTCTTGTTTGCACTCAAATAATCATATACTACTTCTTTCACCATATTTGGTAAGCAAGGAACTGCCGCGTGTTTGAGGGAGATCTGGCTGTGGAAAGCTTTTGTGAAATCATACAAGAGAGAAAAGTGATGATTCACAGGATGGGAGGCAAACAAGCCTTAGAGGATTGGTATAGAACCATACATGTCATGATGACAACTTGTAATAAGTAAAACTTTGTGGTCTCTCTGTCAAGTAGAAAACTTGTAATGTTTTGAACCTCAAGGCTCGGTATGAGCTTGAGGTTGGTGTATTTTTTTGATGTTATTAATACTATCCACTCACAACTGTGAGTTTTGCAAAAAAAAATAAAAAGCACATTGAGTACTCTAAGTATCATTGAATCTTTGCATCCATCACTGTTTAATCTATGCCACTCCCCAAATTCTATTTCATTTGATATGAATTAGGTGTTTGGAAGGATCAGATGGTAAAGGGCCTTGGTACGAGAAGTCCACCAGTTATCCGAGGAGTCAGGTAGCTCCCATTCTCTAAATTGCTAAGTAGAATTTTTATTGCATGGGATCTGAAGGTTGCAGACACAAGATGAAATTCACCCCCATGGAACTCTGAATCCATTCCCCAACCTATAAGTTCTCTTGGCTAGCAAAAAGGCACAAATTTTTGTTAGAGTCCACAACTTGATCTATGTATTTGACCCCCCTTTTAAACATTGCAAGTGCTTTCCTACCTAAAATTAAAGTAGGAGATTTCTTGAAAGAAAATATTCAGAAGCATGACTCATTCTCCAATGAATTACCACTATACCTCACTCTACCAAACCATACGATTTTAGAGCATACATGTTTCTAAGACTTAACCAACATATTCCCTGTTTTGACCACACAATTTCAAAGGAGCAGCAATAAACCATTTTCCTCATGAATCCATGCCCCAATGCCCATGAAAATACACAACAACATTGTCAATCAAAAACACAGTAATCAAGACCAGCATTTATCAAAATCTAGGATGTGTTTCAATAGAGTTGATATCCTAGCATGCATATGAAGTTTCAAGTTCAGAATACCCAATCCACCCATTGATGCAGGTTCATTCACTGAGTCCCATGCCAACCAAGATTTATGAGATGAACCCCATAGAAATTTAATATACATGGACCTCATCCTATTCAATGCATTATTAGAACAATCAAGCAACATCAAGAAATACAGTAAGGGATGAGAATACCATGCAAAATCCTAACTCTGACATGAAAAGACCATTCATCACATTACTATTTTGCAACTTTTGTACTCACTCTTTGCTCTACCCAGGAAGTTAATCATTTGGGTGAAACATCCACCCCAATTGGGTATCCTAGGTGTCTAATAATTGTGCCCTTGTTAATCCCTTTACCCATCTAGATGAGGGAATTGAAATTTTTAGCTTTGCGCCATCTATCATACTAGATTTCCCTAGGTTGATTTGAAGACCAACCGGAATCAACCAAGGAATAAACATTGAGGTAATTCAAGCATTTCCCAAAGTTGACATTATCAGCTTGCAGGAAGGTAATGGTATCATCTACAGAACCTAAAGCAACCACTTGCTTTTGCGCAACTTGTAATCCCTTCAAGCTATGAACATTAGCCTGAACAATCAAAAATCAAAACAAAATATGGGTGGCCACATCCAAGAGTAAAGTTTGAGAGGGCACCCCTTCCTTATATACCTACCAATTTTAACAACATCAAAAAGCCTCCCATTAATCAGAATTTGAGAAGTTGCACCTAACCCTAACAACATAATGCATGAAGATATTTTCTCACCAAAACCCAATTTACTAATGACCTTAACCACAAAGTTGCAGATAATTAAATCAAAAGCCTTAGTAAAATCTAGTTGCAGTAGTACCCTTTGCTAGTTAGTTTTTCTAGGTGCTTCAATCCCCAACATGCCAATCAAGATGTTGTCCAAAACATATCTCCCCCAAATGAAACCAGCCAGAGCCTCATGCACATGATTCCTCAAAAAAGGTGAAATTTTGATTGAGATGGATTTAGCCTGCAATTTGTACAGAATGCCCATCATAGTGGCTTGGCATGCAGATCATTATGGCAAGCTCCGGTTAACATTGATTGCAAAGGTGTCCTTTCCCTTAATGTGCCTTTTGCTGGTGCTGGCATTATAGTGAGTTTTTCTAATGGCGAGTTGGCTCAAGGTGTGGATCATTATGGCAAGCTCCACGGATTTTGGTTAGCATCGAAGGTTGATCTTGAGTGTCTAAACATGCATCTCAGTGGCTATATGAGAATATGAAAAATGATGTAGGGACAACCTATAGTGAACCTGTAAAGCCATATGTGCATGTAACTATGATAGCTACCTGTAAATACTCACGGAGTACATGACAAACATCTTCATGAAAGGAACGCATATCTTACCATGCAGTGTTGGCCAATGGACCAAACGGGCACCCTCCTAGTCACCCCTTCTTCATGAGCCCTAAAATTTTGATGTTCATCATTATTTTTCTGGAAAATCTTTGTAACTATTTGAGAGTCTCCGATTTTATTCAGACAAATTCTAAGCCAGTTTATGCTAAATCCGACTTGTAAATTATGAAAATGAGCATGAGCCTTGTAAAGACAACCATTCCCCAAAACATCCCTAGGTATAAAGCATATTTTTTGTAAGTGTGAAAGGACACATTATCTTTATCAAATTCTTTATGAGTTCTGGAGCATACGACTAAGAGCGGCTACTCTTACGTGGTTTGTAATCAAGTCATCTTGAGCGCTGGTAATCCAATTTTGATTCCATAACTTGCATTTTCTATTGCTCTTTGATTTAAGTGTAATAATTGCTAATTATGCTATGGTTCTCAACTATGCATTAACGAGCTAAATTGGCTATTTTGAGTGCTTTAATGGTTGTTTTTTGATGTTTTGACCATAGGAGAGTATTCCTAGACCATAGGAAGACCTTTCCGGTATGCTTTGTTGCAATTTTCATGACTTTGATAATGATGGATTGTGATTTTGGTACCTTGCTGGATTGTAACAAAACTTGGTAGGATAGTGTCCCTAGGTGTCTTAAACCTCCTTCTAAATGTTGTTGCATTTGGACTTTGTTTGAGTTCCAAAATGGCATGACGACCGAGTGCGATGACTTCTTGAGGTTGACACCCTCAAAGGGTCACTGTGCCCCACCCGAGTCTTTTCCCTAATTATTGACATTATGTTAGTGCTAGAAAGCTATGCTACAGACGTCCCTTGTAGCGACCCGTTAACATTGACACCATTGTTGAGGATAGTGATCTTTAGGTGGTGAGTAACCTATTCATACTTTTTACTTAGAAACCTTTATTTTGATTTCCATTCCATTCAGTTTAGAAGTCAAATAGCTAGATACGTGGTTTAGTGCTTGGTAGGAGCTAGAAGTTGGGGATTTGCTAGGTCTATTCTTGAGAGATATTGGGAGTTGTGAGTGATATACAAAAGCATTTCATTTTGCATTTTTTCGATGCTTTAAAAGTAATATTCCATCATCCATTTTTCTTTTAGTTTTGCACCATTTGTTGGTTTTTATTCATATGATTCAATTTAGTGGTAACATCTACAACTATCAAATTGAGTAGAAAAGATTAGGAAAAAAACTTCTCAAACCATATATTAATAGTCAAGACCATAAACTCTCAAATTTTGAAAATTTGAGAGGTCAGATTTCAAAAGCTGATACAAACCCAAAAACAAGTGCAAAAAGGGGTAAACCAAGCTAGCAAGAGCTGCTCTGGAAAATTTCAAGCTAATTGGTGCAGGAACATGGATTGTGATCCTTGACCCCATGTACTATTTTGAACCAAAATTGATAATAATGAGTCTTGTGAGGTTCCAGATCACTAAATATACACTTTTGGTAAAGAATTAACATAGAACACTCATTCAAATCAATAAATTGGAAAAAACATATTCAAAAACCTTGAAAATTGACCAAAATTTGGGTTCTAAAAATTAGACCACATTTGTGGGAACAAATGAGTAGAAACCTAGAAAAAATGGGGCTAAAAATCCAAAAAATAAACTTGTGAAGGAAATCATACAAACGAATCAACCTGAAAAACCCAAATTAGAGCCTGTACCAATGAATAATCTGGGGAAATATTGTGAGAGAGAAGAAGGGACCACCACCTCACAGCTAGAGTACAAGGGAGTAAAGATGATAGAAATACATGACAGTGGGGCCGGAGTAGCCATTGCTGCAAAGGAAATCTAGGAGAATTGGGAAAGACCACCTCTAAAAAAAACACACATGAAGTTGCAACTGACAGACGAATATGTGGAGAGACCCTTAGGAATGTTGAAACAAGTTATTGTATCCTCTTGTGGAATAAAGTACGAACATACATTTATTGTGGTTGACTTTTACATCAACTTTGAAGTTATTTTGGGACAACCATTCATGTGTCAACTCAAAATGGTGCAAGATTAGGGCTATGACCATCTCTACTTACGGCATAAGGGTATCAAAACCAAGGTCAACATGAAGGATGATAGTTATAGAGATGTATACCAAAGCCCAATAGAAGAATTTGGTGTAACTACAAATTCTAGAACAAAGCTTCCTACTTGGTTAACGAAGATACACATATTTGGATGTGCGGAGCGTCTGAGTGCAGAAGCCTAAAGAAGGATGATTGCATCCTAGAGACCTGCATATGAGAAATTTGTCACCAAAAGCATGCAATGTGAAAGAAGGAGATGATGGGTGTTTCGAGGAATAAATGTAGCACATGTGACATCAAAAGATGTTTCAATAGCTTCCACCTTTCCAAGAAGGGTTGTCGATGTAGAAGTTTCTCCACTCGTATCTCACTGTGCTCAGTACGTGAGTGTCTTTTGGACCTTCTCCTTCACTTCACCAGACGTAAGTACTTAGACTTCGACTCTTTTGATCACCTATACTAGCATGAGCGACACAACGTAAATATGCTCAACTCTTCCAGCTTGAGCAGTACCTAGAATAGCTAAGACACTTAGACCACAAAGAATATTACTTGAAGCTTTGGGACTAACACCTCACTCACTTTGTGGCTTAGCTACTTGACTCTGACTTGTATGACTTGTCGGTTGCATGTTGACACTTCTTTGTGACAAGTTCTTCGGCTGTTGTAGTGGCTGTTGAGACATACTTCATGAAGTTTCATCGTTTTCCTGTACCTTCTTCTCTTTGTAGTGCTCAAGCCTCTCGTCAGTCTTTTCTTCATGTGGATTATGGATTTTTTTTTTCTTAATAATAAACAAAGAAAATCTTAAAACAACTCAACAAAAGAAAAATCATTCAAATAGAAATCTAAATGCTATGTACACTATACACATGTCCCTAGGGGCTCATATATGGATTTTGTCCCCATACTCCTCTGTAACACTACTATGAGGGCATATACTCTAAATTTCATAAAATAATTATCACAATAAAACACAAAAATTCAATGCATCTCACAAAACATTGCCCTCTAGTAGTCATAATGTTAGGTCCGCATTCAGAATGCCTCCCCCCTTCCTATTTGGAGTCATACTTTACGATAGGGTATCGCAAAGGGTATGTGTTGTGCTTGGGCAATTAAAAGTTGTGCCTATGCAGGCTTTGTAATGTAGCCCTATTATGCATACACAGTCAATGCATGGAAAAGATTTATGTTGTGAAAGATGTGGGTATAAGCAATTTTCTTATTGGCATTTGTTGACGAGGCTTCTTATTCTAAGCAATGTAATGGTCTTTGAAGCTCATGTATAATTGCTTGATTGAAGAGACTTGCTCTCTTCTAACTATACTGTAATCGTAGGAAGAATTGTAAGAATTCAAGCGGCGATGCACTGACACCAATTTTGTTGTTCTTCTTTGGGACCCATTTCTTTGCGATTATTGGCTGTTTTGTTGCTAACGCTCATTTGGGAACCCATACTTGCCCGTGCTTCATTTTTGTTTGAAGAGACTTCTTTGGGATCCACCTTTTTGTTGTGTGAGTCGACAGTGGTCTTTGCTTCAGCCCTTGTACGCTTGGTTGGGGACGGGATTTAGGCTTTGAAAGTTGATACTGTGGTTGTTTTGGAATCCAAATGAATTCCTGACTTTTTTGTGCTTGAATCAACTTATTTGGAGCCCAAACCTGAGTTGTGAAAGCTTGCGACTTTGTGATATTCTTACCCGTTCGTGCACGCTTTCCTTGTTTTTGTTTTGGTGTTGGATCTTGTGATTTGTCATTAGAGATCTTTGTCCTCTTGATCCATATCTGTTTTTGGCCGATCTGGCTTTTTGGTATCCAGATTTGTCGAGCTTTTCGGCTTTGACTTGTTGTCCTGTTCTTTTGACCTGTCATGGTTGTTGCTGAAGGGGTTGGTGATAGTGATGGCCTAAGTTGATGATAGGGGATATCGTAAGATTCATCACTATCACTACTATCCTCAGCAAGGTTGACTTCTTGTACTTTCCCTTTATTTTTTGGCTGGTAGTGGAAAGTTACTGTCTGTTTGCTCGTGGGTGGTAGTTTCTTGCAGGACTTTTCTAGCCCATTGATTAGAGCATTGTTATCTCATTGCTCTGGTCGTATTCCTCCTAGCTGAGTCTTTGCATCCTTATTAGGAGCCATGTATGAGGATGCTTGTGGTGGCTGTGTCTTCACTGAGGACTTTGGAATCCACTTTTGATGCACTTTATTCATCTAGCGATGACATTGATTCCTGGGTCGTTGATCTTCTTGAAGCTCGAAGTGTTCTACAGAGACATAGAACTCGTCGTCTTCTTCATCTTTTGATTCTCCACATTTCTTTGTTTGGTCCTTATTTCGAGAGCTTGTTGATGTCTGGATCTCTTCGTTTTCTAGGATTACACTCACTGCAAAAAAAGGAACGACATCATAGCATCCTCCACAGCACACATGTCCAGAGTAGCATCCTCATACATGGCTTCGTTGTGGGAGCATCCTCCACGGCACACACGTCCAGAGTATCCAAGATGTGTTCCCATCCAAAAGGCTCTAACTCTTCTTCAGGAAATGGTTCTGGGATATAGTCCCTATCCTCTATAACCCGCTCTAGGATACATTCCTCACGTTTCAAGCTACCACATTGTGAAGCTCCACACATCCACAGTTCTTTAGACTTACCTAACCAAGCTGGAAGTTTTGATCCTGCTACTGTGGCGGAATCAAACTCCTCAACCGGTGTTCGCGTCACATCCCTATAGCTATGGTCCCTCAAGTTTATCTTTGTTATGGTTTCCATATGTCTCAGTTATATATGGTCATAACCCCAATCTTGGACCATTTTCAATTGTCGCATGAATGGTCTTCCCAGAATGATGTCATAGTTGTTCTTCTTGCCAAAGTCAACAACAGCAAAAGTGTGTTCATATTCAATGCCACAAGAAGTAACAAGTACTTTTTCTAGCAGTCCTAGGGGCTTTTCCTTGTGTCCGTCTGTAAGCTGTAGGGTCATTCGTGTCGATATCAAGGCAGGTTTTCCCCATTTTTTCCAAACCTCTTTGGTTGCAATGGCCACACCAGCTCCACTGTCAAGGATTGCCATGGTTTTCACACCATTGAATTCCATAGGAAGGGTGGTGTTTCCATCTTCTCCCTCGTAATACTCGCCTACCTTGTTTAATGGCACTGGCCTAGTATTTAGTTGAGGCATTTCAGGCTCTTTGATGCCTTCCTCGATTTGAGTCATTGGGGTTTTTACACCAAATTTCTCTAGACATTTACCCACATTAGCCCACATGTTTGGTCTTATTCTGAGCAACTCGGCTAACATTATTGTACAGGTGACTGGGGTAGATAGAATATGTACTAGCCCCTTTGAATGGATGGCCTTGTTGGGAGACAGTCTCTGTGATTGGACTGCAACCACATCTGACTTGGTCTCGTACTATCCCATGTGGGACGGTAGTGTTTTTAGCGAATGGGGTTGACTATCCATAGATTGTATAGATCCTTTGTCGCCCCAATACGATTGCACGTTTAGATTCATTTCAGATCCAATCTCAAATTCCTCTATTGGTGGTAGAAACATTCCTCGTTCATCACCAGTCTTGTCTACTAGTCTTCTTAGGTCATCGGCTTCATTGGCCTCTCTGACTTGTTTCCACAATTCCTCAAGACCATCTATCTCTTTACAATCCTCAGGTATAGCTTGGTGAAATCCCTCGGAAGAGTTATCCGTGGTATTCAGTACTATCCTTGGTTCTAATGCTTGGTCTTTGAGGTTTGGTCTGTGATCATGACTAGAATCTGGCTCTTTTAGTTCCTAGTTTGGTGGCATTACTTGTGTAGGCAGGACACGGATCACATCCTCAGGTTTTGCAACTGGTGGTTCTAGTAAAGCTTGGGCTGTTTGAATCATTTTCAGGCACATTTCAAACCTTTGCTTTTAAAGTTCCGCATAGGGATATGTCATCCACCTGTGTTCTTGGGTTTGGTTGTTTTTGAGCCTCAAATCATAGGCTTTCAAGAGGGCATCTAATGTCTCATTAACCTTCTCTGCCAACACAGATCCTCCTGAACTAGCACTTCTCGGTTCTCATCCGTGGATGGTTCTTCTAGAGGTTTAACCATCTGTGTAAGAGAAGGTGCCTCCTTTTCCTCATGTTGTTTTATCTTCTCCTCAGCTTCGGTAAGCTTCTGAGCTAGGGATTTTTTCTCTCGTGCCCTACGTGTTTTCATCCTAGTCTTTCTAGCTTTCCAACTATTTTGTTTGCTCTTGGTTTTCTGACTAGGTGCTTCTGTCTTTGGTCCATCATCTGTCTCTGGATTCTTATCATCTTTCTTTTGAGCTTGTGCCCTCGTAACCACTTGAACTGGTGCGACATTTTCATTTTCTGAGCTACTAGGTACCTGAACAATCCCTAATACATTTGTCGTGATTTTCCTAATTTGGTTTGGGTTTTTCGGGCAATCGGGGATCAAGTGAGTGATGCCACACTCAAGACAATAGGCATTTACTTCAGTGATCTCCATATGAGGACATTGTTTGACCAAGTGGTTGTCACGACTTTTGTGACAATCTGTCTTTGGTTGAGCAGATTCTTTTAGCATTTCCTCTTGGCTATAAGAAAGCTTTGACCTAGATAAGCCTCTATTTTCAATGAATCACAATGTCCTTTCTTCCATTTCATACCTTCTTTCTTTCAACTGAAACCCAGGAGGTGGAGGTTGTACCGGCCTCACCACTCCATGTGTTTCTCTCACATTTTGTTGCTCCGAAGGGTAGTAATCACTTTGGTTTCTATACCACATTGTAGCTGGTACTGGAGTTGGTTTATTTGATGCTTCTATCATTGGCATGTATCTCATGTCTACCGGCATTCTAGCACCTAGCAGCGGAGGTTGTTGTGCTAAGAGAAGCTGTGGCCTTCAAACTCCTACTGGTCCTGGTGCATTCCCTGTAATGTATCTAGGTGGAGTAGTTGCTTCTTGAACAGGTTGTACATACCTCTCCCTAGCATTTTCCATGCTATAATAGCACTCTTCCCCCGTATGGTTCCTCCATTTTCTCTCAATTTCACACCACTTCGGCTCTCTTGAATCAGACCTTATAAGAGGAATCAACCTCTTGACCAAGTCTTCGATAATCTTTTCTTGATCAATAGGTGCCGTTGGCTTGGCAATGGACTCACTTATTTGTGAAACACTGTGCTGAGAGGATGTGTCATCTCCTTGACTCTTTAAGTCCTTTTCTTTGTATGCTTCACAATTATCCACTACATAAAGAGCTTCTTTGATCAATTCGTTTAGTGTCATCCTCCTTATCATATACAGATCCTTCTGAAGGCCCGCATGTCTCATTCCCTGAATAAATATCACCATCAGTCGTGCTTGCGTAGGTAATTCCGCTCTCGGATAGAGCTTAACATATCTCTTGAGCCGTAATGATGCTTTGCGTACTGATTCATCCTCTTTCTGTTTGAATCTATGGATTTGCGAGACCGTGTTGTGAGAAATGCCTTTTGGTGAGAATTCTTCAATAAACTCCTCAAACAACTCATCTAGGGTCTCAAAATCCCATTTTTCCACCGAGTCGAACCATGTAGCTACATCATCTTCTAGAGTCAATCCAAATCCCACAAATTGTGTCGCAAAATCTGAAACTTCCTCTGCTCTAATCACTCTTCTAAAAGCCGTTACGTGATCTCTCGGATCTTTATCTCGGATTTTTTATGTTTACCCATTTCTGGACTTGGGATGGTCTAACTTGTCGATTGTCTACAAGTCTAACCAGAGACTCTCCCAATCCTTCTGTCGTTATCGCTCTTGAAGGAAATCCTAGTAGCTCTCTTCTTGGAATTCCTATAGGAATTCTCGTGTTTGGTGGAGGCATTTGTGGTCCTTCATTGACCAAATATTCACCTCTTTCTCGTACAGTCTGTGGATTGGTGCTTTCTACAACTCTGTATTCTCGTCCATACTTGTCGACAACTATAGATCTCCATTGATAGTCGACTCCGTATGTGTAGACATATAAGAGCTTGTAATCCGTTATCTCTTCTAGGTATGGATCTGAGCACCTATAAAGATTGACCTCATTGTCGTCAATGTATCTATATAGTCCTTCACTCTCATGACCAATCATCCAAAATCTCTCAACAAGATGGATCTTTATCAATTGCAAGTTTGGAAGATCCATTGTGGGAGGATATTCCTCTATCGTCGGGATCTCCAAGCTTGTGTAAGTTGAGTTTACATGATTTCTGGGCTTAAGAGCTTTTGCTTGGTTCAAGTAGACTTAGTCCACTTTGTTCAAGTACTTTGGTTAGGGAAAAGTCAAAACTATGTCCAAAACTGCAACCGTTTCGTCACAATTCTGGCAAATTGTCTCTTTTAGACACCCCTAACTTGCGGATGTATTTTGAGGCCTCAAATGGCATTTTTTTCAAAGTTGGCCTAAACGATTGCCGTCGGCATGCATTTAGTTCAAGTTTTGCTCTAAGATCTGTAGAGTCGCTCTTACACTACGTTTTGATATAAAAACTTTTACGATCCAATACCGTTGGTGAAAGTTATGGACAAAATAGTGAAATGCAGTTTAGACTGGTCAAAATGAGTCCAAATTCAATTTTAAAAGAAGATTTGGGATCTCTGTGACACTAGGAACACTCCTGTATGGTCAAAACTACAGTTGGACCTTAAAACTGGCCTAGAGACATCCTACGCTGAGGCGGTCCGGGGCGGGCAACAAGAAGAGTGGCCTCTAAGCACCCTTCTAGGCTTCCGTGCTGCTCAATTGGGTTGGGGTTGGAAAAAACAACAAACACACACACAAACCCGCAACCGCACCACCTAGTTTTGGATGCGAACTAGGACGCGTAAAGAGAGAGAGAGAGAGAGAGAGAGAGAGAGAGAGAGAGAGAGAGAGAGAGAGAGAGAGAGAGAGAGAGAGAGAGAGAGAGAGAGAGAGAGAGAGAGAGAGAGAGAGAGAGGGGGGGAGATAGTGCTCGGGCTGCTTTGAAATGTATCGGCAATGATCAAGCAAACACAATTATAAATGTAAGAAAGAAAGAGAAGGGAGAGGGGGTTCTTGTTGCACAAATACCTTCTTACAAATCTGTCATGACCAATCAAAGTGAGATCAGTATTTGTTCAACATAGCTTGAGTAAATTACACAACAACACATCACAAGAAAAGCCACCCTAATCACTGTCTTGAGGCCAGGGGAGTCCTCTCCACTCTGTCGCCCTCTTACAGTATATGGGATTTATGGCTAAATTGATGACAACACCCAGAGACAAGCTATCAAGAACTTTAAAAAAAAACACCAAGACACTTACACATCATTGTTGTCCATTACTTCACGTTGAAAGAGAGACAAAGTATCCAAGATTACTCCAAATCCACCCTCCTTGATTGAGCAAATGTTGAGCTTACACTAGTAGGAGAAATGATAGATTTCCTACTCTCAATTGAATGATCACTCTCTCTCTTACAATGGAATAGAGTTTCCTTGCTAATCACCCCTAATACAATACATGCATATGCATAAGACAATGAGCTTCCACTCAAGAGCTCCTTCTAGAGAGGTTGAGCTTGGCTTCTCAAGCTATAGCATAGTGCTCTTGCTTATGGCTTCCCCTTTGTGCTAGCTACACCCTCCTTTTATAGCAATTTTGAAGGCTAGGGTTACTCCTCTAACCATGGTTGGGTTAGATTTTCAGCACTTATCTAATTTCTTTTGCTTGGAATTATCAAGAAGTTGGTGTGGATAGATGAAGAAGAGAGAGAGGAGAGAAGTGGACGTGATAGGACTTTTCATAGTAGGTTAGTGTTAGTAAATTAGTAGAGTTAGTTATTTTATTGATTTACAAATGGAATTGGATATTTACAATGGGAGTATCCAAGTAGGATAAAAATAAGGAAGAAAAAAATCTTAATAGGTAAGAAAACATGGATTTCTTACAATGTTGATGCTCCAAGTGTCTTGAGTAGGGTCAATTTTGACGCTTGTTGACGTTCCACTAGCTTTGACGGTACTTTTTTTTCACTCTTGACCTTCCTTTGGGAGCCAAGGTAATTGAATATGAGTAATCAATCACCATGATGTTGTCTTTCAAGATAAGAGGCTGAATTTTATTGTTTTTTGATAGATATGGGTAATATGAATGAGAAAAAATGAGACTAGGTGGTCAATTTTGGAATGGAAGTGTGTGTAGGAAACATGAGTTCACCATGGTTTCTCTTATTCTTCAAGGTTTAGAAGAAGGTGAGTAGGGTGCAGAGAGGAGTGGTGAGAGAGGTGGGGATGATGAGTGGAGAGGTGTGTGTGAAAGAGGAATATGATAAAGTGGAAGAGAGAGTGTAGCTGCATAGCATGGGCAAACTGGGGTCCACAAATAAAATCATACCTCACAGCTCGTAGCTTAAAAAAAAAAGAAAACATTTGAGGTGAAAGTTCAGCTCACGAGCTACAACTTTTGTTTCTATCACCTTTTCAAATTCGGGGAGCATGTGATCTTTAAAAATTCAGCAAAACCGACTGTTTTTTCCCCTGCACAAGGTCCTTGTGAGGTCCTTCTTTCCGTGATTCGTTTGAATACCTCCAAGAGTGAGCTCCCTATGGTGCATGCATGCATTCCACATACCCTTGACCTTATTTGGTAGGTCTATAATTGAAGATATTGTTGAGATCATGATATAAGTGAATAGTACAACTAAGAAAATCAAATATTGAGGGGTCTAAAAAAATATGTACATGTCAAATATAAATAATATAGATGGAAAAAATATAAAGGGGTCAAAATAAATCTCTGTCATTATAAGTCTACCATAAAAAGATGAATATTTTTGGTGTTCTAATTTATGAGAGTAAAAGAGAATAGATGTAGGAAGGAAAAATCACAATAGTGAAAAAACATACACATAAATAAATCTAGTTTTTTTGGATTTTTGTTAGGATGGAGTTACACCAAAAATAAGAGAAGCTTGCATGAAATTATTTTTATATGGAATAAAGAATATGCAAAATGGTAAGAAAAAATATGGTAATGGTGAGTCAATGTACATAGCATAAATAACACACCATACGTAGAAATATTTAAATAAATACCAAAATAATTATGAAAAATCCTTTTATTTAGGCCCTATATACAATGAAATATTTATACACAAATGGGCCATAATATTTTTTTTATTTTTATTTTTTTGGCTCAACTAGCCCAGTGACTAGCTAATTAAGGGTTTTTAAGAAGATATGGGAAAAGTCCCCTAACTCACACACGCCTATGTACAGTGAAATGGTAGGGATAACCAAAATGTTTGGGTGATTTGATAGGGTGATGTAGCTTACTATGGCAATTATGGAAAGCCGAAAAACGGCTATCATTAGCCCCCCCCTTAGATAATGGTACATTCATGTACCATTTATCCGACCATACAACATGTAGATTGTGTAACGTTTGTCTTTGTCTGCTCTCATCTTTGAAGAACTGTTGTTGTATGATGAAAAAACCTTGTGTGATATGAAAGGTTCTCAGAGCCAATAGCAGGATGTAATGAAGTGAGTGAGTAAAACTCCTTCATTGAGAAAGTTTCCATAAGCACTCCCCAGGATCAAAGATCTTGAAATATCTTTCCCAAAGAGAGATGTATGGTATGGAATCACTTACTCGTTTCGGTTGAAGAAACTTGTAGATTCTATTGTTGTCCATCATCGCATCTATCACTATGAATGTGATATAAAAGATTGGTTGCTCTTCCTCCTGTGTAAAGTTGATGTATCTGCTATGATCTTCAAGAGCTTGTATGAGCAAATTCCTGAAGTGTAGCTCATAAAATTCATTCAACCTAGGTAGGCTCATCAAGTCAAGAATTCTATGACCTTCATGATTTAGGAAAGCTTGATCCATGCTTACAGCTGCTATTGGAAGATTTTGCAAATAGTTCACCACATAAGTAGATAATAGACAAAGGTTTCTATTGCTTCCAACACATTGGAAGAGAATAGATTTTGGTACTGATTGATGAACTATCCACATGTAGCAATCAAAAAGTTTTTCATCTATGATGAAGACCAGAAGCATCACAATGTGTGACCTCCATACACCAAAGAACCAAATGTAGAAGGTTTGGAAACATTTGTTCATCACCAAGTATTCATGTCCTCTTCCACTTAAGAAGGTATGGTGCCCCGGATGAAAGGTATATGTGAAGAGAGGAGAAGTTGACTTTGAAGAGGTGAAACCCAATGTGAAGATGATTTGGGCTTCAAAAACTTGGATTTTCTTGCTAAGAGATTGTCCCATGAATGAAGAGCCACCCACTAAAACACCATTGGAGAGAATGATACCCTTCTGACAGTTTCCTTTTATGATTTTATTTTTTACTACTCTCCCATGTTCTTTGTCCCTTTCTAAGCCCCCCCTTTGGCAAGGTTGTAACTCCTCACATTGTACCACCTCAAAGGTTGATGGATTACTGTCTGATTTTGTGAAAACTTTGGCTTCTTGCATGATAGGTTCCTCCATGCTTAACATACATGGGTCATACCAATGCTTTTCAACATCCTCAAACACTTCTTGAAGATTATCCTCACATGGATTCAACTCACACTCTTCTACTTTGTTTTGGAGTTGGCATTCCATGTACACAATCATCTCTTTATGATCAATGTGGTCTATGATCTCCCCACCTATGATTTCATCTTCTTCTTCACTCTCTTCTTTTAGACAAGATACACTCTCAGAACATTCCATAAGATCAAGGTTACCTTCAAGGTCTTCATTCTCCATAGAGTCATGTTGCACAAAAGCTTCGTCTGCTTGGACTAGAAATTGATCCTACGCCAAAAGGTTGGATGCATCCATTATTGAATCATCAATGCCATTTGAGATATCTTGTGTCGATTTTTGCATGCTTGTGATAAAGGTAGAAGAAAGAGATTCCACATTTGAATCTTGGCCACATACTTTAGCACTTGAATAATCAGTTGGCATGTAAGTAACTTCTTCAACATTTGTCGAAGTAGAAGGAGACAAGTATGGCAAAGGAGATGACTCCTTGATAGAAACACTTTCATGATGGTTGGCTCTTCCAGCATGATGGAAACCATTTTTGATGTAGAAGTACTTGTGAAACTTCCTTCGGGAAATAGTGACCGCTTCTTCAACGGTAGAGGGTCCACTACAAGTAAACTTAGTCTTTAGGAAAGGAGACAAACCCGAAATAAATTGCTCCATTTTTACATAATCTGGAAATGTAGAACTAAACCCATATCCTCCCCATTGACGAGAAAAAAATATCCTCATAAGCATAGTAGTCTTCACCATGTTGTTGAAGTCTCTCTAATGAAGCCCATTCTTTCTCTGTTGTTGTAAATTTAGAGAATCTGGTCTTCAAAGCTTTGGAAATTTGGGTATACCCATCTTCAATCTGATAAGACATACGCCAAAACCATTGCTCAGCGTTGCCTCTAAGGCATAGCAATAGAAAATCCCCTTTTTCAATGTCATCCCTTTTACCAAGGATACGACAAACCATTCTAAAATCAGCAAGAAAATCATCAACATCTTCTTCTAGATTTCCGAAGAAGATTGGGATATCATCAAAGGTATAGCGTGTCATAGTCTCTCAATGCTAGAACCACACGAAGATTAGTTCCAAACAATCATTTTCTCTCATGACATCAACTAACTACAAAAAGTTTTGAAAGGTCTTTCAACATGAATTCTAGATTCTTATGTGAAAATGTTTTTTCCTTTCTTATGTTATGCTAATCCAAACCATATTCTAGATCAATTTTTGTTTCCTTGAAATTCAACTCGGTCATACAAGTTTTCATGATTCATATAATCTACTTGATTATGCTAAAATTCAAGCATGCATGCAATACAACAACAATAAGCGCAAAGTCATTCCTCAGTGGGGGCACCAATTTGAGGCGGTCCGGGGCAGGCAACAAGAAGAGTGGCCTCTAAGCACCCTTCTAGGCTCCCGTGCTGCTCAATTGGGTTGGGGTTGGAAAAAACAACAAACACACACACAAACCCGCAACCTAACCCTACACAAATTTGGGGCCCCACCTAGTTTTGGATGCGAACTAGGGCGCGTAAAGAGAGAGAGAGAGAGAGAGAGAGAGAGAGAGAGAGAGAGAGAGAGAGAGAGAGAGAGAGAGAGAGAGAGAGAGAGAGAGAGAGAGAGAGAGAGAGAGGGAGATAGTGCTCGGGCTGCTTTGAAATGTATCGGCAATGATCAAGCAAACACAATTATAAATGTAAGAAAGAAAGAGAAGGGAGAGGGGGTTCTTGTTGCACAAATACCTTCTTACAAATCTGTCATGACCAATCAAAGTGAGATAAGTATTTGTTCAACATAGCTTGAGTAAATTACACAACAACACATCACAAGAAAAGCCACCCTAATCACTGTCTTGAGGCCAGGGGAGTCCTCTCCACTCTGTCGCCCTCTTACAGTATATGGGATTTATGGCTAAATTGATGACAACACCCAGAGACAAGCTATCAAGAACTTTAAAAAAAAACACCAAGACACTTACACATCATTGTTGTCCATTACTTCACGTTGAAAGAGAGACAAAGTATCCAAGATTACTCCAAATCCACCCTCCTTGATTGAGCAAATGTTGGGCTTACACTAGTAGGAGAAATGATAGATTTCCTACTCTCAATTGAATGATGACTCTCTCTCTTACAATGGAATAGAGTTTCCTTGCTAATCACCCCTAATACAATACATGCATATGCATAAGACAATGAGCTTCCACTCAAGAGCTCCTTCTAGAGAGGTTGAGCTTGGCTTCTCAAGCTATAGCATAGTGCTCTTGCTTATGGCTTCCCCTTTGTGCTAGCTACACCATCCTTTTATAGCAATTTTGAAGGCTAGGGTTACTCCTCTAACCATGGTTGGGTTAGATTTTCAGCACTTATCTAATTTCTTTTGCTTGGAATTATCAAGAAGTTGGTGTGGATAGATGAAGAAGAGAGAGAGGAGAGAAGTGGACGTGATAGGACTTTTCATAGTAGGTTAGTGTTAGTAAATTAGTAGAGTTAGTTATTTTATTGATTTACAAATGGAATTGGATATTTACAATGGGAGTATCCAAGTAGGATAAAAATAAGGAAGAAAAAAATCTTAATAGGTAAGAAAACATGGATTTCTTACAATGTTGATGCTCCAAGTGTCTTGAGTAGGGTCAATTTTGACGCTTGTTGACGTTCCACTAGCTTTGACGGTACTTTTTTTTCACTCTTGACCTTCCTTTGGGAGCCAAGGTAATTGAATATGAGTAATCAATCACCATGATGTTGTCTTTCAAGATAAGAGGCTGAATTTTATTGTTTTTTGATAGATATGGGTAATATGGATGAGGAAAAATGAGACTAGGTGGTCAATTTTGGAATGGAAGTGTGTGTAGGAAACATGAGTTCACCATGGTTTCTCTTATTCTTCAAGGTTTAGAAGAAGGTGAGTAGGGTGCAGAGAGAGGTGGGGATGATGAGTGGAGAGGTGTGTGTGAAAGAGGAATATGATAAAGTGGAAGAGGGAGTATAGCTGCATAGCATGGGAAAACTGGGGTCCACAAATAAAATCATAGCTCACAGCTCGTAGCTCAAAATAATATGAAAGTTAGGCTCACAAGCTACAACTTTTGTTTGTATCACATTTTCAAATTCGGGGAGCATGTGATCTTTAAAAATTCAGCAAAACCGACTGTTTTTTCCACTACACAAGGTCCTTGTGAGGTCCTTCTTTGGGTGATTCTTTTGAATACCTCCAAGAGTGAGCTCCCCATGGTGGATGCATGCATTCCACATACCCTTGACCTTATTTGGTAGGTCTATAATTGAAGATATTGTTGAGATCATGATATAAGTGAATAGTACAACTAAGAAAATCAAATATCGAGGGGTCTAAGAAAATATGTACATGTCAAATATAAATAATATAGATGGAAAAAATATAAAGGGATCAAAATAAATCTCTCTCATTATAAGTCTACCATAAAAAGATGAATATTTTTGGTGTTCTAATTTATGAGAGTAAAAGAGAATAGATGTAGGAAGGAAAAATCACAATAGTGAAAAAATATACACATAAATAAAACTAGTTTTTTTGGATTTTTGTTAGGATGGAGTTACACCAAAAATAAGAGAAGCTTGCATGAAATTATTTTTATATGGAATAAAGAGTATGCAAAATGGGAAGAAAAAATATGGTAATGGTGAGTCAATGTACATAGCATAAATAACACACCATAGGTAGAAATATTTAAATAAATACCAAAATAATTATGAAAAATCCTTTTATTTAGGCCCTATATACAATGAAATATTTATACACAAATTGTCCATAATATTTTTTTTATTGTTTTTAAATTTATTTTTTTGGCTCAACTAGCCCAGTGACTAGCTAATTAAGGGTTTTTAAGAAGATATGAGAAAAGTCCCCTAACTCACACACGCCTATGTACAGTGAAATGGTAAGGATAACAAAAATGTTTGAGTGATTTGATAGGGTGAGGTAGCTTACTATGGAAATTATGGAAAGCCGAAAAACGGCTATCAACGTGTAGGATCTCTATATGCTCAGAATTTAACAAAATTTGGTCCAGAGACTCCCCTTAAGTCCAACAACACAATGGTATGCTCAAAGGTTGATTTGGACCTAAAAATGGCCTTGAGACATCCTACGTGTAGGATGTCTTTTTTCTCAGAATGACTTGAAATTTTCATCCCAGCTTCTCCTTGATGTGCTGATCACAGTGGTGTGCTCATAGGTTGGTTTGGAGTCCTAAATCAAGATGGAGACATCCTACGCGTAGGATGTCTAACTACTCAGATTTTGTCCAAGCTTGATCCCAAGATTCTCCTAGTGCTCAACAACCCAATGGTATACTCAAAATTGAATTTGGATGCCAATAGGTCAAGATTTAGGCTGCAAGAGCTTCTAATGCACTCCAAGAGTAGGATGTCTGACAATTCTTGTCTTTGCTTGGTAAATAGGCCAAACAAGGTCCAAATTCACTTTTGAAAAAAGTTCTGGAATCCTTGAGACACTTAGAACATCCCTTTATGGCTACTGTAGAATTTTGACCACTTTATGACCTAGGAGACATCCTACACGTAGGATGTCTTTTTGTTATGTTTCAGCTCAAACTTGCACTGTATCTTCCCCTTGATGTGCTAAACTCACATCTATTTTTACTTTTTGATTCTGACACCTATATGTTGGTCAAATGATCAAGAATCTGTTCCAAAAGCCTGATGTCCGTTTTGATGAATTCACCAGTCAAATCAACTCCAAATTGGACGAAAATTGACTAGGAGGCTTGCCTAAGGCTATACAACACCTGCTATGTCCACAGTTTGAATTTGGCCTCTAAATCATGCCTTAGACATCCTACGCGTAGGATGTCTAACTGCTCAGAATTGCCCCAAATTTGAACCATAGACTCTCCTTAAGGTGCTGATCAATGTGGTGTGCTCAAAGGTTGATTTGGAGTGCTAAATCATGGTGAAGACATACTACGCGTAGGATGTCTAAGTGCTTAGAATTGCCCCAAACTTGAGCCACAGCTTCCCCTTGATGTCAGCAACCCAATGCTATGCTTAGATTTTAATTTAGATGTCAAAAGACCCCAAAACTAGCTGTTCTAGCCTTTAAAAAAAAAATAAAAATCTAAAGTGTGCTTAAAACCCAATTTTCTCACCCAAATGAGCTGAAAACTCTCACATGCACTCAAAACATCATGTATAACATGCACATGAAGTCACCCTATGGTTTGGTCTCAAAAATTATGCCTTGGGCACAATTTGGGCAGGATGTCTGGCAATTTTCGTCTTTTGGTCTTATCCTGTCAAGATATGGTCAAGATCCCCTTTCCAAGTGAAAATAGGGTAAAACCTACCTTCTGAACACACTGGTCGACTCAAAATTTCAAAATTTCTACCAGATCACCCTGTAGACATCCTACACGTAGGATGTCTTTTTTCTCAGAATGGACTTATGTTTCTACCCAAGGTGCTTCTTGATGCATATAACAAGAATATGTGATCACAGCAAATTTTGGATGTCAAAATTGCTTAGAATCACCATTTTTGGGAAAATATTTCTCTGAAACAGTAACATCCCCTTAACTCTCAATCTATATGTCCAAATGACATGAGCTTTGGTGTGTGTGTCCAACATAACATGCAGAATATGGGTATGATGTCAAAACTTGATTTTTGCTTCCAGAATCACTCTCTAGACATCCTACGCGTAGGATGTCTACTGATGAAATTTTTGGCAGAATTCATCCACAGGCATCCCCCAGTCTTGAGCACTACTTTTCAAACATTCCTACCAGTTTTTATGCAAAATTGTTCTCAGAATCTTAAGTTTCTTGTTTTCGCGTTTTTGACATTCCGTCTTTGGTCTTTTGGGTGTCAAGAGTTGGTCAAAACTTTAGTTTCAATGTATACTTAGGGCAAACCCCCCCTTCTGAACACACTGATGTAATCAAAATTTTCAAATTTGGTCTCTAGAACCCCCTTGAGACATCCTACACGTAGGATGTCTATGTTTACAGAATTGCAGGTTTTCTTCACAGAACCCTTGCAAATGCTCTTTTATATGCACAGCATTAGTCAGTCATACAAAAATATCCACCAAAGCTTGTTTAATGCATTTTTACCCTCAAAAGCACACTTTTCCGTGATTTCAAATGCAATCAAGCACTTTAGCAAATAATTCAGTGTTGAATAGCTCTAGATTAGAATCGGATCACTTACCTAAAGCTACTTCTACAAATCATATAGGGTTTTGCATCTATGAGTAGAAAAACGCTTCACTACCACACACGGACTAGTAAACGCTTTTATCACCTCACAAATCACTCGACCACCAACAACTACTCTAATCCACAGATCCTAACTAAACCTATCTAGTCGTAGACCCTCGGCAAGACACACGCTTCCTGGCTATCCACTTGATCGTCGAATATCCTCTTCCGGATCCACTTAAGAAAAACACTTTCTTTAGCCAAAACTAAATCAAGCAACCATCACACGAGTGTTAGTAGGAAACCTACTTAGGTCCTCGTGTACTCGGCAATGGCACCAATGTTGCGGAAGCGACTCACACACCCATGAAGTGCATGCAAACACTACCTAGATCAACATAATGTGAATCGAGGACACAAATGACATGATAGGCACACGGAGGAAATCTTTTTAGCTTGTCAGGCTGAGACCATCCTACACATACAACACTCTAGAAGGCCAAATAAACCACAATCCAGAACCTCACTGCTCTCAACTACACCACCTAGCCACATACACACATACGGAAGGTAAGATTCGTACAAAACTTATGGAACACCTTCCCCTCACTAGGATACACCTGCCCCTACGCTTCTACACTCAAAACCCTCACTCTAAACCCGTCTGCGGAAAACGCGTAGGATGACAGAGCGGAATTTTGAAAGTGCCTGAAACTGAAATTTATGAGTACCTATGCGTAGCTTATGTCGCCACGATTTTATAGACTACTAGCATGCAGAAAAAAGACATCGTTTGAAACACTTACGGCCACAAATAGCTTGTAGATGCGTCGGCGTGTGCGCTTCGTCTTGCGTGGAATGCTTGGCGTTGTCGCGTAGCTCTCCTCGAGCCTACAACAATGGTGCAGTCGGATCTCCATTGTGTTGAGTGAGTTGCGCGTAGCGAGAGGATAAAGCTCACGCTCACTCTCTTTCTCTCTCACACACAGTAGACGGTAGCGCTCTAGTTTAGATTATGATTAAAGTGCCCCCCCTTTACAAAATGACCTAGGTACCTTATATACTAAGGCTACCTTAGGTTTAACCAAAAATGGGGTTGAAAGGGTCAAATGGCTTTGTATTTACAATCTGGAAGTGCCATTGCACCCCGGCTTCTGAAACTAGAATAACTACTCATTACAAATGACGTTTATAGCCATAATCCGCAGCATTTCATAACTCGCAAAAGATAAGACTTTGGTACGAAACTTGAGTTATGTTGTGTTGTTGACCCAGCGGTCAACACCTTGCTTGAATTATTTGAAGAGTATGAAAATGAATTTCTAGGTGCTATATATCCACAAAGTTGCCTTATGAGCTGAAAAAAACTTACTTTGTTTTGGAGTATCGATCTCACCATTAACCGTACTCTTGCACAACATTACTGAACCTAAACTATGTGAAAAAACGGGTCCTGTTTTTGGCTTTTTTCCAATTGTTGGTAACTATACCACTCTAAACTTCATGTTTGTGAGGTTTAGATGGCTAGAGGTTAGGCCTTCATAGTTCTCAACATGTCTTGATGCTTGTAGGGAGAGCTAAGTGTTAAAATTGAAAGTTATGACCAATTTACAAGAACTGCATAATCCTGTTTTTTGGCCAAAATTAACACTTTTATGATTTTTTTGGTGGCTTTCTTGATATCCAAATTCAATTTTGATTGTGTAAGTGTGATGTATAACATAAAGTTAATCTTTCTTGAGTTTTGGGGGACCGAATATGCTATATAGCATAGTATATGATGATGGTTGAGTTTTTTGAAGAATACGATACATTTTAGAGTAGCAAGTATAACTTTCTCAATATTTCTAGTTTCTTAGGCCAATTGTGTGTATTTTGTAGGTAGTAACCATATCTAATCATAAACTACAAACTAGGCTAGATATTGAGTAGTTTCTATGGGTTTCTAGAGGTCATAATGCTAAACCCAATTTTTTCATGTTTGTTGTATTTAGCACTTTATGATTGCCCCCAAGGTTCCAATTGTAAGAGATCCATTATCCTTTTGACATGCTCCATGGCTCCTTTGAATCCAAAGGCCCAAAGGGAACTAAGAAAACATGTATATAGTATCTGTATTGAGCGTGACTATAGAAACTTTGATGATAGGTCCGCAAAATGGCAAAAATGCAACTTTTTTGTACCTTTTTTTTTTGCCCAAAAGAAAATTAGTGAGGTAAAAGCAACCATATGTTTTGATCAGCAACCCATTGAAGTTAACATGGCATTTTATCTCATGTCCTACAAAAATCCCCACTCTTATTTATATACAATCAACTGTAAGAAATTGCTGTTTTGGGCAAAATGCACTGGTCCATCAACTTTGGAGGCTTGTAGTGACCAATGGATGAGAAAAATTACAAGTTTCTCATTTTTTCCATATGTAGTAGCTTTTGAACTATAAGCTCATGAAAGGATTTTTTAAAATGAGTGGATCTACTATGGTTTTGGAATTTTTTGCCAAAACCCTGAAAGGACACTTTTATGTCTTGTTAGGTTACCATTCTAGTGTTAATTGTTTTCTTAATACTAGAGCTTTGACTCCCTTAAACTACCAAATAAAGAGTCCCTCCTACACATTCTCTTCCTACTAGACTCTTGAATAGGAGGATGGGTGGTGGCCTTGGGAAAGAGGGCCATCATTGTTTGCATATGGATTTCTAGGGGTTCCACACCCTTTTCCTCCCAAGTCTCCTCCCTTGTGGATTCTTCATCATCTTTTTCCTTGTTCTTTGAGGAGTCATCTGAGGATTCTAAATCATCAATCTTTTTCTTCTTTGAATCTTCTTGGTTTTTTTGTTTCACTTTTTGTTTGAGAACGTTGTGGATGTGTTGCCGCACGGTGTCGGAAGGCTCCGCCTTGTTGACTGCAGTTCTCCTCCTGTATTGCTTGATCTTCTCAATCTTTCAGCTTTTCTTTTCTCTAGAGGTTTATCCTGATCATCCTCCTTCTCATAATCAGCATTCACACCCTCTGCCTCTTCCTTTTCTTTTCTTCAGTCATCTTTTGTCATTGTTCCTCTCTCAGTCTTTGTACCTCTTCCATGGATCTTTGAGTCTGTGAGATTGGGATTTGATCTTACTGCTCGATTGTTCTCTATTTGATCTGCACCAAAAGCATGGTAACATCCTCCTCTTCATCCTCATCTCTTCATTTGTTGTGGTTTGGAACTCAGAAGGAATGTCTCTATTTTGCCCCACTGAGCTCGATGTCGGTTTTAGTTTCTTCACTATGTGATTGATATTTTTTAGAGCTCTGACCCCTTGTCTTTTTGGTGCTTGGTACTGATGAAGGGCTTGACAATTGCTGCTTGACAATTGCCTTGCTGCTTGACAATTACTTTGCCATTGTCTATGACCTTCGTTTTGAGTAGTAGGTTGTTAGGGAAGTTGTTTGTTGATGCCTGACTAGTAATGGTTTCTCACCTACCTCCTTGTAACTTTGGACATAGTTTGCTTCCAAAACCCCTGATTACTTTTTTGGCACTAGCTTGTAATGTGCTTGCTTACCTGGAAATATATCTTTGATGATAATTTTGATGGTGCGGTTTGGATTCCATGTTGATATAGATATCTCACTGATAATAGTTTCTTGTTGGGAATTTTTGGAGCGTTCGGATGATCAGTTTCACTTTCATCTTACCTTCTCCATCAACACTATACTATGTACAAATGTATATCATCTTGAATCAAACCACTCATTTAGATATTCCAGAATTTGTGTTGGTTGCCTTGATTGGAATTGATATGATCTTAGCTAAACTAAATTGTAACATTTAATGGTCTAGTAACTTGTGTGTAGCGGAAAATAGCATGAACATAGTAAGCATTTAATTAGAATAGATTCCTAATGAGAATAACAAGAGAGCTTGGGTGGAGAGAGCAACAAAAAATATAACACCTAGTTAGATAGCATGAACAATACTTCAAAAGCGAGAGAAATTAAGCAATTGACAACAGTTGAGGACCGGATTTGCATGGAGCCGGTCCCCCCTCCAAAATGATTTGTATTATGGTTTCTCCCATCAAGAGAGACATTTATCAATACAATTCTTTGTGTTCCTTGAATGCTAGCTAGTGCAATGAAGATGGAAACTTCAAGCACTAAGCAAAACACTTATCAAACACAACATCAATTCCCTCACAGTCTCAGACCCAAGACCTCACACACCTTCGAAGATGGTGAGAACTAGCGGGGTATGAGAGTAGATTGAGAGGAATAAGGAGTAGTCTTACAAGAAAGATATACATCTCCTCACATAATCACGCATATTAGCATAGCTTATCTTAGTAATTAGCATGGTAGAGGAGATGAGCATGCATTGAATCTTGGCTCTTGGTTGGATTTGCCTCACAAAGACAAGAGTTGTTGGTGTAGGCCTCCCTTCTCACAAGCTTGGAGTAGGTGATAAGCTTTCCATTAAAGCTTGAGAAGAGAGAGAGAGAGTCTTCTTACTCTACACATGAGCTTGTGTGAGTGTGTGTGGATAATTCCCTTTGAAAAATTAGCCCCCCAGACCAACAGGATTTCAGGAGCATAAGTGACAGCCTTCTGACATGTGTCCCCCTTTCCCCTTTTGTGAGAGATTTAGGTAATTAATAAATACAATAAAAGTCTCATTGGGCCCCTTTGTCTCCTGGCCAATAGGAATCAGGCAAGCCATTGGGCTGTTGAATGCTCATTGGATCCCTTGGGAGATAGTCCAATAGTCTTCTAGAGAGCTTAATTCCTATTGATTCTTTTATTAAGTGTTTTTAAAATAATTAAACTAGACTTACTCTAGCCTAATTCTCATTGGTCCACCTCCAAGGCCATCCAATAGGATTTGAGTACCCCTTTTGGGCATATGGTCTAGGGAGCTGACATGTGTCCCTCTTTCCCCTTATGTACAAAGGAAGCTTGCGTGTGTGTGTGTGTGTGTGTGTGAGAGGTTCTCTCTTATACCCTACTTCTTGGGATCACCCCCTCCTTTGTAGGGCTTGAGAAAGACTTTTGGGACACACACAAAGCATCCAATTTCCCTAATCTTTGACCTTTGGACACAACCTTGGAATTTTGGAACCTTAGCATTTTGGAAGTCTTAATGGGCTGACCCCTAAGGTCCTTGGAGCCCATTGTTGCACATAGATTTTTTGCAGATGGACCCCCTTTTGGATCCCTAGTGTGGCCGGTCTGCCAGCTTAATCAATATTATAGCTTTTTCTCCCCTGGCACTTCGCCATATTAATGATCAGTTTAACATGAGAAAATCATTTAGGAGAATTAGATATTAGTTATTATGACATTATCTCTCTCTTGAAATCATAGTCGTCCTCGACTATGGGGTAGAGACGATGAAGCATATTCATTAGTCCTTTTGCTAGTGGGTAGATGATCCCTTTGTTACCCTAAGACATCATCCTAGAATGGATGACTAGTCCATTTGCTGCTTGAGAGCCTAAGCTGCCGCAAGCATGTCTGCACATTAGTCCTATGAATCTTCAATAGTAGAGTGACAAGCTCTACTTGGTGTTTTGGAAACATCGTCTTTGCAAACTTGATCTAATCATGCATACTACTTCATTTTTTTGCACAATAAAGAAATAGAGAGTCTTATAAGACAAAAAAAATTAGTTCATTTTTAACTTTTGTACATTTGCTTACTCTTGGGAAGCATTGTAAGCATTGACAAGGTTTAGGTTATCCTTTAATTGTATGCCTTGCATCCATCTTGCATCTTCAAAAGAATAATTCTTAAACTTAATAAGATATCATCGGATAGTCTTACCGCCTCTTAGTACCTTGTCTTCATGCCAGAGAATGGACTCGGACTGCAACACTTCTTCTTGGTCCTCGATTGATCTACTTCCGTTACATAGGATTTTAGTAGATCGAGAATTGTTAGGTTAGCTATTTCACTCTGGCCATGTGTTTGTGGGAGATAGGCCGAAGAGAAGTTTAGCCTTGGCCCTAAATTCTCAAAGAGACCCTTCCAGAAATTACTGGTCATTCTAGGATCTCTATCCGACACTATGGACATTGGCAAGCCATGGTACTTGAAGATTTGTGAAATGAAGAGGGTTGCCATTTGATGGGCTTTGATAGTCTTTTTGACAGGTATAAAATGAGCTTGTTTACTGAACTTGTTGAACTATCGTCCATATTCCCGTATTCCCATGAAAATAGACTTAGGCAATTCAAACATAAAATCCATGGATATGCTCTCCCATGGTAAATTAGGGACACGCAAAGGTTGAAGCCATCCGGGTTGCTTCCCTCTATCAAACTTCGTCTTTTGGCATACCACACATTTAGAAACATACTCTTATATGTTTGCTTTCATGGTAGGCCAGCAGAAACATGTTTCAATCCCCTTTAGGGTAGACTGAATCCCTCTATGCCCCACATAAGCAGGAGAATGAGATTCCTACATTACTTTCTCACGAAGTGAGTTAGTAACACATAGTCTATTGCCATAGAGAAGATAACCATCTTGTAAAGTAAATGGTTCCTCTTTCTTCCCTAGTGCAAAGGCTGAAATCACATCTCTAAAATCGGGATCAATAGCATACTCATCTATCATAGAAGATAGATCATTGTGAGTTTCTATGGAAACCGCATTCGCTCTCGGCCGTCTTGAGAGTGCATTGGCTACTTGATTATGCTTGCTAGCAATGTGAGCAATATGAAACTGAAATTGCGAAAGGAAATTTGCCCACCTCATTTGTTTGTCAGAGAGCTTGGTTTGCGTCTCGTGAAGTACTTAAGACTTTGGTTATCCATTCACAAAATGAAAGGAGTCCCCAATAACTAGTGCTTCCATGAGTCTAAGGCATGTAGAACTGCGAGGAGTTCCTTTTCATATATGCCTAGAGCTTGCTCAACAGGGTCGAGCCTTCGACTTTCATAGCCTACGGCGTGCCCTTCTTGAAGCAAAACAACTCCAAGGCAATCACCACAATCATCACATTGGACCTCAAATGGCTTGGAGAGATCCGATGGTGTAAGCACAGGTTGAGAGATAAGCTTTTCAAAAGCATTGTTCTCTTTGGCAGACCATGTGTACCTAACATTTTTCTTTGTTAGGTCATGTAATGGTCCTATTATTAGTGATAACTTTTCTATGAAGCATCTATAGTATCCACACATACCTATACAACTTCTTAGTTCATGAAGATTCCTTGGTTTAGGCCATCCTTTTATTACCTCTAACTTTGATGGATCCATTTGGATGCCATCTTGAGAGATAATGTGACCTAAATACTGAATCTCTTGCAAGAAAAATTCACTTTTCTTTCGATTAACATAAAGTTTATTCTCTCTTAGAATTTGAAATTTTACTTGGAGGTGCTGCTTGTGTTCGTCTATTGAATTAGAGTAGATGATGATATCATCAAAGAACACTCCTGTAAAGGTTCAATGAGGCCTGAATAGCTTCTTCATCAAGCAGTTGACTGTGGCTGATGCATTGGTCAAGCCAAAAGGCATGACAATATATTCGTAAAGACCAAACGTAGTACGAAATGCGGTCTTTACAATGTCTTGATCAACTATCCTTATTTGATGATAGCCACTTTTTAGGTCAATCCTACTGAAGTAGGTGGACCCTTGTAGCTTATCAAATAGGTCTTCTACCCGTGAAATGGGAAACCTATTCTTGATAGTGATCCTATTTAGTGCTCTATAGTCAACACACATACAATATGTGCCATCTTTCTTTTGCACTAAAAGCACAAGAGAGCAAAATGGAGATGAGCTAGGCCTAACCATGCCCTTCTGAACTAACTCATGCACTTGCCGCATAATCTCCTCTTGTTGAGCTTGAGAAACTCTACAAGGAGTTTGTTAGGCGGTGAACTTCCTAGAAGAAGTCCAATTGCATGGTCATCATTGCCTCGTTTAGGAGATAGCTCACAAGGGATGTCGTCAATAAAAACATTTTGAAACCCCTTGAGAAAATTGGATAACTCTAATTCCTTTTGATTGTGTATATTTTCTTTTGCTAAAACATTAGGTTCACTTTGAGAATCTTTAACAAAAATCATGTACACGGAAATAGAGCTCTTTATTGACTTATTGAAAGCTTCTGTATGTACAATGGGTATGGTGTTACTCATTTCCTTAGCATCTATGTACATATCTTTTTCCCTGAACTTAAAGGAGATTCTCCTTTCAGGGAATTTAACATTGGAAGATATGCGATCAAACCATGGTGCCCCTAGGATTACATCCTCATGCTTGAGAGGAGAGATAAAGAAGTCCTCTTTGTCCACATAGCTTTGGACATGGAGCGTCAATTTCCCGATTAAGGAAGTGACTCAAGATTCTTGCCCCTTGAAAGCACCATTTGCGGGTAGGACATCTCCCATCTCGTAAGCTTGTATGCCTAGCTTGGTGGCCAACTCTGTGGATATGAAATTGTGAGTAGAACTAGGGTCAAAGAGAATAAAATCATCATGTTCTCTTACCTTTCCCCAAGCATGGCATAGAGGAGATCCTTTGTGGTGAGTTTCCTCCTCTTGGATTTCAACCAAGGTAGTTCTAGGAGGCTCATGGTGGGTGTTCTTTTGGGGAGAAGTGCGGTACGCATGCCCTTGCTCGCCGCACTTGAAACAACGGTAATCCTTGCGATAACGCTCAAGCTCTTCATGAGAGAGTTTATTTTTACCTTTGTAAACTCCCTTCTCTTTAGCTTTGTTGGAATTGCCCTTAGGAGACTTTTGGACATTGTCCTTCGCCTTAGGTTCATTGGAACCCTTGTTTTTTGTGGGCTTAAAATTTCGTGTAGTCCCCGTTTGGAAATTGATTCGAGAAGCCACCATAGTAAGGTGTATAACCGCCGATATGGTGCATGGCCTTTGGGTGTTGACATACTCCACCATTTCTTCAGTTAAACCCGCACAAAACTGTTGCTTTTGCACTCCAAAATCCAACTTTTTGAAGATAGTGGCTTTGAGATTGAAGTCCCAAAACTTGTCTACATATTTGTGAATGGATTCGTAGGGAGAGAGCTTCAAGTTTCGCCATTAGGTGAGTACTTTGTCTTTGGCATCGGTGGCCAAAAACTGCTTCATAATGGAAGATCTTAAAGCTTTCCATGTTCGTGGAGCTTGACCGTTGGCTCATAGGCTAGACCATCATTGCCTGATAGACTTTTGAAAGTGTATAGCTACATGGCGTAGCTTAGAGGACTTCGTGAAGCCCTTGCCTCCAAACGCCGCATCAAACTTGATAAAGGCTAAGACTTTGTCCGTAGCACCAAAGGTGCCATCGTAGGTAAGGAAAGAGATGCTCTTCCCTCCCTTTTTGATCTTCTTGAGCTTGGATGACCTCTTCCACGCGACATAGGATTTTCTATGGCCTCTTCTTTTTTATGGTTCAAAGGTTTCATCATCACTTTCTTCAGAAGGTGAAGAATTTGAGGACAATGGAGAAGAGGGTGCCTCTTTCTCACCTTTTTCTTGCCTTGATCTTCTGAGGAAGAGGATGAAGAAGATGGAGAAGAGGGTGTCCTCTTTCTTGCCTTTTTCTTTGCTTGCTTTTTGTCATCCCTCTTTGAAGTATGGTGTGGAGAAGTATGCAATGGTCTTCTCTGTTTTGGAGGTGATGGAAAGCGTTAAGCCCACCGTCTTCGTGGAGCCATCTCCACCGAGGTGGCAGGAGACTCACTTCTTTATTGTTCCTTCGGTGGAGGCTCTTGAATTCTCCTTTGGGAAGGAGATGCATCATCAAGAAGAAAATTTTTGAGCCCTTCGTATGAATCTTCTTCTTCTTCCCCAATCGGAGAGAGGCCTCTTTTGGAAGTCTTGCAAGGAGGCTTCCTAGGTTCTCTCTTGTCATGGTGGGGAGCTTGGAGAATCCTATGAGCACGAAGTTGATGTTGCACTTCACTTTGGAGGGATGGATTGCCCATGGCTTGTTGAAGCCTTGAAACAAGATAGTTAACAAGCATTAGGGAATCATTAGTAGCCGCCTCATTAGCAAAATTCAAAGTTATCAACATTAATTTAACTCTCTTTACTATTGTCAGCCATTCTAGCAACTTTTAGGTGTAAACTTTTTAGATGTACTTTGGCACTTCAAGCCCTAGTTGCTACTCCTCTTTACCCCTTTAGAAAAAGCACTCAAGCTACTGTACCCGTGTCTCGAATAACATTAATTGCAAGGAATAGAAGAGAGGGTCGTTCAACACCGAAACAACACCGGCTCCTGTCAAACTTCTAATAGCTCAATAGTGGTTAAGCCCCGTAGGACTCCACTATTAAGACCATAGCTCTTGACGGTGATGGCCCGTTAACAGCACAAAGGTAGGTGCATTGCAAGACTGAAAAATCCCTATTCTACATACTCACATGCAATTAATAATACCAACCATTTATAGCTAGCTTGAGGACCTCCCCTGTTGAGCAAGAAAAGATCAAACTTGTGCTCTAATACCAATGTAACATTTAATGGTCTAGTAACTTGTGTGTAGCGGAAAATAGCATGAACATAGTGAGCATTTCATTAGAATAGAGTCCTAATGAGAATAACAAGAGTGCTTGGGTGGAGAGAGAAACAAAAAGTATAACACCTAGTTAGATAGCATGAACAATATCTCAAAAGAGAGATAAATTAAGCAATTGACAACAGTTGAGGACCGGATTTGCATGGAGCCAGTCCCCCCTCCAAAAGGCTTTGTATTATGGTTTCTCCCACATCAAGAGAGACATTTTACAATACAATTCTTTGTGTTCCTTGAATACTAGCTAGTGCAATGAAGATGGAAACTTCAAGCACTAAG
Organism: Adiantum capillus-veneris; assembly: GCF_014529385.1. Taxonomy (NCBI): domain Eukaryota; kingdom Viridiplantae; phylum Streptophyta; class Polypodiopsida; order Polypodiales; family Pteridaceae; genus Adiantum; species Adiantum capillus-veneris. The sequence goes on along the minus strand of NC_140942.1, from coordinate 51,782,744 downwards.
CCAAACACTTATCAAACACAACATCAATTTCCTCACGGTCTCAGACCCAAGACCTCACACTCCTTCGAAGATGGTGAGAGCTAGCGGGGTATGAGAGTAGATTGAGAGGAAGAAGGAATAGTCTTACGCGAAAGATATACATCTCCTCACATAATCACTCGTATTAGCATAGCTTCTCTTAGTAATTATCATGGTAGAGGAGATGAGCATGCATTGAAGCTTGGATCTTGGTTGGATTTGCATCACAAAGACAAGAGTTGTTGTGGTGTATGCTTCCCTTCTCACAAGCTTGGAGTAGGTGATAAGCTATCCATTAAATCTTGAGAAGAGAGAGAGAGTATTGTTACTCTACACATAAGATTGTGTGAGTGTGTGTGGATAATTCCCTTTGAAAAATCAGCCCCCTCTCTCTCTTGATCGACCCCTCTCGCTAGCATCTCATTGGACCTCCCCAGGCTTAGCCAACAAGATTTCAAGAGCATAAGTGATAGCCTTCTGACATTTGTCCCCCTTTCCCTTTTGTGAGAGATTTAGGTATTTAATAAATACAATTAAACTCTCATTGGGCCCCTTTTTCTCCTGGCCAATAGGAATCAGGCAAGCCATTGGGCTACTGAATGCTCATTGGACCGCTTGGGAGATAGTCCAATAGTCTTCTAGAGAGCTTAATTCCTATTGGTTCTCTTATTAAGTGTTTTTTAATTAATTAAACTAGACTTGATCTAGCCTAATTCTCATTGGTCCACCTCCAAGGCCATCCAATAGGATTTGAGTACACCTTGTGGGCATTTGGGCTACGGAGCTGACATTTGTCCTCTTTCCCCTTGTGTAAAAAGGAAGCTTGTGTGTGTGTGTGTGTGTGTGTGTGTGTGTGTGTGAGGTTCTCTCTTATACCCTACTTCTTGGGATCACCCCCTCCTTTGTAGGGCTTGAGAAAGACTTTTGGGACACACACAAAGCATCCAATTTCCCTAATCTTTGACCTTTGGACAGAGGATTTGAATTTTGTAACCTTAGCATTTTGGAAGTCTTAATGGCTGACCCCTAAGGTCTTTGGAGCCCATTGTTGTGCATAGATCTTTTGCAGATGGCCCCCCTTTGGATCCCTATTTTCTCTCCTTTGGATCCCTACTGTGGCTGGTCTGCCAACTTAACCAATATTCTAGCTTTTTCTCCCCTGGCACTTTCCCATATTAAATGATCATTTTAACATGAGGAAATCATTTAGGAGAATTAGATAATAGTTATTATGAAAAAACTATGATATTGAGCTTGCTTGGCTCTTATTGAATTTGTCTAGCTCCCTCTATTATAAATTTCTCATCTAACAAAATATTCTAGAATATATTGCTAAGCATCTGCAATATGAGGGTATTTACATCTCCTGGGTTTTTGACTTAACATGGATAAGACCTTTTTGGTTTGGTTATAAGTTCAAAAAGAAGGAAAGTGTACACACCAACCTAGCTTCTCCTTTGATATGGTTTTTTGTAACTTAGGATTCATTGAAACCGATACTTGGGTGGCTTAATGATTCCCACCTTAAACAATTTTGGTCCTCCATGCAATCACTTTTGACTCTGATTGGGTATTTGGATAGCTTTACATTTTTTAGGCATGGTGTATGCCTTTGACTTAAAAACTAAAAGTGTAGCTTCCTTAAAAACACTAGATGGAATGGAAAAAATTGGATGAATGGGCTTAAATTAATAGATACTCTTGAAAACTATAGCTTCACTTGGATATTTCACACTTGAAATAAAAGAAAATTTTGAAAGCTTGATTCATACTATATAAGAAAAATGCATTTTTTCACATTAAACACCAACCTCTTGCATCAAAAGGGGTGATGGCCTTTTGATTCATTTGAGGTTGAATTGCTTGAATTAAAGGTTACTTATGATTGGTAAAGATCCGAAAGATATCTCTTGGAAAATATGGTTTAACGTAGATACTTCATACTTCAAATCACAAGGAAAGTTAAATTATATGATTTTGTAAGCAAAAATTTTGAGATTTTAAATAAATTATATTTTTAAATACCTAATGACACTTGAAACACAAGGGTTGATCACAATACAATCTGGACAATATGGTTTAACTTGGAATAAAGAAAAGTACTTAAGATTGAGCCACTTACATCACAAGGGGTGATGGCCTTTTGATGCTTTACACTAATATATACTCTAAATTTATTTTGGATAGGAGTTTGAGGTTATTTAAAAAAAAATGTAGGACAAGGATAAAAACTAATAGTTTCTTTGACCCACATCTTTTGAGTAGATTCATCTATGAATTTGGTGAAATTAATGTCCCCTCTCTATCGACTTATGCAACATAGGCTTGCATAGATTTCTATAAAACAAATCTAGAGGATTTCCTAACTTTTGATCTAGTGGCAAAGTGGTAAGCCTCCTATGTTTTACGTATATGCAATGCTCCCACAAACTAGAATGAAAATAGTTTAACATAGGGATATAGCCAAAATTGTAATTGCTTCATTTCTTTCTCAATCATATGACAAAGCCGACTTTGCCACAATTCAGTAGAAGCTAGATTATCTACATAGATAGAGTTCTCTTTCAGCAAAGATACATACGAGGAATATAATGAGCCAAGATTTTGGTGTTTGAGCATGACCAAGTTACCTCTTCTTATCATCTAGGAACCATTTCCAAACATTGTAATGTATCCAAGATCATGAAGTTGTTGTGCTGAAACCAAACTCTTAGTTAATTTTGGCACATGTCTATCATCTTGTAGCATGAACTTAGTAGTACCATTGTGCATATGCAACTTCACATCTCCAATTCCACATTTGTTGTTGAGATTTCATCAGCATGTGGCACTTCATTGGAAATGCGAGACAAAGGAGTAGGCAATGAGTACCCATATATAATTTGGAGTGGTAATTTTTTGGTGGATGAATGAGGAGTGTTTTTGTATGAAAATTGAAGTAAGTGGGTGTATGTGTCCCAATTTATTCGTAAAAGATCTAAAATGGTGCTATTGGTTGCTTCTATTTGTCCACCATTAGATTGCAAATGACATGCAAAAGTGTAGTCTATTTGAGTGCCCAAATTTGTGAAAAGTGTCACTTAAAAATAATTGAAAAACGGTGTCTATCTTGATGAGATATGATAGATTTAAGTATTCCATGAAAAAAAAATATGTTTTAGGAAAAATAGAGCCACTTGCTTAGCTAATAATGTCTCTTACAAAGTAGAAAGTTAGCCTAATTGCTAAATCTATATACAATGGTCCAAATCATATCATTTTGTGCACGAGTGAAAGACAATCTAGTGATAAAATCCATGGAAATGTGATTCCAAGGAGAGTAAAGAATAGGTCACAAGGCATTAAAAAACCATATCGTTTACAATGATGACGCTTAAATATTGGTCGACAAAAAAAAGATTGTGCAACATATATAAGAACATTTTTTTGAAGGTAGGACCAATAATATGTGAATAGTTGTGGCAATCCCACAATGGTCTATATAAAGTGGTTCATGACACTCTTTAAGGACAAGTTGAAAAATGGTTACAAAAGTAAGCATAAAGATTTGCAAAGCTAGAGTTACGAGCATCAGTATCATTTTGTAAAAATTTTCAACAAACACCATAGAAATATTCTTAATCGATGGCATGCAACTTGATGTATTTGAAACCTTATTCTAATACCCCGGTTGATATTGAATGATTGGATGAAAAATTTGGATAAATGATGCCCATTTTATATGAAGATCAAAGATAGTGGTTGTGAATTAAACAAATGATGAATGCTTTGTTGATCAATTTTAATCAAAGAATCACATCCCACCAAGTAATGTTTTTGCAGTTTTAAAACATGCACAACAACTAGCAATTCTTTCTCAAAGTGTTATAATTGAGTTCATTGGGTTTCAATTTTCTACCTTTATATGCAATGGGATGATTATCTTGCATTGATACAACACAAATACTAGGTTCACTAGCATCAATCATTAAAAAAGTGAATGGTCTTTTGAAAGTAGAAATTTGTAAGATAGGGGCATGTGTGAGTGCATATTTGTGATGTTGGTCATTCCAAGTGAAAGAGTGAATATTTAAGTGTTTCAAAAGGTTTGTGCGTGGTAAAGCCAAGTATGAAAATTTTCAAATAAATTTCCTATAATGACTATATAAACCAAGAAAAGAATAAATTTCATGAATAGATTGAGGTCTAGGCCATTCCTTGATGCATTTAGTCTTCTTAGGATCCACACAAATTCCTTCGCTAGAGACAATGTGACCTAAAAATTCAATCTCAGTTTTGAAAAATGAGATTTTCTTAGGATTCAAATAAACTTGATTTTCATCATTTAAAAACCAAATCTAAATGTACATAATATTCTTTCTTATTCTTACTAAAAACCAAAATGTTGGGATTCAAATAAACTTTATTTTCATGTAACGATTTAAGAACCAAATCTAAATGTACATTATGGTCTTTTTTATTCTTAGTAAAAACCAAGAAATTTCATAAAAGAAAATCACAACACAATCTTGATGCTTAAAAAAATTCATTCACCATGCGTGAAAATAACACGTGCATTTATTAAACCAAATGTATTATAAAAAAATTATAATGACCATATTGTGTTCAAAATGTAGTTTTTATGAACATTACTTTTCATGATAAACATGATGATATCTGCACCACATAACTTATCAAGAAATTTATCAACACAACAAAAAAACACAATTCTTTTTGTGATTATATTAAGTGTTCTATAGTCAGTGCACAAATGATAAGTACCAGTTTTATTTTTGACTAAGAGAATTGGTGTACCAAAAGGAAAACTACTTGGCTTAATTAAACCATGACTTAATAATTCCATTAATGTTGAATTTCTCTTTGCTCAATATGATTTGATGTTATAGTGCTCGACAAGGTGGTGCACTACCTCGAATCAACATTATTGTGTGTGGTCCTCCACTCTAGAAGGACGTAATCATGGAGGTAGATCTTCAACAAAAATATATTTATATTATATCTGCACCACATAATTTATCAAGAAATTTATCAACACAACAAAAAACACAATTCTTTTTGTGATTATATTAAGTGTTCTATAGTCAGTGCACAAATGATAAGTACCAATTTTATTTTTGACTAAGAGACTTGGTGTACCAAAAGGAAAACTACTTGGATTAATTAGACCATGACTTAATAATTCCAGAATTTATTGTTGAATTTCTCTTTTCTCAATATGATTTGATGTTATAGTGCTCGACAAGGTGGTGCACTACCTTGAGTCATCATTATTGTGTGTGGTTCTCCACTCTAGAAGGAGGTAATCATGGAGGTAGATCTTCAACAAAAATGTCTTTATATTATGTCAAAAAATTCTCTTGATAAAGGAGAAAATTGGCCTTCATATGTTTCAAGTCCATTGATTAGAACCAAAAATTGTTTGTTATCTTTTTGAGATAATCTTTTAGCCTGATTGTGACTAAGAAGAGGTTTTAGTTCTAGCTTTTAGCTAGCTTGTAATGTGAAATATTTTCTTATTATGTGTGACAATGAGTGTACAATTATTATAGTCAATCTTTGCATCAAATTGATATCTCAAAGGAATACAAAAAATTAAATCATGTGTTTTGCAATGGTGCTACTAGGAAATCTCATGATTCAATGAAGTATCTTAATTGGTATTGCAAATCTTGTACCATATATACACAATTTAATCTGGTTCCTTGGAAAGATGCTTTTACTATATAGGTCATGTGAGTCATATGCAATTTTAACTTTTGTGCAATACATGTAGAAATGAAATCGTGTGTGCTTCCATTATCATGTAATAACTAAAAAGCATCATCACTAATCTTAACTTGCATTTATAAGAGACTATGTTGCTGAGAAGTAGGAGTATCCACTATAAAACTTTCAAAACATTTACCGCAACCATTTATTGCATTTTGTTGAGGATGGGGTGGCATGAGTCCTTATAGCTATGGGGCTATATCATTGGTGGAGGTGGATATTGAGGAGGTGGCTGTAGTGGCTAATCCACCCCATATCATAACCATAGAGCACCGTTAACTTTGTTGTCCCTTGCATCCCAATGACCATCCCCATCAAGTTTCACATCCTTGGAGTCATTACTCTCTAATCACAACTCATGTGAGTCCTTTCAACTATGGTGGTATAGATTTGGTGGAGGTGGATACTGTGGAGGTGGCGATAGTGATTGATCCAAGTTTGCAAGGGTGTGAGTAGAGGTAGGGATTTCACATCACCTTGGTAGCATTGACTGGGTGACATTCAAGTAGGATTTTGTAAGTACCAATATTGTATTACTCTAATTGTTAAATATTTATTGCTTTGTAATTGATTGTTCTAATATTTTTGCTTCATTTTTTCCTTCTTATAGCTTACTATCACTAGAAGGGAGCAGTGTATGCTTGAGTGACAATATGGAATAAAGAAAGATCTTCACATGCTGATATAAAAGTTGCGAGGTTGAGTTGGATTGATAAGCTATTGTACCTTTGAACACATTGTGTTACTTTGTTTTTTTTTAAGAAAACATTTATTGTTGGTTTCAAAATTCTTTTGTTATCTCTTTTTGACTTGCAGATCCCATTTGAGCTCTAACTACAATGGGAAGAACGGTTGTCTCACTAGAGTAGTACACTGGATGCTTACGAATGGTTTTTGTATCTTTCGGCATAATATTACTTATTGAGAATGGCTCACATATCCCAATTTGTGAATGAATATTCAAGTTTTAAACAGTACGGTTTTGTACTTTTCCATTGGTACCTCACCATATTCGTCTTGTACAACTTGAAAGTAATCAAATAAAAAGACATTTTCTCAAATACAGTCTTGTCCTTATGGTTTAAAGTCTTGTTGGTGTTCTTTCATGCATCTTCTAGACAAAGGCCTCATAGTATACTATGATTGGTTTTTAGTTTTCCCATCTCCAAATTTTTTATCTTCAGGTGTTGGTATTAGCATTGGTAAATAAGGTTTCTACAACATTGCTATCAACATCGGTAATATCAACTATGAGGTGAACTCTTTCATGTATCTTTTAAAGAAAACCTTCATTGTCTACTATGGTTGATTGCTAGCTCTTTCATCGCCAAACTTATTATCTTCAAGTGTTGCTAAATAAGGTTTTTGCAGCATTTCTATTAGTGTTGTATCATCCTTGTAACATTGAATGTGATTATAGAAATTGTGATATATATCATCAACCATGATAGTGATTGCTAGACTAATACTGCCCTGATCTGATGCTTATACTGACACCATGGAAATAAAAGTTTTAGCTCAATGGAATTGGTATTTCATCTATAGTCTTAAGACTCCCTTATAGTGGGACACTTGTGAAATTTTAGGTTTCAAGGTTGACAAATAGGAAAAGAGATACTCAAGACTTATGAGAAAAAGATGTGATAAGAAACTTCCACAACTCAAAAGGGAAAAGAATGAGTAAGAGCATACTAATCTAGAGACTCTATCAACTAAAAAATCAAAATGAGGTGAAAATGACAACCAAGGTGTAGTACATGGCTATTGCTACCTCCTACCATGTAGGATTGACTTTGAAAGGGCATTAAATTATGATTGTTGAAGACACTTTAAAAGCTCTTAATTACACAAAAAACTTTTGAATTGGCCTTAGATCCATATCCAATGGCATATAGTATATTAACAAATCTTGTAGAGATTAAAAAGCAGTCCACTTTTCTTACATGACTAAATCTCAATAAGGCATGCATAAGGATCTATTGGGCATGGTATTTGTCCTATGGAAAAGATTCATTAACACTAGTTATGTAATCGGACACTCAAATGTCCTGAGACACTAAAGTGTCCTGTTTTTCTAGCAACATGTCATAATTATTTGGTGAATCTAGGAAAAAGATTCATAGGTCACGTTCATATCTTAGGTGAGCTATGAGGTGAAGAACATAGCCAAATTTTACTTTTGCCAAAATTAAGATTATAATGATAAGTTTTAAGATGAGAAAATAATAGAAATTTAGTGTAGTTTTAACAAAATTTTCATAAATTGAATATAACTTCTCATCAAAATAAGATTTTTCATAGATTTCAAGGTGTATGGATAGGAAAAAACTTATTTTAGCAAGAAATTGAGCTTCATAACCTAGTTATGGGACTAAATTTTTGCTATAATCAAAATACCAAAATCTTGAAAATGCTGACAAAGAGGAAAAGTTTGGTCTTTCAAGGTCTCTTTCATTAATATGATAAGGCTATGGGACAAAACCTAAGGTGTATAATGTATTTATAGGTCAATACCCATCAACTAAGCATTTTTAGAGGGTTCAAACTCATAGGTATCTTGTAATTTAAGCTCATTTTAGAAAATTTGTAGTGTGTAATTTCTTGCAAAAAACACATTGCTATTAAAAACTAATGAAAGTGTGTATATAAATCTCCCAATTGTGTCCATATGAGGTATTTGTATATAAGTGAGATGAACAAAAAAATCCAAAAGTGGACTTTATTTTAAAGATTATCTTTGATAAGTAAAAAATCATAATTATAGCATGCACAGTTTTTTGGATATGCCATAAATCACCAAATGTGGCTTGCATAACCATTAAAACTTATCACCTTATGTAATGGAGACATAGATCTAGTATATATGCATCATAAGACATTGTAAATTTAGATGAACTAAATGTTTTTTGTGATTGTTAATTGAATTTGTGAACGTTGCATATTTGACCCACAATACTTTCTATATTTAATTCTTGTCACAAAGAATTTTTTTCTCACATGAAAATTGTAAAAATATCAAACACATATATAAGTAGTTACCACGGATTATTTCATGCACCCTGCTCATTTTTTTCTTAGGCTAGAGTACGAGTTTTAATGAAACATTGAGTGTTGTTTTACATAGGTTCTTTTCATGAGTGTACTTACTATTGAGGTTATGATCAAAAGTGAGGGATTATAATTTCTATGAGTACTTTGAATAACATTTTAAAATTTTGCAAAACCATTTCTTGAGATGTGTTTTAGATTTCATGTACCATTTTATTTAAATTCGCAAAAAAAGGACACTCAAGTGTCCTTTTTTCACAAATTTAAATTAAATGCTATTTGCATTAGACGGTGTATTTAAGAAAACCATCTTGATATGATTTAATACGTCACTTAGAGGGTCTTTTAAAAATATAAACTTGCATATTAGAAGCTACCACGATCATTAACTATACTCATCAAGTTGACCCTCGTAAGACTGCGATTGATGCTTTGAAGAAATTGACTTTATAAGCTCAAGAAAAATTGAAGCAACCCTGTAGAAACTTTTACGTGACTTTTCCACAATTGTGCTATAGATATTTGAAAGTTGTATGGCAAAAAAGTTAACTTTTGAGTATATAAAATAATGCAAAGTTCTACATGTTTGATATGTCCATCTCAAGCATATCGTTGTACAAAGAAAATATGTTTTTGATGTATTTGTGAGTTTTAGAAAGTGGTACATTGCTTACCCTCTCCATTGAGGACTCCAGGTGGCAAGGGGAAGGGCTTTGGTATGCAGCAATTATTTGGATTATTTCAAATATTCAAACTGCATAAGAGAAAACTTTGATATTTTCATTCTTGAGACATAAGTGTTCAAAACCTCAATGAAAATCAAAATTTCCATGTAGATCCGTAAAAGTATCTAAGTACATGGTACAGACACAATCGGGGCACCTAAAACCTTGGTTTCAATGTTATTATGGAGAACTCAAGATTTTCTAGAGTTTTTGCACGATAAAAAATTCAAGATAGAGTTCAAGCAATGGGATTTAACTGAGTTAGGGAGCCAAAAAAATACATACTTTCTTGGTTTTAATATATAAAATCATTTGTAGTTGTCAAACTACACTAGAATAGTCCCAATTCCATGAGGGGACCTTTGAAAGACCAAAATTATGCTCTTATCAGCAAATGCTCAAGTATGAAATTATGTCTATAACTTGCATGTGACATGGAAACTAGTCTTTGAAGGGCATTTTATTGCTTTGTAGCACTATAGACTAACACTTGACTTTTATAAACATAAAAAAGGCCATCTCTACAAAAAGATATAAGGATTTTATGATTTTTTTGGCAAACAGCTTGAAATTTTACTAAAATTTATATCTTAGAACTTACCATAATACTCTCCATAGGGATTGTATCTTGGCATAGAGAAAAATCCAAGGTTTTCTTTCCCTCATAACCAACCTATGGTAGAAGCAACGTATAAAAAATTCTTTCTAGCTTGACAAATAAATTGCTAAAACTTGGTAGGAAAATGGGACACTTTAGTGTCTAAAGACACTTGACTATCCAATTATAGGACTAAGGTTAATCAAATAGTCATGTGAACACTTCCAATGGTGAGTATGACTTGGTGTAGTTGGTTCCAAATTAAATGTATGAAACGGTTCCAAATGAAGTTTTATAAATGCCATATTATTTACATAGCTTCATGGGTCAAGCCCCCTTTGTAGGTGCCAGTATGGGGAATTTTGGATCCACATGTGGTTGTACTACACCCTTGTTCTACCTACTAGATTGTCATGCTACATCTACTTAATTAGTCTACTTATGTACACATTTTCTTACGTGTTCATTACAATAACCTTGTCAATAACCAAGATTTGTTTCTATTTCACTTTTTTTTTTTGTCTCGATAAAAATCTTGCTAAATTCAGTATGCTTGATATTTCCATTTTAGTCAATAGATTTGATCACAAGTATCGTTACTGAACTCAAATACACCAAATCTGAGGTACCCAAGGATAATAAAGTTGCAGTTCTCTTGAGTGCCTTTCTTATGCTTCACCTCCATCTTTTGATCACATAGTCATAGTCTTGTAACAAAACGACCGTGCACCAATTTTTCAACATATTGTTAATTCATGAGGAAAAGAGAAAGAAGTTGATGAAATCAAGTTCAAAATAAGAATTTGTATCTTAATCTAGTTCATCCAATAAAAGAAATGATAAAAGTGTGGCAAGCATTGATAGTTTTTCAATAATTGCTACAAAACTAGTTTTTGTATGGATTGTGGAAAAGGATCATGCATCAACCTAGTGTCCAACTAAAGGTACTAGTAGAACGAGCAACAAAAACCAATTCAAGAAGAAATTTCAAATGAGAAATACATATTTTGAAGAAGAAGATGAAGACAAGGAGGAAGTGGGGATGAATCTCAATGTTTACACTATGTAGAGTAAATATATAAACAATGACATAATATAGAGGGTATGGGTGATTCTTGACCTAATTATGGAGAGGATAGATTCATCCTCATTGATTTATTGTTTGAGGGGATAGATATTTATCTTATCTGATCCCATGATCCAGTGATACACTTTGTAGCATGTGTGAATTTATTAGAGCTTCTGCTGCATTATAGTTGGTCACTAGTCTAAATCCAAAAGGGATGGTGTTGGTCTTATGTATCAACATATAGTGTATTGTCACTTGTGTAATCAAAACATCTTTGGAACATAGTGATGTGACTTCCATGTGAATACGATGAGGTGTAGATGGTTTCATTCCAAATGAAGTGTAGTATATTCCAAACAAATTCCCTAACTTAACAGGTCAATCACCCTTTGTAAAGACTAATTGTGGAGCCATATGCACATGTACTACACTCTTGTACTACTTGCTAGATACTCATGCTACTTCCACTTAAGCAACCTACTCTTGACCACTTTTTCCATGTGTTCATTTCAATAATCAAGCTTTGTTTATTTTTGGTCATCTCTTGTGTATTGAGCCATTCAATAGTAGACTAATCACTATGAATCCTAAAATAATTTGACCACCATAGATTATAATGATCTTGTCACAAGACATATTGCACTACCTCATAAATTGTAGTCTCAACGCTTCATATTGAGGAAGACCAAAGATACTCTATGCCACAGAGATGACTTTCTTCTACAATAGCTAGCATGGTAGAAGGGAATGATGTGCATCCATAAAATTTTTCAAATTTGATCTCCAGGATTTGATTTCCTATGTCAAATCAAGGACAAGACATCAAGGAAATGAAGTGCATCAATACATTTTTCCAAATTTGATCTCCATGATTTGATTTCCTATTTTAAATCAAGGATGTCTAAGACAAATCTAAATCCCAATGGAGGACCCATGCTTATAAGGATTTCCTATTATGCACTCGGGATGGTGGAACCTATCATCAATTAGAGTTGTTTACGATGTGTGAGTCTAAAACAAGGCCAATGGGTGTAACTTCATTCCTAGAAAAATGAAGTCAAGAGATAGAAATGAGATCCTAAAGTAGTGGATGGTGAGAGAGCTTTAAGGCAACAAAGAAAAATGTAGACAATGGAAACAACTCCTAGACAAGAAGTCTAATTAATGGCTCAATTGGTAATTATTGAGCCAGCTACTACAGTAATTACACAGTGGAGAGTCAATCAAATACCCACTCCAACACCTATGAATAGGGGACATCACTTCATTTGAAGGGATGATGATTTGGGAAGTGACACACTATTATACTATGCTCTTCACTCTAGTGTCTTAGAGCTCACTGTGCTCTTGTACTATTTTTTTCATAAGCTCATTTGGTTATACATATCTGAATTTAATCTAGTTCCATTTCCATTTCAATTACTATTTCTATTGTGTTTTAGATCAATGTCCTTGTCTAATCTGTTGTTTGAAGTCTACGTGTAAGAACTGAATAACTCTTAACCCAACCTAGAATAACTGTTTGAAGAAACTAGATCATTCCATTTCGGCAATCATGATGGCTTGAGTTGAATCGATCTTGATAGTGAATCACTTTTCCAGTTGGTTTTGGGTTTATTGCTTGTAGTCATTCCACCCAAACGAGTTTCCCATGGCCAAAATTCCATCAACGAGATTCATAGACAATGTGAAATATGTGATTCTAGTATAGGAGGAGTTGGAGAGAGTCTTTAATACTGACATGTACACTGGTAATGAAACTGATCCAAACTTGGATCAACAGGTGGCTAGGAAGCAGAAGGACTTCCAACATTATCTGGGGTCTAGGCGTTGACAATCAAAGAGAATAGAGAGACGCTCTTGATCCATAGAATCTCAAAAGGTGGCTAAAGGAAAAACTAGAAAGCACACTAATGAGAGTAAAGGTAGCAGAGTTAGTCATAGGTTAAGACATCTTAGATTGAGCAAAAACTAGACCCAGATACAATAACTCAAATGGATGATACTAACTAGTGGGAAGCGAACACTGATCACTATAGAAAGAAGAAGTCCAGAAATTGCAACTCAAATTCAAAAGACGACACCAAACACCATGGAAGATCCATTGATTTGAAACTATCCTTCCAATGTTTAAAGGGGACAAGAAAGATGACCTAGATACTCACATTCAAGCCTTTGAGCAATATGCAAATTTTAAAGGCTTGAATGTTTTGAGCAAAGCTAAGAAACATTAACGAAGTTGAATGGCAAAACTATTTATCTCAAACATTGAAGGACGCATCTCAAAAATGGTATTGCCATTATCTAGCCTACCATCTCTTAACATACAATAAGATGATCAAAGCATTGGGCTTGAATATTTAGATAATAGAGGAGATGAATATATTTAGCGAAATGTACAAAACAAAACAAGGAAAATTGCTACTTCAAAGCTAGATGGAGAAGCTTAAAAAGATGATCAAATAGCTACACGAAACCCGAGGGCAGTCACTTATCAAAAGACCCCTATATCACGTGCGTTCAAGAGGTAATTAATAATACCCCAATATACATACTATACTTACACTATGAGCCTATTTAAAAACCCCCACCCCCCTCTTTATGTATACATTTTTATACATTTTGGTCTTTTAATAATCCTCTCCGGTTAACTCACGTGATATCATACACATTCTAAAAAGTGACCGCCCCGGGCACGAACCTTCATCCAAAAAATCAATGACAGCTTGGTTTCTTAGTCGATTCAAAACTAAAAATCTAAGGGCATAGGAGGTTTCGACCCTGACAAAGAAATTCAATGATCTGGTACAACAAGCTCTGGAACCGGAACATCAAGCAAGAAAGGAGAAAGGACACAAGAGTAGAAGGAATTCCAGGGACACTGAGACAACCACTGAAGTGTCTGAGACTACCTCTAGTTTTAGTACATCAAATAGTAGCTCGGATGATAAAGCTAAGAGTTAAAAGAAGGAATCCTAGACGAAGAATCTAGAGGAGATGTCCCAGCAAGTTGTTGGTATGAAGAAAAGTAGACATCAATAAGAAACCTAGAAACCGAATGTTCACATTAAAGATCTAGAGATCACCAATGAGATGAATGTTTCCAATGCACGTATTGTAAATATTATCAGCATGCGTGGAACAATCATGGGATAAGTATTCATCACTTAAAGAAAGGAAAGGACTTATCTATGATCACACTGATGAATTCAAAATCGCTAAAGACAGACGAGGCAAGTGGCTCCAAAGAGAAGGAGACCAGCATGAGTGCTGGAGGGGGTAGATGCATGTACCAAGGGGAACTCATTGGGATAGAGACAGAGCTTACTTTGGCAAAGGATTTTAGATTGCTATACTTGCCAAAAGTATGTCCATTTTTCATCTTAGTGCCCATAGGCTACCAAACCAAAAAGATTTGAATAGAAAATACCTAAACTAGTGCGAGTAAGAATAGCAACTAGAAGCAAAGGTGTAGTCATTGAGGAGATTCCAAAAGAACCTAAGACGAGCAGTTTGAGGCAACAATTGAAACTTCATGATTTAAAAATAGCACCATTCAGGGTACAAATGATTGACCACAGGGTAATTTAAGACATAAGTGGGTAAATAGAAATTTAAAACTAGCTTCTTAATTCTAGATGTAGAGGGAGTGTTTGGAGTACTTGTAGGCACATCACCGTGGTGTACAACTACTGGTGCAGTGCATGATTGCACCAACCAAGTACTGACAATCCAGGGGTCCAATAAGAGAATTCACATCAAGACATGCAACCATGCAACACAATGTGTTGTTGGAAAATTAAGGCTCTAATACCAGAGGATCTTTGTAAGAAATGTGGCACCAAGAAAATTGAGAGGATGTTAGCTTCAATCAATATCTACCTACTCACAGAAATAGACCTCAATGTCGTTCTAATAGATAAAGAATAGGATGATAAACAGAGAAAGAAGTACCTAATTCAGTTCATAGAGTCGAATAGTAGGAAATGGACATTTTAACTGGATAGGCGTGCACCAAAACAATCAGATTAGGAGAAATTTGGATTTAGATTAGTAGTAAAGCCCAATTAGACTAATGCAAGAATTTTAAATCAAATTGCTAGAAGAACAGTGATGGAGCCTACATTGGTAGAGCTAGGCGATCCATTTAATGAATATGCACGAGGTCTTTATACTGAGAAGGAAGTAGCATCATCATCAAAGAATAAACGAGGAAGTTGAAATTGACTACTCCCAGATGATTTTGAGGTGGAAGAATCATATCTCGACACATATGAGAACCTTAAAATGGTCAAGATCACCAAACAACTAAAGCCATATGTTAAAGAAAATGCCATGGCTTTGTTTGAAAAATACAAAGATTAATTTTTATGGGAACACACTGATTTAAAAGGCATTGATGCAAAAGTGTGTTAGCATCGGATACCACTGAAACCTGATGCCAGACCAGTGAGACTGTAGAGATATAAAATGAATCCTAACTATGCTAAGAAGTTCAAGTAGGAGGTTGACAATCGCTTGAAGGCAAGGTTCATTAGTGAGGTTGCAAGTAGTGACAGTGAATTTCCAATTGTAGTCGTACCAAAGAAAAATGGGAAGTTAAGGGTATGTATGGATTACACAAATATTAATGCTTAGACTATCAAAGACCCCTTTCCACTCCTAAATATAGATATGCTACTAGACGAGATTGGTGTGGCCATGAGATGTATAGTTCTATGGATGGCTATAGTGGCTACAATAAACTAAAAATTACACCTGAAGATAGAGCCAAAAACACATTCATCATTGAATGGGGAGCATTTATGTAACTCGTCATGCCATTTGGACTTTGTAATGCTCCAATCACTTTCTAGAGGTGTATGATGGATATATTCTATGAGTTCTTACACAAGTTCCTGGTGATACTTATGGATGATTTCATTGTTTCCTCCACTGAGTAAATGCATCTACTCTTTTTGCATATGGTTTTTAAGGGATGCAAGGAGAAGAGTATTTTCTTGATCCCATTTAAATCAGTATTCATGATATGGAAAGGCAAACTTCTGGGACATATTGTCTCTAGGAATGACAATGATAAGATTAAATGTGTTCAACAAGCCTGATCACCAAGAAATGTATTGGAACCGTGTTCTCTCCTAGGATATGTCAATTTCTAACACATATTCATTCATATGTTTGTAGCTAAGGCACTTCCTCTCTATGAGTTGAATCAGAAAGGAAAAATGTTCGCTTAGACCCAAGACCTAGAAGAGAGTTTCCAGTGATTAAAGGAAGCAATCAACAAGAAGCCGGTCCTTTACCAACCAGACTGGGATGTAATTATCCATGTTCATGTGGATTCATTTGGAATGGTGATGGGGGCTATACTGGCCCAACCTAATGGGAAGATGAACTATCTCATCCACTTTGCTAGTTATCAGTTCAGTTCAGTTTAAAAAGGATACTGCACTACAGAGCAAGAAGCACTAGGCATGGTTTTCCATGCCACAAAATTCAAACACTACTTGTTGGGCAAACTATTCCACTTGTACATCAATCATAAGGCACTCCTCTTTCTAATCAACAAAATGATCATTTAAGGCAGGTTGATCAGCTAGAGGATATTTCTGATGGAGTTTGAGATTAAAATCTTCTATGAGCCAAGAAAGACACATTGTGGTGCAAATTATATGTCAAGAAGTACAAAGGGTATCTTAGACACATTATTGAGGGATAAACCGTTAGATACCAAGCTAGTTCAAAATGCAACAATAAAAGGACCAAATCCAGAATAGTAGGACGCATATGACTTCCTTCATTATGGAAGCTTTCCAGAATCTTGGTCCCAATCAAACAAAAAAGCACTGAAAATAAAGAGTTTGAAGTTCACCATTATTGAAGGAGCTCTATACACATTAGGTATTAATGGTATACTTCACAGTGTGTGCCTATGCAAGGAAGAATGAAAGTCACCACAGAGACTCATAATGGAGATGCAACCTTGGGCACTTCTCCACTGATATTACCTACAAGAAAATCATGTAGACATGCCTCTGTTGACAAAGCATGATGCAGGTGTCAAAGCATTTTGCATTAAGACGTGTGATATTTGTCAGCAAATGGGAAGACTGACATTAGATGACATAACATCTTTGACTCTAGTACAATAACTCTGAGTGCTCATGAAGTGGGGACTGGACTTCATGGGTCCATTCAAGAAGATCAAATCTAGGAAGAACGGGTACATCATAATGGCTACTTGCTACGTGAGTAAATGGGTTGAAGCTAAGGCATTGCTTGAGAATATTGCAAAACCGATAGCAATATTCTTGTATGAGAACATCTTTTGCAGATATGGGTGTCCCATCAAGACAGTCTCAGATCAAGGTACACATACTTCATGAATACTGACTAAGATATTTTCTGTTAAGCACCAAAAATCCATGCCATACTATCCTAGGTGCAATGGACACGTAGAAACTAGTAACACAACAATCAAGTTGATATGGACAAAGATACTCGGGTGAAAGCATGTTAACGTGGCATGCTTTTTCATGTCCCCGACAATGCTAACTAGCACAATTTTGACATATGCTAACTAGTACAATAACTTGAGCTACATCTCCAAGATCTATGACATATGATATATCAGTAGAAACCACTCGAGACAAGGAATCCAAATGTACAACCTCCGACAAATTTTGATATTATTAGTTAAAAATTTACTGGACACCCAACTTTTCTAAGGTGTGCTAACTTGAAAATGCTAACTAGCACAAAAAGCGCGAAAGGTTAACATGCTTTCACCCACTCTAGAAGGGGGGCATATCATTGGGATTCAAAGTTCCAGAAAACATTATGGGCTTATAGAACTGTCTACAAGGTCACCATTGACATGACACCTATTAGAATGGTTTATGGACACAACATTGATCCCGATGGAGTATGTAATCCCAAGTCTTAGGCTTGCAGTGGAGAATGGCATGGACTTCAAAACAAATCTCAAGCAAAGATGAGATGAATTATTGCAGCTAGATGATATTTGGCAGCGTGCCATGCTAGAACAAGAAGTAGGTCATCAATGACGATATCACTGGCATGACATCAAGATCAAAGTCATAGAGTTCAAACAAGGAGACTTCGAGGGGGACTTAGTGTTGTTTTGCTAGTCTAAGCTAGACCCAAAGAAACCCAGTTTGAAAATAGCTTAGTTAGGTCCTTATGAGGATGATTGGGTCTTCTTGAATGGCACAATATGATTGAAGGATTTATCATGGTTACTATGTCAAGGGTCTACAATGGTGCTATGATGAAATTGTATAATGTGAGTTCAATAAGAGGGGTATACTCAATGAATAGGAAAGAAAGGTTGTTTTATCCAGAAAAGTATATACGTGCAGAGGGTTTCTAAGAAACAAACTAATATCATTGATTCAAGCAATAACTAAACATCGATAGGCTTAATAGAAAATCTTATCTTGGAGCCTTATTAGTTCTCCTTATCATGATGAGTTCAAAATTAAGAAGGAACAAAGCATGGGATCAATATACCACGATTACATTTCTCATTGCAGAACAAAGAAGATCAAAATTTCATTGCAGTGATAACTTCCAAATAAAGTTGTTGAAGTAGTGTTACAGAAATATGAGTCAAGAGTGATTACGTAGCTAGATTACAATCAAGGAACCCCTTCACTAGCTAGTTGGAAATGATGAACATAAAGAGTGAGTCAATTAGAAAAATATGAACAATTTGTTGATCTCTCATAAAGGAATGCAAAATCCAAAGTAGAGTAAAATGAACAGCAATGTCTCCTCATTAACTCTACAATACTCTACTAGGGAGGTGCATGTTTTGGGTAAAAGCTAGGGCATCCTATCATGGGTTCTTGAGAATGCCATTGAATGCTTACCATTATTTAGGATTGATGATATCGACCCCCTTGGAGGAGAGCTGGTTGAAGAGAATCATAGTCAACATCACACAAAGTAGCTGCTAGCCTTATGCTCCATAGTTTGACGTCTTGATCAAGGCTTGCACTGTACAGAGTGAATTGGTAGCTTGAAAGAGTTGGTTTAGGGATACTTTCATCAAGCTCATATGATGAGATACTAAGGCTTTTGATGGGTGCATTGTGCCCCTCAAGCACAGCAAGGCATGTGTGGAGACGGCCAATGATGCGATGCCATAGACGGATTGTTTTGTCTGTTGAGCCACTACAAAGGGTGGTTCCCACCATTGCAAGGCAAAGCACAGCATGCCGATGACCACGGAGGGCACCTGCTAAGTGGGCACCCATAGATGGTCCTCTTTCCCACACCACAATGGCTTTGTCGCATGCACCCGAGTAAAGCAAAGATCCATCATGGCTAATGGCGAGTGCGTTCACAGCAGAACGATGGGCGGACAGTGTGGACACAAGGGAGTGCTTCATGTAGGCCTTTGGCCCTTCACTTCTGGCCCAAGCCTTTATGTTGGAGTCGGCAGAGCCCGTGTATAGGGCAAGACCATCATAAGAGAGGGCAAGGGCGTTGATGGCGTAGTCATGAGCTTTGAAGGACTCCATGCACTTAAAGTCAGGAAGCCGCCATACCTTGACGCTTCTGTCCCAGGAAGCGGAGTAGAGGAGGCCATGTCTATGGCTTACAGCAAGCGCAGAGATGGCGTTTACGTGCTGAATCCAAAGGCTCTTCCTCTGGTTGCGCCGCACCTGCACATAAGCCCCAGGCACCATCGCTCTACGCACGCAGTCCCACGGCGTGGGTAGGGCCGCCACCTGATGCAAGGGCTCATCCACCCGACGTCCCTTGTCGGACCTCGCCCACACTCGGATTTTGAGATCCTCATGGGAGCTGAAGAGAAGATCGCCCATCGCCGCCATAGCTCGCACAGGCGGACCTTCTCTGCTAATTATGCAGCTTCGATGGCCGTTCTCCAGCTTGCTCCAGGCTCCCACTCCTGCACGCAAAGACCGTGAAGAGGTAGAGGAGGCGGTGTACAGAGCATGCACGTCATTACAGAAGAGGACCTGTTCGCCATGCCTCTTTAGGGTTTCAGAGCAGTGGAAGTCGGCCTCTATGAGGGAGTCGGAGCTTCCATGGAAGCTCAGATCCAGAGAGGCGAGGGAGTGCAAGCTGCTGCATTGAGATAGGAGCCGGTCAAGGCTGGAGCGCGAAAGGCGGCTGACGCTACGTCGAGTAGAGAGTTGCGCGCTTTCCTCGACTTTAATAGAAGAGTTACCGTCTTCTACTGTAGCAGACTTATGATGACCATCATGATGATCACCCACACGACCGTGGGTACTATTGGGTACTATTCTACTATGTTTCTCATGAGTAGCTGCGGCTGCCATAGCCGCTCTAATGCTAGAGTTTGCAGAGCAGAAAAGCTGCAAGCGTGTACGAAAAAAAGGAGGACGAGAGCTTCTGCTGCGACAGAAGCTTTAGAATCTTACCTCCTATTGTACAAAGCTAGCTGCAGCAGAGCACAAAAACGAACAAGCTGCGCTAGTCACGCTTCCCCCCTCCAGCTGCCAAAGCAGCAATCACTCAAGAAGCTGCCCAGCTTTTCTACACGGCTTTGCCCTTTTCCTTTAACTATTATGCCTCATGGGCCATACGAAAACAACGCAAGCCTCACTAGACATGATGCGTTGGGCCCTCCCTCAACCTTAACACATAACATCTAGAAGTATGTCGAGACCATCACACCCTTTAGCTCTTCAGGGGTTGGCACTCATGAAGCAATGTCCATTATATTCGCTAACTATACATGGGTTGTCACTTATACCAGGACCATCCCATCCAACCTGAGCACTTGCCATCTAACTTGTTCTCTACGTTTATGAAGACCATCTTTTACCCTCCCTAAGTACTAGCTAAACATGGGTTCACTATCACTATAAGAGAAGAAATTGAGAACCGTTTCTATTATCGCGGAATAACAGATGAGAAAGGAGAGAGAAAAAATTGTGTGTGCGATAATCGATGCGGTAATAGCTACGACAATAGCATGTAAACAATAAGCGTGATAATAGACACCGATAATAGACACGAAAAGATATCCACGACTATTATCGCGTATATTGTCGTGCCTATTATCATGGATATTATCGTTACATGATTATTCAAATGAGCACTTTTATTTTTGACCTGCATAAAACGTATGAAACATCAACCGTGTTTTGAAAAAGTGTAAACAAGAAAATAAACAATAGAATTTGAATGTAACTTAGCTCGATAATTTAAAGTGCAAAAGCCTAACTATTTAAAAAAGTAATTACAAATAAGATGAAATTTTAGTTCAGTTGTGTATACATATGCTCATAGAGTTTCTTTTGTGCCATATTGGGACTTCAAGAGAGGAGTATAAATAATTTTCTATCTGTGCAAGTCCTCTTTCTGCTACTCGTCCACAGGTACGTAAGTTTGATCGCCTTGACTCTACATTAACCAAAACCAAATAAATAAATTAACAACAAAAAATAATTAATATAATATGATTTATCTATATTTATCGTCTGTAGAGATCCGACCGTTGAGTGAAATTGCTCGCGAGAGATGCGATACTCTAACAACCATCCCCAAGTTTTGAATTTTGTGTGTCGCTCTCGAAACTTGACCATCTCTCTGGTTGGTTGACTCAGAATGATATTTTCTTAAGTTAGAAATAACAAAAGCAGTCCATTAACTAAAACCTTTTTTGACTCAGTTTAGGTTTAACTTTAACCAAACTTACATATTTTTCCTTCCAAGCTGCTTTGCCTTCCGAACCATAGTGTGTGGGAGTTTGTTTGGCCCCACTATTGTCTGCAGGATAAGCCCGTTACATCTTGTTCACCCTTTTCTAGAATGGCCCAATCCCACTTTGCATATGCTATGTTGCCTTCGTGATATTTCTTGTATGAATCTCTAATTGGTTGGTGGCTGCGCGCCATACTCTTGATTGATGCTTTTCAAAAATGTTTTGATGTAGCCCTCCAACCACTGTGACGAAAATTGCTCATTAGAGACGTTTGAGGATTGAACATACAACACGTTCTCAATGTAGCATGCATGATCAACCTGCTGATCTCTGAACTTTAAAAAACAATTCTTATACGTCGAGTGAATAAGAATCTGAAGATGGTGTCGAAAAGCCCTACCATGTGCTGTCCCAAAGTCCACTTTCCTGCCATACTTTACTCTATAGTAGCATCTATGCATGCCGGGTGCGGGTACGATCTTAGCGTGCAAACAAGAAGAAAAATGAGAACCCCTATAGCCTTGCATACACCACACCATAGAAAAGAAACACCACAAAGCTGCGGAAAACACCTATGTCGAACACCTATAGAGTCTGGTGGAAACCAGCCATAACCCAAACCATGATTAAAATTGATGAAAAAAAAGACCATAAAGATGAATCTCGTGTCATGTAGACCTCCGTAGAGTATCCATATGCTTGATTCCAACACCAGACAAGAGAGTTACAAGCTTTTGAAGTTGGGGTATTTCTCAAAAGCTCCAAAAAAGCTAGTGCCAGTTAGGAAAAAGGGTGTGCAGCTATAAGAAGGGGATTTTTTTTGCTCTTATCCCAAGGGATTCTCTCGCTCTTCTTAGCCGACATCATTTCTCCCTTCGGGCACCTTTCAATTGGTCCATTTTAGGCCTTTTTTGGGTGAAGAAGGAGATGTCGGCCACTTTTTGACCAAGGTAAGTAGGGAAAGGGGATGTCCAGTGGACCAAAAGGTGGCCAGGCGCCTGGGCAGCTCGTGTGGACTCAAAATGGTGGCACCTCTTTCCCCCAACACCCAGGAGCCCTCACAAGCAAGGCAAGGAAGCTCCATTAGCTCCTTTGATACACGCTTAGGGGGTACCTACTCCCCCCCTTATACCCTCCAATTTCCACTTGCTCCCCCCCATGTGGGATTACTCCATTTCCACTTGGCACCATCCTCCCCCCTCCCCACTTAAACCAATGAATTTTCTGTTTTGCCCCCCACATCGAGCAATCTTGGAGGAGGCATGGCGGGTGACTCCGAGCACCGAATGCGATGTTGTAAAGCCCAGGTCAGAGCTTATCACTTCGGCTATTTCTAAAAATCCTTGGCCACACCTTTTTTAATTAAATCCATCAAATCAACAATCAGCTCACTTGCCTTTGTTCGCATGCATCGCCACCCACTTTCTAAGTAAGGAACTGCCCACTTCCAATGCATGTAACTTATGATGTATGAGTCCGATTCACCGGCTATCAAGCATGATTGAGAGTACTCATTGAAAAACACCTTTTAAGAGTTCCACCAGCCCAAAAATCTTGCAAATGACTAAGCAGAACCAAGCCTTTATACATATTTTTTACAAGAGTACTTTGAAAACTCAAAGCATTATGTACATCTATGTACTCGAGGCTAGTGAGCAAGCTTTTTGGAATGATTTAGTGACTTCATGCTTATCCAAAAAATGTCTGACATAGCTTGCCAACCCCCCCTTGCCTGCTTAGTCATTCATGAAAAGTAGAGGTGTCTATGGTGAACAACTACTACATCTCATCCCCAGAAACCTCATCCATATTTTAAGATTTCTCCACATTGTCTTCTTCTATTGACAACATTTCATTAGTCACAACTTCATCTAGCGTGCCAGTTATTTCTTCAATCTATAACCATTGACACGATATTTATGTTGTGCACCATTCAAATCTGCCAACTGATATGTGTCATTTTCAAACTTGTTTACAACAGTAAAATGACCTTCCCATTTGATTTGAAATTTCTTTTGAAAGGTATTGTCCAATTTGCTATTGTATCGCAATACCAAATTACCCTTCTCAATTTTTTTATCCTCCACACATTCATTGGCTTTTAGTTGAGCCTTCCTTGACACTTCCTCATAGTAGCTCAAAGCTAAAACTCAATCCAATTGCAAGCATTGTAAATCCAATAACCTTTTCTGCCATGCATTTGTTTGCTCCTCATCTTTCAATGACAACAACTTGAGAGCAAGAATTTCCACTTCAATCGGCAATAAAGCTTCCTTGCCATAAACCAAGTGGTAAGGGGAAAATCCAATGCTCGTTTTGATAGTAGTTCTGTAGGGCAATAACACACAAGGAAACTCTGAATCCCATGTGTCTGCATCATCTTTGTCAAGATCTTTACCAACTCTCTTGAATCTTTCATTAAGACCATTGCATTGGGGATAATAGGGAGAATCGTACCTATGCTGTATATGGAGCTTTTTGCATAAGATATTAAATAGTTCTCCTCTAAATACTGGTCCTCTATCAGAAGTAGCTCTAGTAGCACACCAAATTTGCAACATATATACTCATAAATAATTTTCCCATCTCTTTACTAATAATCCGTTTGACAGCCTTGGCTTCTGCCCATCGTGACAAATAATCCATTGCTGTCGAAATGTAAGCATTTCTTTTGCTAGTCATAAGTAAGGGTCCAATGGCATCAAGACTCCATTTTTCAAACACGTCAAAATCTAGAATTGTCTTTCGCAATCCAGGATTCAAAAATATCTTTCCCATCCTTTGACAAGGCAAACTTGACTTGCACCAATGATTAATGTCTCGTTGAATACTCGGCCATATATAACCTTCTTGCAAGATCTTATGCAACACGATCTTTATAGCAAAATGGCTTGCACAAGACCCCTCATGATTTTCTTCCAAAATTTTGTAAATTTCTTCTTTCCAAGGTACACGACACAAAATCAAATCACCTCCTTTCATGTAAAGCACATCATCAAGCATTTTGTATTTTCTGGCTTTTCTTATGAATGCATACTTTTTAAAAGACGGTAAACCTTCAGGTAGAATATCTGTCAATAGAAAATCCACTTCCTTTGACAAGATTTCCCTCCCATGATATAAAGGGACATTTGTCTTCACCACAAACACACAAGTGATCATTTCTTGGGAAGCATCATGAGCTTCTTCATTTTGAGACCTCTCAACATGCTGCAAACTCCATGCTTCGAGCTTTTTGAGCAACACTTTCACTGTGAATCATAAAATTTTCAATTTAGAGTTCTTATTCTTCAATACTCCTAACACTTGCTTCACAACCAACAAAGCATCTCCTTTAATTTGCAAGCGTCTAATTCCCAATTGTAAGCAGATATGCAAACCACCTTCAAGAGCCATGTATTCTGCTTCATTGTTACTCTTTGCATCAAGTTTAGGCTCTTGCTTCCTCATAAGATTTCCTTGTGCATCATAAATAACAATGCCTCCTGAAGCAGCATCATGACTTCTTTGATAAGAACCATGAAAGTATAACAGTGAAGCATTAGGGATGACAAGAGTCCCAACTTCCCTCTTTCGCACCACCTCTTCTTTAACCAAAATCGGAGTATCCTTATAGGGTGAAAGCATGTCAACTTGTCGCACTTTTTGTGCTAGTTAGCATTTTCAAGATAGCACATCTTAAAAAAAGTTGGGTGTCCGGTAAATTTTGTACAAATGATATCAAAATTTGTCGGAGGTTGTACATTTGGATTCCTTGTTTCAAGATCTTTCTATCGATATATCATACATCATAGATCTTGGAGATGTGCTCATGTTACTATACTAGTTAGCTTATGTCAAAATTGTGCTAGTTAGCATTGTCTGGGACATGAAAAAGTGTGACACGTTAACATGATTTCACCCTATAAGTAAGAAGATCTGCCAAGGTAGCCTGAGTACTTTCCTCCACCAAAAAGGTAAATTGAAACTCCTGAAGCTCAAAAACCCATTTCATCACTACTTTTGATATATTTGAATTATTGAACAACTGGGGAAGCAATGAATAGCTGGTGAGAAAAGTGAATGACTTTTGCAGCAAGTAGTGTCTGAATTATCTGCAAGCATAAACCATTCTGTTAACCAATTCAATTTCAGAAAAATCTCTTTCACGAGGAGTCTTCACTCTGCTAGCATAATGAATAGGCTTCAGATAAAGAGATTCCTTCCCCCTTTGTAATAACATAGCTCCAATAGCATCATCTCCCACTGATGGGTGGACATGAAACTCCTTTTCCCAATCAAGAGCTTGCATAATAGGTAACGTACTCAAAACCTCTTTAACTTTGTTAAAAAACATCATCACAGTCATGAGACCACTCCAAGGGATCATTCTTAACTGTTTGCTGCCATGGATACAATAGTTGTGATGCCAAAGGTATGAAGCGAGATAGATCTTCTGGGTGCCCCAGAAGCTTCACCCATGGCTGTGCCAAATGATATTTTTCAGAATTGAGTTGACCCCCGCATTCATCAGACCTGGCAAAATTCATTTCAAGATTTTGAACATGCTCTTTCCTTGAACTGTATACACAGAAATCATTTATGAATCCTTTAACAAACTTCCCAAGGAACGGGGTAAGGACCCAATCTACTTTTCTTTCAAAGGCTCCTGGCCCATTTTTCAACCCAAAAGGAAGGCAACAAAAGCAGAAACAACCCCATGGCATGATAAAAGTAGTCTTTTTCATGTCTTCACGAGCAAGGATAAGCTGAAAGTACCCTGAATACCCATCACAGACATTGTATCTTTCAAAACCCACCGCTGCATCTAACAATTGATCAATAAAAGGCAAAGAGTAAGGATCTTTCTTGGTCATCGCATTTAGTGGCTTGTAATCAACACAAACTCTCCAATGCCCGTCTTTCTTTGGGGTGACTACTACAAGGCTCACCCATTCAGCATTATCCACTGGTACAATGAACCCTGCATCCAAAAGCTTATCCACTTCTTCCTTTAAGGAATTCATATGCTCCTTGCCCATCCTCCTTAACTTCTGTCTGATTGGTTTTGCCCCTTCAACTAGCTTAATCTTCACAGGATCCCTAACAAAACCCCTTATTTCTTGATATGAGGTAATGAAAAGATTTGGAAACCTGTCCAACATTTCTAAGTACTCCCTTCTTTCTCCTTGTGTCAAATCAGTATTCAACATATCTTGAATCAACTCTTTCTTCACTGGCAGTTCCTGTTTAGGTTCCATCAACTCTTCAAGTTTCTCTAAATGGCTTGAAGCATTTATATTCCGTGATAATTGTAGCACTTCACTAACTTCTCTCTGCTCCTTGTCCAACAACAAGAATGATACTTCACCCTCATCACTAGAACTTGAAGTAGTGCTACTTTCTGAGTCTTCAGAACTATCATCATTGGTAGTTTGGACTCATCATTGTCACTCGCATCTTCAAGTGCCATACGTTGTTTGGTAGTCATATTAAACACCCTCTTTTCACCCTTCTTGCCATGCACACCGATTGTTCCCTTGCCCCAATCTTGCACGGCATCAACAACTCTCAACCAAGGTCGTCCCAAAATGAGAGGAAAGGCTCCCAGACCAGCTGGCATAACATGGAAGTTCACCATAACTTTCACATTAAAGGCTTCAACTTCCAAATTCTTGATCATCCGTAAACATTTCACATTGGCATGTTTTGCTAGTCGAATCCAAAACCTAGATCTTCCGCATGTAATGAGACCCAGTCTCTTGATACATGACTGTGTAATCACACAAAATTGAGCACCTCCATCAATGTAGGCTTCTCCCATGCCCACACATTTGTGCCAAGCGTTCACCACAGGAAAGATGTCGGGTAACTCTCCCACAAACAACACTATGACTTGTCCATGCTTTGGCTCTTTTTTTGGATTCAGTAATGACTTCCACTGCCTTTTAAGTTTGGGCACCATATTCATCAACTGTCCAAATGTACAATCTACTTTCCTCCCAATCAGGTCTTCCTTTAGACTGTAAGTTATTTGGCCTTCTTCCAAAGGCAAATGTGCCACTTCAAATCGTCTACGAGGCTTCCTCTAGTCTTTATCTTGGATTTTGCATCTTCACCCTCCTTCTCCTTCCCTTTATTTTTTCTAGGTCTCGGTGCTACATAGCCTTCGCTCTCTCTTTTGCCTACTGGAAAGACATCTGCGTCTTTCTTTTCTACCCGCACAATATCCACATGACCATCAGAGGTTGAGGCTTGATTTTCCTGTCCAGTACCTTGATCTCCCCGTATATCCAATGCATAATCATTAGCTCTATTAGGAATCTACTGAGGAAGTGGAAACATATCCCCTCCCATCCTTGTTGGCTTTGGACAATAAGTGCTGATGTGACCAAGCTCACCACAATTATAACAAGTAGGAATGAACCTCCTCTACGACTCAAAACAACCTTGTCCATGACCTTGGTTAGCATTAGGATGATTTTCACACGCCTAAGACATCCCTCTACCACATCCATGACCACGACCACCTCCACCACCAAGAACACAGTCGTAATTCCTGCATCATGTTCATCATGTCTTGCATATTTTGTTGTAACTATTCAGTACTAGCAGCCCTTTGAACAGGTTGGCCTCCAGCTTCTGCCTGATTCTCCTCCTTTTGGTTACCATTATTTTGCTCAAGGACCACTTTCCCATATTCATTAAGCCTTTGAGCTTTCCATTCTTTCTCTCTGGCAATGGCGACTGCCTCCTTGAAGGTGGCGGGCCTTTTCAATTCAACTTTGAACTTCAAGCTTTCTTTTAGGTTTTCCACAAAACGGTCCTTCTTTAACATGGATGGAGGGATCTCGTTTTCCAAAGCCCGTGTCCATTTATCCCATAAACGGGTGAACTACATGACAAAATCATCAACACTTTGATTAGGCCTTTGAGTGTATCCCAGAATTTCATGCCAAACTTCATCTGGTACTTCCATGGATCGGTATTGTGCCAGGAAAGCTTGCTTCACACGATTGTAGTCAAAAACCACCCCTTGGTTTTGTGCCAGCATCAACTCCTCAAAATTGTGTAACCAAACTTTTTCCTCATCCTGTAAACTATATTGCAGCACCCGCAACAATATAGCTTGGTCTAGTATATTGCTCAATAAGCAATTGACTTCCAAGTTTTCAATAAACATCTGTGCATTTTCATTAGCCAATCCATGAAACTGTGGAAACTCCTCTGCCATGTTTGATTGCCACAAGAACACTTACATGTTACGTCGAAAACTCAAGGGATGTCGATGGATCGCTCCAGTACCTAATCCACCTCACATTGGGTAACCCGGCTCCTAGTGCTCGGCTTCACAAAACCTCACGACCCTCCAAAGGCTGCAATCCAATTATACGACCGCCTCACGTGCTGCCCACAATTTGCACATACATAGGCAGTTGTCCATAAGGAACCACATCCCTTTTACATTCACTGCCTGCAGGATAGAGATATTTCACAGGAATTGGAGCATAGGAGCACTTGCTCCTCTGTGGGGGGCACCAAAATGATGTTAGCATGCAAACAAGAAGGAGAATGAGAACCCCTATCGCCTTGCACACACCACATCGTTGGAAAGAAACACCACAAAGTTGTGGAAAACACCTATGTAGAACACCTGTAGAGTCGTACAAAAAAACAGCCCTAACCCAAACCATGATTAAAATTGATGAAAACCAAGACCGTAAAGATGAAAGCTCAAGTCGTATAGACCTCCGTAGAGTATCCATATGCTTGATTTTGACACCATACGAGAGAGTTACAAGCTTTCGAAGTTGGGGTATCTCTCAAAAGCTCCAAAAAAGATAGTCCCTGCTAGGAAAAAGGGTGTGCAGGGAATTGCAGCTAGAAGGGGATTTTTTTGGCTCGCCCTTTGGGCACCTTTTAATTGGTCCATTTTAGGCATTTTTTGGGTGAAAAATGAGGTGTTGACCACTTTCTTACCAAGGCAAGTGGGGAAAGGGGATGTCCAGTGGACCAAAAAGATGGACAGGCACCTGGGCAGCTAGCATGGACTCAAAATGGCACCCCCTCTCTCCCCTAACACCCACTAGTCCTCACAAGCAAGGCAAGGAAGCTCCACTAGCTCCTTTGATACACCCTTAGGGGGTACCCACTCCCCCCCTTATACCCTCCAATTTCCACATGCTCCCCCCCATGTGGGATTACTCCATTGCCACTTGGCACCATCCTCCCACCTCCCCACTTAAGCCAATGAATTTTTTGTTTTGCCCTCCACATCGACCAATCTTGGAGGAGGCGTGGCGGGTGACTCCGAGCACCGAATGCGATGTTGTAAAGCCAAGCTCGGAGCTTATCACTTTGGCTATTTCCAAAATTCCCTGGCCACACCTTTTCTAATTAAATCCATCAACTTAACTCACTTTCCTTTCTTCGCATGCATCCGTACCCACTTTCTAAGTAAGGAACCGCCCACTTCCAATGCATGTAACTTATGATGTATGAGTCCAATTCACCAGCTACTTATCAAGCATGATTGAGAGTACTCATTGAAAACCACCTTTTAAGAGTTTGATCAACCCAAAACTCTTGCAAATGACAAAGAATAACCAAGCCTTTATACATAATTTTTACAAGAGCACTCTGAAAACTTAAAGCATTATGCATATCTATGTACTCGAGGCTAGTGAGCAAGCTTTTTGGCACGATTTAGTGACTTCATGCTTATCCAAAAAATGCATGACAACATCAATATCCTCATTCTTTGCATTTGGAACGGCACGCTCTGAAATAGGGGACTCCATCCGTGTGACTGCCAAAACAAGTGAAGCCTCAAGATCCCTCACGGCTCTGTCTCTGTCGGCGCTTCCTCCCCTGAGAGGAATGTCGATGTGCTTTGTCAAAATAAGTGTATCGTCGATGCTTGGAGTGGAGTGGAACCCTGTGATGGAAGGACAATGGGACCCTACGATGGAAGGGGAGTAGGTTGGCATGTTGGGACCGTAGAAGAAGGTGTCGTTGGTGTGAGGCTCTGCACGTAGGGAGTCTCTCCCTGGCTCCCCCATGGCGTGGACTTTTGAGAAAGAACGTAGGCTGCAAGATGCTACTGAGTGTAAAGGTCAAACAATCCCTTCGTCAGACGGGGCTACTTGTATCGTAAAGAGAGTGCCCGCTGGGAGGTCTAGAACTACATTTGGTGGAGGAACGTGGATAGATGCATCGGCACCTCCGTAGGTGTAGGAGGGCCATGCCTGCAAATATCAAAGAGAAACCTACACTCATGCTCACAAACGACTAGCTACAACTAAAATTAGTGTCTTTGTTTGGACTTACCCCCTCAAGATTCGGGTTCACTAGAGGTGATTTTTACCCTGGATGGGAGTCCATCTGGGACAATCACGAACTATCTATCGCTACACTCTCTTTATAGAGACATAGAGAGGTGTAAGACGAGAGAAATAGAGTAGAGAGAAAGCAATAGGAGATTTTGTACTCCTACTTCTCTCTCCCTTTCCCTCTCTCCATCTCTATCTCTCTCTCTCTCTCTCTCTCTCTCTCTCTCTCTCTCTCCCCCCCTCTCCCTCGCCCCCTCTATCTCTCATTTTTTTTACTCCCTCTCCCTCCCCCCCCCCCCCCCCCCCCCCCCCCTCTCTCTCTCTCTCTCTCTCTCTCTCTCTCTCTCTCTCTCTCTCTCTCTCTCTCTCTCTCTCTCTCTCTCTCTCTCTCTCTCTCTCTCTCTCTCTCTCTCTCTCTCTCTCTCTCTCTCTCTCCTATCTCTCATTTTTTTTACTCCCTCTCCCTCTCCCCCCCCCCCCCCCCCCCCCCCCCTCTCTCTCTCTCTCTCTCTCTCTCTCTATATATATATATATATATATATATATATATATATATATCTTTCTCTCTTTATCTCTCTTCCCCCCCCTTTCTCTCTCTCTCTCTCTCTCTCTATATATATATATATATATATATATATATATATATATCCCTCTCTCTTTCCATAAACTTTCTCTCTCTCTCTCTCTCTCTCTCTCTCTCTCTCTCTCTCTCTTCTTTCTCTATCTATCGCTCTCTCTCTTTTTCTCCCTCTGTATCTCTCCCCTCTCTCTCTCTCTCTCTCTCTCTCTCCATCCCTCTCCCTCTCTATCTCTCCCTCTATACCCCCCCCCCCCCCCCTCTCTCTTTCTCTCTCTCTCATATATTTGTTTTTCCTATTTACCATTCTAATCACAAACCAACCTTATTTAATTTAATATTACATTTTTCTATTTACCACTCTAATCACAATTAAACTTAATCTACTCTAACTTCCATTTGCAAACAAAGAAAATGTTTTTCAAAGTTTACAACAGTCACCATAGGAGATCGACGGGCACTACTCTACACATTCATAAACCCTAATTCCTATTCGCCCATACAGACAAATGGAAGAGGTATGTGCACCTATGGTATCTCCTATTGTTTTAATCTTTATTTGTGTGTGAAAGCATGTTTGTAGGAGTAGTAGTAGTAGCAGAATACAATAGGGAAAGGGAGAGGGAGGAATAACTTTGAGCGGTTGAAGATTAGGTTGAGTGCCCAAAGTAGATAGCAGAAACCCTCCTCTTCAAAAATTCCTTTGCATGCGGCCCAAAATAGAGTGTATGTGTGTGTGTTAGTGTGTTTACATGTGTATGAGTGTGTGTGTGTGTGTGTGTGTGTGTGAGAGAGAGAGAGAGAGAGAGAGAGAGAGAGAAAGAGAGAGGAGATATGGGAGAGGGAGAGAGGTAGAGATGGGGGAGGTAGACTAGGCAAGAAGGAGGGGGTTGCAGGTGCAATGGTGTCGGGGAAGTTTTTGAGCAGATTATGCTGCAAATATGCAGCATACTCTGCTCCTTCTTTCTTTTTTAGGCGTCAGTTATAACCAAGAGTACTACCGTGGATATTGACACTGCTACTACTGCAGCTATTATCACGCCATCTTTTCAAAACAGAGACAAAGGGATATGAGGTAGCAGGGGGGGGGAGTACAAACCACCCCTCTACCCTTAGATTTTATGATCTCCTTTCCATAGCCTTTCAATTTTTTTAGTAGTAATTTGTTTTTATAATTGACATTTTAATATATTTTGTACAAGCAAAATCTGCTTGGAGAAATGTAAGTGTAGATGCACTCCTTGGGTAAGCTCTCTCCATGGATTTTTATACATGGCACTCACTTCATGGTGTTGGCTTGCATATGTATTAATGTTATTTTTTTGTTGTATTTTGGTGGACAAAATGCTTCCTAAAGGTCACCACATGCCTCCGGATCGTCGATGAACTAGATCACATGTGACTGCACTTGGCATGGAGTATGATTGCATCCACACATGCGTTAACAATTGCATACTATACCACACTGAGCAGGCACATGCTACCTCATGTCCCGTGTGTGGAGAAGCATGCTACAAGACCAAAGTGAGTTGGGTGCACCAACCCCATAAGGTATTGATAGGTTTTCTACTAACCCCTTGCATTCAAAACATGTTTAAAAGCATGTCTACCATGGAACCTCACATGGCACACCAACCACCACTCAAATTATGGAATGATGCGTGTCGATTCACCTGCATGGAGGCACATAGAGACGCAGTGGCCATAGTTTGGGCTAGATCCTTGATACTTGAGGCTTGGGATGGCAAGTGACAATCTCAATCCTTTGGCACCAAGTCCAATTCATGGAGCACTTGGACTATGGTGGTGATCATCAACTACAACATTCCACCATCGAAGACAACCAAGAAGGGAATATCATTCTTTCCTTGCTTCTGCCTCCTAGGAAGTACAAGGTGGAAAACATTGATGTCTACCCTGATCCCCTCATTGAGGAACTGGAGGAGTTATGGAGAGGGATCCCTATTTTTGTAGATGTCTCACTGCCAAAGGAGAGGAGAGAAGCCAATGTGAGGGGAATCCTTATGTGGACTATGCACAATTATCTTGGGCTTGGAGAGATTTTTGGTATGTTAATTTCATTCTCCTCTCTCTTTCCCATTTGAAGTTTGAAGATTCTCTCTAACGATGTGATATGTGTGTAGGGTTGTCCACATCAGGCCACAATGCGTGTCCTACTTGCGGGCCATCATTGGTGACTAAGACTAAGAGGCCAGATGCCTTGCGCAATGTAATCTATCCAAACAACCATCATTTCTAACCCCAAGGTCATAGCAAATACAAGGCTTCAACAAATGGAAAGGGGCCTTTAAAGAGCATGATGATAGATTGGGAAACTACTTGGAAAGACAACAATGATCCGACCTCGACCATTCCACCAAAAGGCAGGTCAAGGTATTCCATATTTTTAAGGCTTCCATATTGAAAGGACTTAGAAATACAACACCTTTGGATCCCATAAACATATTCAAGAATGTATTGGGGTATAAAGCCCAATGTGGTCGCCCAGGTAAGTGGGCGGGCCGCCAGGTATGTACACATATTCTTTTTTAAAAACCTACTAAGAACTCACTATGCTCTACACATTATAGTAGAGCGAGTTCACCATATCATCGTGCTCTTCTTCTTGCACTCTCTCTCGCGTCGCACTTCCGCTCGTACTCCTTCAACTGGTATCAGAGCTCAGATCGAGGCTCGAGGCAGCATTTACAGGTAGCCAGAGTCACCTGCTCAGATTGGAGTGAGATTCGACAGGCGAAGATGCGGCCCTAAATCCTATGGGGAGCCCGAAGGACTTGGTGCTCTTAGAATTTCATTTTGAGGTCATCTCGGCCACCGTTCGGCCTCGACAAAGCTCTGCGCAGGCCATTTTCGACTACGTGGTCTTCGCGGGTGCAGAGCTGACTCTACAAATTTTGGGGTTTCGGCCTACGATTGTAGGTGCTGAGGATATCGGCACTCCCAGAGTGCTGATTTGTGGCTGTCTACACATCGAAGAACGGCTCACAGTTCTTGGAGGCGTGTCACATATGACACGGGCGCATCTACACACCGACTGTAGGCGACATCCACTAGTTCATCAGGTAGCTTGTGTTTGCTGCTTGATATTCTCAATTTCATTCTGACATTGCAGGTACTTCCACATGGGATGTATTGTCAGAGATGATGTATGTCTGTTGAGGGTTTGCTGGCTGTGAGTCACACAGCAAACAACCACTGCAGCGGTTATAGCATATAGTGGGAAATTTGTGGATGTATGACTTTGTGGGAAGTCTATGTATTGTCAGATTTAGAGCAGCCTTTGTTGAGGGTCGAGTGAGGTTTTATTGAGCTAGGGGATTCTCGAATGTTGAGATTCTTTCAGTGATACAGGTCTTGGAGCGATCCCTCAAGCACCCTTAGATAGGCAGCTAGGATGTATTGATTGTGAGTTAGTGTAATGTACCCCACATTTATCCTTATAAATCATTTCAGATATTTTGCAAAGTAATTGAGATTCTCAATTTTGTGAGTCATCATGAGTTTATCAGAGCAATCGGATCAAGAATCGGGCTCAGAATCTATTTATTTATGATCTTTCTTTATGTGGAACCATAGGTTTATGTGGGAACCTAATCTATGTGTGAAGAAAAAGCTTAGAGATAGTATTTTTAGGAAAGAAAGAGAGGTGAGTCAAAATTAAGATACTTCTTTCTTTCTCTCTTTCAAAATAGATTGGGAACTTGTAAGTATAGAGCTTTTTAGAATCGTGCATAGAATTCACGTATCCCAAAAAAAAATAAAAATAAAAATTATATATATATATATATATATAATTTTATTTTTTTTGAGCCACGACGACGCGTGAGCTTTTTCCCTCTCCTATTCTTGAAACCTCTCAGTATTCTTAGCACCCCCTAGGGCCTATATAAAGGACCCTTCTCTTCTCACTTTGAACACACACATCTACAGAAGCGGAAGCTCACTCGCAACGATGCGCCGGAGGAAACCTCTCTCCCTTAAACCCTCACCTTCAAGCCATCTCCATCTCCAATCGTCGACGTGCCGTCACCCGATTTATGAATCACCGATTTGTGGACACACTCTCTCTCTCTCTCTCCAACTACGCGCTTTTCTTTTCTCCATTCCGAAGCTATGGCTCCGAAGTGTGTAACACGAAGTTTTGAGGACGCCCATGCCGTTGCACCACCAAGGAAGGTGGGAAGGAAGGTGTCTACTCCGAACAAATCTCATGCAGAAGCGTCAACCGAAGAAGAAATCGAAGCCGTCCAACCTCTAGCGCAGGTGTTAGCCGCACGCACTCCAAATCCGGTAAGACAAATTTATAATTCTACAATGATATTCATGTTTGACATGGGAAGCTAAGCATAGGGAACCCCTTAAACCGTCCGAAAAACGTGATTCTATCACATGAAACACACATATGTTTTCATAGACTAGTGAAAGGACTGTTTGATAAATTGTTACTATTTGTTGGATTGTTATTGCTTAATCAATTGTTATTGTTTGATAAGCGGTTTCTGATTGATATGAAGAATTGGTTGATCATGTTTGATGAATCATTAATGAGATGAATTGTTGAAATAATATATTTTGTTCTCGCGGGTAGCGAGATGATTCCGCGGATAGCGGAGATTAAAGCTGAGGTTATCGGCTCTCTTTTGTTCCTCGCGGTTAGCGAGATGCCTCGCGGGTAGCGGGATGCCTAGCGGTTAGCAAGATGCCTCGTGGTTAGCGGGATGCCTAGCGGTTATCAAGATGCCTCGCGGTTAGCGAGATGCCTGGCGGTTAGCAAGATGCCTTGCGGTTAGCGAGATGGGAAGGTTGCGCAATTCGCGGTTAGCTAATAAATCCTTTGCAAAGGCTCTGTTGGTTAGACAGAGAAAGTCCGCGGGTAGCGGCAAAATGATGAGAAGTTGGAAAAGTTGTTTTTGTTGAATAATAGGGTTACCTTTATCAGCATTGTTTGAATTTTTTTGGTATTGTTTGAAGGGCTGTATAAAAGAACATGTGTTTGGAATTAATTAAGGAACACTGTTTGTATATGTAAAATAGTGTGGAAAAAAGGGTGCGTGTGGGGTGGAAAGTGGGGACTGGCTCAGGTTGCCAGTCAAGGATGGGTGGACTCGATTAGTCGAGTACTTTTCACTTTGTCTTCGTTAGTTAGAGATTTATCTCTTGTCATATTTTGGATTTAAGGATGGCGTCCGTGCCTCTTAAACGTGGGGAAAAATGCGTTGTTTTTGGATCCCTAATATGTGAAAGAGATTTCTTCTCTTATAATGTAGGATCTAGAGTCCATAGAACTTTTAATGTCATTGACCTGGCTTGTGGCGTAGGGTCTTGCAACTACGAACACATTAGGTGGAAGTCTTCTTCTCTTTCGTTGCTCGTATCCTTGATTCGCATTATCGGAGTAGGAAGTCGTCAACGGATTTAGAGGATAAAGAAGGCTATCTTCCAAGTCACCCCGATCTTTTAGGATGGGGACCTTACAATTACACAGTTGGGATTGCATCTTTGCTTTGCTGTCGTCTTACAGGATAGTGACAGGACAGTGAGAGAGAGTACAGGTGGAGGACATGTTTACCCACAGCTTATAGTGTTAGAGAGACATTGGTCTTTTGAGCTGTTTTTGGTCTGTTTTTTGAGTACACCATAGCCATTTTACAAAGGAGACTCGGCCAAAATTTATGCAGAATCTGAAGCTTTCTTGGTTCATTTGACAGGTTGATGTTGGTTCAGAGGTCAGTTTACAGGGGAAACTCTGCTGAATTTTTCCCAGGAAAGTAAACTGCTGTGAAGCGTAGCTATGGCTGGATCATAGGACACTGCTCTTTACAATATCAAGAAGCTGGATGGAACCAATTTCCCATTTTGGAAGAAGCAGATTTGACATGTGTTGGTACAAAAGAAGCAGATAAAACCTATAAAGCTCAAGGGGATAAAACCAGAAGATATGGACGTAGATGAATGGAGCGAAATGGATGAATTGGCACTTTCTACCATTATGCTAACTTTGGCAGAAAGCGTTTACTTCAATGTAGCAGACGAGATGTCGGCTTATGAAGCATGGACAAAGCTGAGTGATCTTTATGAGAAGCAAAGTGCAGCTTCACAGGTATACTGGCTTAAGAAGCTTGTTGACTTGAAAATGAAAGAAGGGACACCTATGTCCAATCATCTGAATGAATTCAACACCATCTACAGTCATTTGTCAGCTCAAGGTGTCAAGTTTGATGAACCTGTTAGAGCTATGTTCCTGTTGATCACATTGCCGGAAAGTTGGGACACTTTTCGCACAACTTTGAGTAATTCTGCACCTCCAGATGGTTTGTCCATAGCAGGTGTAGAAGGCAGTCTGCTTACTGAAGAAACCAACAGAAAGACAATGGACAAAGGCAAAGGAATAGCCTTAGTTGTCAGGGGAAGGACCAAAGAAAAGTACAAAGGTGGAAAGAGGAATCAGTCTCGTAGCAAGTCCCGCAATGCTAAAGGCAAGAGTGACATAGAATGCTACCATTGTGGCAAGAAGGGTCACATGAAAAGAGATTGCAGAGAATGGAAAGCAGAAAAAGGCAAAGAGAAAGCTGAAGACCATGGTGAGAAGAACAAGTCTTAGTGAAGATTCAAGAAATAAATGTGACAAACACTGTTGCAGAGGATGACAGTCCAGTGTCAGGAGACATCTACTTCTTGAAGAATACAATTGACTCAACTCTTCTTACATCATGTGATGGAAATGCACTGAGTGACTGGATTATAGACTCAGGGGAATCACTTCATGTATCTCCAAACAAGGATTGTTTTACCTCTTATGTGACCAATAAAGATCATGTTCGGCTAGGCAATGGGCAGACATGTGATATCTTAGGTGTTGGAGATGTTCAATTGAAGTTTCAAAATGGCTCTTCTTTCACGCGGAAAAATGTGAGACATGTTCCCGCAATTACAAAGATCTTGATCAGCACAGGTTTACTTGATGATGCTGGCTACGTCACCACTTTTGGACAGAACATGTGGAAAACATCCAAGGGTTCTATGACAGTAGCACATGGAGTAAAGTCTGGAGGACTTTACATGATTTACGCATCAAATGTCTCTAAAAATGTAATCAATGTAACCGAGCAGCCGAACGTTTCTTTGTGGCATAGCCGCTTAGGACATATGTCCAAGAAGGGAATGGAAATCTTGTCTCGTTCTGGTTATTTGCCTGGATTTTCATTTAATGATTTTGAATTCTGTGAACATTGTCGGTATGGTAAGCAAACACAACAGCCACATAAGCATAGAAGCAGTAGAAGAGATACACAATTGGCACTTGTTCATAGTGATTTGTGTGGACCTATGCCTAACCTATCTCTAGGGGGAGCTTCTTACTTTATGACATTTATAGATGATTACTCGAGGAAAGTATGGGTTTACTTTCTCAAGCACAAGGATGAAGCGTTTAGTGTTTTCAAAACATTTGTGACACTTGTGGAGAATCAGAGTGGCAAGAAGCTTAAATGCTTACGCACTGACAATGGTGGAGAGTATGCTTCAAAGGCCTTTCAGGACTTTTGTGAGTCAAAAGGTATAAAATGTGAACTTACTGCTCCTTACAATCCTCCTCAAAATGGTGTTGCTGAGAGGATGAATAGGACCGTACAAGAGAAAGTATGTTGTCTAATGCACAGATGCCAAATGGGTTTTGGGCTGAAGCTGTATCAACAGCTGTTCATCTTATAAATAGATCTCCTAGCAAGGTTTTTCAGAAGGATTCAGTGCCAGAGATGGTATGGTCAGGCAAAATGCCCTCATACAAGCATCTCAGAGTCTTTGGTTGTGAGGCATATACTCACGTTCCAAAGGAATATAGGAACAAACTTGAGCCAAAGAGTAGAAAGTGCATCTTTATAGGCTATGGTAATTCTGGTGAGAAGGGGTTACAGACTTTGGGATCCCGAATCCAGAAAGGTTATCCGCAGCAATGATGTTCACTTTAATGAATCCAAATATCATTCTAAACCAGAGAGGGTTGAGGAGATTAGAAGAGTTGTCTTCCAAGAAGATGGACCTGCACGTGCAAGACAAAATGTGAGGGCTCAACAGGAGCAAGGACAGAAAGTGGAACCACAGGTTGTGGCTGAGCCTCAGCCACCTATTTTGCGTAAATCGGGACGGATCTCACGACCTCCTGATCCATTTGTTCCATCTATGAACTATGTCATGTTGACTGATTGCAATGAGGCTTCATGTTACAAGGAAGCAGTGCAAATGAAGGACTCCAGGAATTGGAAATTGGCCATGCAGTCAGAGATGACAGCTCTGCATAAAAACCAGACATGGAAGCTAGTTAAATTACCACAGGGCAAAAAGGCTCTACCTTGTAAATGGGTTTACAGGTATAAGATCACCACTCATGATAGTCAGCCAAAGTACAAAGCAAGGCTTGTTGCCAAGGGCTTTAAGCAAGAACAAGGCATTGACTTTGATGAAGTCTTCTTTCCGGTGGTCAAGATGACTACATCGAGATCCTTTCTTGCATTGGTTGCCATATTAGATTTGGTGTTGCACCAAATGGATGTCAATACAACATTCTTGCATGGTGATTTAGATGTGGAAATTTACATGCAGCATCCAGAAGGGTTTGTTGAGAAAGGCAAGGAAGATTTGGTATGCCAGTTGTTAAAGAGTCTTTATGGCTTAAAACAATCACCGAGGGCATGGTACCATAAATTCCACATGTTTATGCTTTCTCAAGGCTACAAATGTAGTGAGTTTGATCACTGTCTATATACAAAGAAGGCTAAGGATGGCAGTTGGCTAATCCTTATTTTGTATGTGGATGACATGTTGATTGTTGCTGGAAAGCACTTGGAAGAAATTTCAGCTTTGAAGTCAAAGATGGAAAAATCGTTTGACATGAAAGACATGGGTGAGGCAAGTCATATACTTGGTATGCGCATTGAGAGAGACAGATCAAAGAAGTTGATTTGGTTATCTCAAACAGAGTATATTGACAAGGTTTTGGAATGTTTCAATATGGAGAAGGGAAAGGCATTGAGTGTTCCATTGCCACCATATGTGAAACTTAGCAAACAAGATTGTCCTGTGTCTGAGGAAGAACAGGCTGAAATGGATAAGGTCCCATATGCGTCTACAGTGGGTAGTTT
Source organism: Adiantum capillus-veneris (assembly GCF_014529385.1). NCBI lineage: Eukaryota > Viridiplantae > Streptophyta > Polypodiopsida > Polypodiales > Pteridaceae > Adiantum > Adiantum capillus-veneris. The sequence continues at coordinate 51,741,745 of NC_140942.1, read as the reverse complement.
GATGTATGCAATGATTTCTACTCGCCCGGACATTGCATTTGCAGTGGGAGTAGTAAGTCGATACATGTCAAACCCAGGCAAGAAACATTGGGAGGCAGTGAAAAGGAATATTGAGATACCTGAAAGCTACAAAGAGTATGCGTATATGCTATGGGAGTCAGGAGCTAAGTGTAAAGGGTTTTACAGACTCAGATTATGCAGGTGACTTAGACAACCGAAGGTCTACGTCAGGGTATGTCTTTACATTGGCTGGTGGAGCAGTATCATGGCATTCTAGATTACAAGATTGTGTTACTCAGTCTACTACAGAGGTTGAATATGTTGCAGCATTAGAGGCATGCAAAGAATCAATTTGGCTTAATCGACTAGTAATAGATTTGGGAATCAAAGAAGAGATGTCTGTGTTATATTGTGATAGTCAGAGTGCTATACAATTGGCTCGCAATCCAATTTATCACTCAAAGACAAAGCATGTGGATGTGAAGTATCATTTCATCAGGGAAATGCTCGAGGATAAGAAAATTCAGCTTGTCAAAGTTCAGACCACAAAAAATCCTGCTGATCTACTTACAAAAGTACTTCCCTCAGAGAGCTTTGCGCATTTTAGCAAGCAGTTATGTGTACGGTAGTACAGCACTTCTCTACATCTCTTGTATATTAGCTTGTATAGTAGCTTCTCTCACACTTAAAGTACCACATTGGACTTTAAGTGGGAGGTTGTTGGGGTATAAAGCCCAATGTGGTCGCCCAGGTAAGTGGGCGGGCTGCCAGGTATGTACACATATTCTTTTGTAAAAACCTAATAAGAACTCACTATGCTCTACACATTACAGTAGAGCGAGTTCACCATATCCCCGTACTCTTCTTCTCGCACTCTCTCTCGCGTCGCACTTCCGCTCGTACTCCTTCAGAATGTAGCTCACAGCCTGTGGGACCACATTATTGGCAAAAAGGACTCATTGGGGGTGAGGGAGGATTTGAGGGTCTTGAAGCATCTCCCCACCTCCGCCACTCCATGCAAAGCACCCAATGGAAAGATTGTGCTTCCTAAATTTCCATGAATGCTAGCCAAAGAAGAGCTAGATCAAGTGAAGGGAACCATTGTGTCTATCCGCACGCCAACATGATACATGAGGTCACTAAAAGGGTATTTTACAAAATCAAAGAAAGGTGTAAGCATTCAATTGTATGGGTTGAAGTCCCATGATTGGCACAAGATCCTACAGGTAACTCTTTCTCTCTATTCTCTCTATTTCTGTGTATGACTTAATCTCACTTTCTTGTTTACTATTTTGACATTGTAGTTCATTTTGTAGGTGAGTATGTGCATATTCCGGGACAAGAAAGTGAGGGAAGCTATTTTCAAACTTGAAGAGTTAGTAAGGTACACCACAAGAGTCCATTGAACTAGACTTCTTTTTTTACACAGTACCCTCAACTAGCACTTAGTGTATTCTTGTAGATTTGTGAGCTCCAAGGAAATTGATATAGATGCCATCCCTGCTAATCAAATACTTGCAGTAGAAACCCTGTGTGCCATTGAGGATGCATTTCCTTGATTGGGTCTTCTTAGCCAGATTAACCTCTTGGTTCACGTGGTTGAGGAGATCGGTATATGTGGAGTAGGACATGTACAATGGATGTTCTTTTCACTAGGAAAAATATGAACTCTCTAGGGGCTCTTTGGGATTTAGGTTTATTACAACTAGCCAATAGGAAGAGGGTGTTGGACACACTCTATACCTTAAAAAAAGTAGGGGGACAAGGTAGCCTTACACCTCTTGATGGCCTATTACCTAGTGAGAAGGTAAGGGAGGTGGCTAGGGAAAAGGGATGGGGGGGGGGGGGACCACTTTGACCTCTGTTCCCCCACTTTTGGCTCGAATTTAGAAATACAGTAAATAAATTTCAAATTTTCCCTCAAAAGGCCCCCAAACATATTTAATGGTCAAAAAAGCATTTTTGACCTCCAAAAGTTTAAAAAATGCACTAAAAAACCCAAACAAATGATTCTTCTCAAAAAAATTCAAAACATCATTTTCCTCCCTCCAAAGTCTTTCTTAACCTATTTTATAGCTAAAAAGTGATTTTCTCTCTTTACAAACCCTTTTCCAAGCTCTCAATTGCTGCAACAACCACATGCACCACCTATAGTCCAACATTATCTCTCTGGTAGATTTCTCCCACCTCCATTCTAGCACTCATCAAACACACTTCCAATGCACTTCTCATCTTCTATCAAACTATTGGTTCTCAAACCTTTCTGTACAATATTTACATGTTGTCTTTCACGCCACTTCAAGTCCTCATATTTTGTAAAAGCGATAAATCCATAGTTTGATAATCTTATAAAACTTGTAGAGAACATAATTCTAATTCGTGATTGCGAGGAACCCAATTTTTCATATTCGCACAAAGCACATTGAGGTGAATTACCACTAGGGTAGGGAGAGGCTCTTAGTAGGAGAGATCATCTTGGCTTATGTGCCAATGCAGGACAACCTTGCAGATCTTTTCACAAAGGCATTGTCTCGTGAGAAGTTCAAAGCTATCCACAAAGGTTTGGGCTTACTCACCTTTGTGGAATGATCATGTCCTCAGGGCATGACATGTCCCTATACATTTTGTGCCAGCTCTTGTTCACTGCATCACTCCTAGGGGGGATTTGTTACCATATACGTGTGGTAGTTATGTGCGTGAACACACTTAGAATTGTCGAGGCACTCTTTGTCAGTGCATGTGTACATTGCCAAATTTTAATCCAATGAGGCCGTTGTCGAAGAGAATTGCAGGCATGAGAATGGGGATGAAGGGCCTTCAAAATGGTTCATGAGGCATGGACGTAGAAATGAAATAGTGCCTCCTAGATCAACTTCCTTGTACCAGATGCCTATCCCTGAAGTGCTTATGCAAGAAGACTCTAAAGAAAAAAAGAAGAATGCAACAAAAGCTAAAGAAAAGAGTCTGACCTACAAACTCCAATATGATATAGAGGCAGCAGCTGATCTAAAAAAGGTCTTGGAAGAGAGGATTGTGAACAATAAGGTGGAATTTACCTTTGGTGAGGTCCTTGGCATAGCAAGAGGGAGTTCCATGAAGAAATAATTGATATCATCAAGAGAAAGCAATAGTCTCTTACTAGATCTATCCATGTACATGGTGAAGAAGAGACATTAAATGCACAGGTGATGAAACTATTGTTGGATGGCGCTATAAGTCTAAGGGTGAAGTAAAACAGGTTCGCTTCTTGGATGGTGAAGATGAAGTCAAGACCACTCACAAGAGTTATTACTCCAAGAGTCATTGGGAAAGAGCAACCACTGAGACCTTGGTAAAAGTGGGAGACTTAGAAGAGCCATACATTGTAATGATAGATCACAGATAAAAAATTAACCTCATGTCAAAGAGTATATATCAAAAAGGCAAATGGCCAATCAATATAAATCATGGATGGATGATCTATGAAGCAAACAATTCATCAAAGGAGCTGTATGGAGGTTGTCTAAATGTAAGGGTGACTATAGGGGACGTGAAAGATGATCAAAAGGAGATGTCGATGTACCCTTTTATCCTTGTGCAGTCATACATGTACTACTCATCTGGAAACAAAGGTAATGGATTATGGTTCAACTTATGCTAGGATAAGGATCAGGGACTGGAATCATGCGGTCCAATTCCTTACTGTTTGTGTGGACCATGAAAGGAGCCATGAAATTCTTGAAGAGAAACCCTTGCCAAAGACAAACAAAGAAGTCAAAGACTGCAGGGATCTGGTGGGGGGGGGTCTGGCCATGTACCATTGTCAAGCGGGATTGCAGTGGTACAAGAAGGGAAAAGTTCTCACATGATGTATATGCAAAGGTGTGTAGATGGTGTTGGTAGTGTCTTGTCCAACACCCAAATCAGCCGTAAGGGATCTGAGCCATACACACTCAATTTTAGCTATGAATACTGCTTGGTACTTAGCCTCATGAGTAGAATTGGCCACAATAGGTTGCTTCTTACTCAACCATGAGATGTGGGAGAATTCGCTGACATGTGAGATTGAAAATTGAATATCCGGCCTCATGTAGCATATATAAATAAGGCAACCAATAGAAGTTTGGTAAAGAGTGAGTACATTGGTAGGATCACCATCATGAAGACTCAACTTCAAACTCCATGGGCGTGGCAATAGGTTTCCAATACTCAGGTCCAAACTTACATAGCAATGTCTATGTGTAACTTATCTGACACAAGGCAATACCACCATCACACTGCTTAAACTTTATGTCCAAGTAATGATGCTAAACCCCAAATCTTTCATTTGGAAGTTATCAATATGTCTCTCATTTGGTCCAATGATCAACAAATCATCCACAAAGAGAACAACAATGAGAAGTTCATCACTCTAACACTTTACATACAATGTGCTTTTTGTTGGATTGTTACGAAAGCCTCGTTTGACCAAAAGAGTGTCAACATTCTCATACCAAGCACAAGGAGATTACTTCAACCCATACAAAGATTTATTACATCTACACACTTTATCTTCTTGCCCTTTAATGACAAAACTGCATATTTTTTTGTAATAGTTCTAAAATCAAAGACTACAAGTTTTATCGTCTGTAAACAAAGCGTATATTGGTCTCATGAGATTTTGTGTTTGTGGAAGATTCTGTTCAGCCCTTGATGTCATGACCTAGAGATCGTAATGTAAGGTCATAGGATGTTTATGACACTTTCTTGCCTCTTTTCAATGGTGGAAGTCAGTGGTGGAAGTTCTAATGTAATTCCATTATAGATCAACCTATTATTGATGTAGATGTACTTGATGAGGAAAGGGTTGCGAATGAGCAAACGTATTCGTTCAGATTCTAGCCATGCATCTTATGCATTAGATTGTTATGTTTTGGCTATGTCTAGCTTATGTGATGTTGAGGAACCTCTATCTTTTTATGAAGCACAAAATTCAAAAAATTGGATGGCTGCCATATAATCAGAATATGATGCACTTATAAAAAATGACACATGGACTTTATGTGATTTGCCTCCTGGTAAAAATTCCATTGGGACAAAGTTGGTTTACAAGTTGAAATGCAAGCCAGATGGTGAGATTGATCACTATAAGTCTCGACTTGTTGCAAAGGGTTATAAACAGCAAAAAGGAATAGATTATGAAAAGACATTTTCTCCCACTTGTCGTATGACTATGGTGAGTTTTCTACTTCCATTGGTAGCTCATTTTGGTTGGGATGTACATCAGCTAGAAATTCTTATTGCTTTCTTGAATGATGACATATTTGAGGAAGTTTATGTAACATCTATATCCACTTAAGGTGAGTCGTGCTTCATAAGGAGTCATAGACTATAAAGCTTTTGTAGGACACCTGTTAAGTACATAAGTGGCACACATAATAGCCTCAAGTCAGAATGAATGCGGTAAAACTTCACTTTTGACCATACGTCATGCCGTTTGTGTAAGAGACCTATTTTTCCTTCAACAACACCATTTTTTTGAGGTTTATATGAAACTATACATTGGTGTTTTATCCCACGAATAGCCAAAAATGAATTAAATTCATGAGACATACACTCCCCACCTTGATCGGGATGGACGGTGCCCATAATGCATTTCAAGACATTTTTATCCATAGCCAAAAAGTTCTTAAAGCACAAAAACACTTTGGACTTCACCTTAAGTGGATACACCCATGCATGCGTGGAGTAATCATCAATGAAAGTCACAAAGTAAAGGTAATGGAGTTTGCATGGACCCACAAACATCACTATGCACAAGCTGCATCAAGCCCTAACCAAACTATCCTTTGCAAAATTTGAATGTTGTATCTTACCCAAAATACAACCTTCACAAACATGTTTGACATGTGCTTCAAGAGTCGGCAAAGAAGAAACCATATTATATTTTTGCAAATGTAGCAAACTGACAAAATTCAGATGCCCAGAACATGAATCCCACAATTTTCCATCTGAAATAGCCTTAGAATCCACAAATGCATTTGCAAAATTCTACCCACACTTGTCATACAAAGTGAGCTTGTACAATCCACAACATAAAATGATGCAACAATCTCATCACCAAAACTGAGATCATGAACTCTACATTTGTCATCCACAAATTTCACAACAAGGCCAATTCTAGCAAGTGCAAATACATACAAAAGATTTTTCTTGATCCCGAGTACATACAATGCATCAACAAGTGTTAAAGAACTACCATTCGCAGCAGTTAGCACAATCTTTCCAACTCTCTTGATCAGATAAGAGGCATTGTTGGCCCAAGTGACACAATTCCCATGAGGGACATCCTTGAGAGAGGTAAATAAGTCATGATGAGAGGTGATGTGCTTTGTAGCAGCATTATCAAAGTACCACACATGAGCTTCTACAGCATCTGGCATACATGCACCATGGATAGAAGGATCATAGGTGCACTATTCACTAAAAGCCCATTTTGCATCAACATCCACATCACAATATCCTTTCACAGAAGACTCAACAATAGCTGCATTTGTAGTGGAACCAATCTATTTCTTCTTAGCCTCTTTTTCCTTCAATTTAGGACACTGCTTGATCAAGTGATCATTAGCTTTACAATAATGGCAACACATCTTCTTTTTGCCCATTTCACCAGAATTCTCAGACAAATTGCTTCCAGAAAAAGCATTAGGAACATGTGATTTACCACTCATAGAAGAACCATGAAAGTGGCTACATTGTTGTTACCACCTTTTCTTTGAGCACCAATAAAGGCATGTTCAAATGCATGTTGTTTAGCACACATCATAACATTGGGGGGTGCTCTTTTTTTTATGGCTTTGGTGCACATCTAGGGTTGTATAGCATGTGATTGAGTCTCACAATGCAAGTAAGTTATGTTATCTATGGAGAGTTATCAAATATTCTCCTTCTAATTTCTTCATTGTATAGTTGTCACTAGATTATTAGCTTTGTGCTCACAAAATCTGGTGTTTACTTACAGTGTTAGCTTTTTTTGAGAGGACATGGGCAAGCAACCATGTGAAAAGATGGAAAACATTGTATTCTTGGTCCTTGAGGAACCTTTTGCTACCATGTTAAAAGATTCTGATAAGAATAGTAGGATTTGTATAGAATCTTGAGCCAATAGGTACTCTTTAGGATCTCTATAAAATCCCTCCATAAAGTACTACCATATTCCCTAGTGTGACAGACACACAAATAAAGTGTATATGAATCTCTAGATGAGGAAGAAAAACACCTATAAGAGAAGCCTAACAACAACAACATCGACTCTCTTTGTAATTCTTTTCATGAGGTTGGATTCCGGGGGGGCCGGGGGGGGGGGGGGGGGGGGGGGTTCTTGCTTTGAGTACATCAAACATTACACCTCTATCTCATGGACATGCATTAAAAAAGGCCCTGTTTGCCATTTTAAGGCCCCAAGGACCAACAAGAGGGGCCACAAGGGCACGCAAAATGGCCAAACAAGGAGCGAATTTTTACTTTTCTTGTGTCCACGTTCTGTTTGGCCATTTTGCACACCCTTGTGGCCCCTCTTGTTGAGGGTCCGTGGGTCTTAAACTGGCAAACACAAGCATATTTTCATTATTTGGCAATGATTCAAGTAGCAAGTTTTATTATTATTATTATTATAAGTGCTGAACTTTTTTATTATAAGTGTTTTCTATGTGTGTGTGTGTGTGTGTGTGTGTGTGTGTGTGTGTGTGTGTGTGTGAGAGAGAGAGAGAGAGAGAGAGAGAGAGAGAGAGAGAGAGAGAGAGAGAGAGAGAGAGAGAGAGAGAGAGAGGTGGTTAATCTAGGAGAGGAGAAGTAGAGTTGGGGAGGGGGGTGGAGAGATACATAAGACACAATATTCTATGAGGAAGTAGCTCTTTGGTGCACAAAGAGAACTCTATTGATCACAAAATGTTGCCTGCGTGCCATAGCGTGGAGAGAGAGAGAGAGAGAGAGAGAGAGAGAGAGAGAGAGAGAGAGAGAGAGAGAGAGAGAGAGAGAGAGAGAGAGAGAGAGAGAGAGAGAGAGAGAGAGAGAGAGAGAGAGAGAATGGTACATCACTTACAATTGTCCAAATGGCATGCCGAAAAGTCTAAAAGAGATTAAAGAAGTCACTTGCATGACATACTACCACATCCTGAGAGAGAGAGACAGAGAGAGAGAGAGAGAGAGAGAGAGAGAGAGAGAGAGAGAGAGAGAGAGAGAGAGAGAGAGAGAGGCTATAGTCTTATAGGGAAATGGCAAGAACTAAGGTGACTACTAGGAACACATGCAAAGGTCTTGGTTTGGCTGCTAAAGGAGGGGAAAGGTCTAGCAGCAAGAAGAAGAGACTTGAAAGCCCATGATGATTTTGAAAGCTCCAAGGATGAAGAGGCTACAAAGATTTCTCTGGATGAGCTAGTGGAAGTGCTCGTAGAAGAAAAGGCCTTGATATGCAAGGCTCTTGCTAGTTATTCCAACATACTATAAAACACCAATGTTAGTGTGGATTACAAATATGAGACCTACAATACATTCAACTAGCTCTCATTCCTCATATGAAGAAGGATAGACATCTGCAATTGGAATAACCTCCAAAATATCCTAATGCACTTGATTTCTTAGAACATTTGAGCATTTCTGGTGTCTTGGGGTGTAGACAAGGCCAAAAAAGCACAAAAGGGGTGTGGCCACAAGGGCGTGCAAATGGGTGAGATAGGGGTCCCTATCTGGTAGTTTTGCATACCCTTGTGACCAAAATCAATAAACACTTGAATCTAGATTTGTGCTTATGAAGACCATTTGAAAATCATACCTCTAGAACTCTATGCTAGAAGAGCTTGAAAATGCAACACACACAATATTGGGATACTTCAAGTCACCCCTAAGGTCTTTGGAAACACCCAATGGGTATGGAGGAAGTAAACACACTACGAACATAGTGAGAAGGATTTGTCTTTTTGACATGGATCCACACCTTTGAAGTACATACAATTATGATCACATATACCCTTTAGAGATGCCAGAAACTCACTTTTAAGTTTTGTGAATAGAAGAGAGTTGACCTGTCAAATTCTAGTAAGATCATCAACCACCACATTGTATCATCCTTTATAGTACTAGAGCTTTGCATCATACTCTTGAAGCGTCTCACCCACCTTGTTTAAGCCAGATTGCTGTGTAAACCACTTTATACTTTAAGCCAGATTGTTGTGTAAACCCCTTTATACTTTCATGGTCAAGCACTATTTTAAATTGAGCAACATACAAAAAACATTGCCACATTTTCAAATTGGGACACTGCTGTATTGATCTCTCTTTCATAAGTAAGATAATTTTGATGTGCAAAATCAAGTTTCTTGCTTTCAAATGCAATTTTCCTTTCTTCTTGTAGAAGAACTACTCCAATAGCTTGATTACTAGCATCTATCTCTAGCACAAAAACTTTCACTGGATCCACAATATCTAAGTGTCTAGAGTGATCTAAAGTGCATCGAAGCTTTGCTGTTACGATTCTCCCTAATAAAATGTTTTGCCCTTGGTGTTGAATAGATCCACCATAGAAACAACAATTTTAGCATAGTTTTTAAGAAACCTACTATTAAATTCTACAAATGCCAAAAAAAAATAGAGCTCTTCTCAATTTTTTTGGAGAAGGCTAGTTACAGATGGCATCCACTTTGGATTGAGTATGCCTACTACAAAAATTACATGCCCCAAATAGTAATTTTTTGTTTTCAAAAAATCCCACTTGGATTCTTAGCATCATATAATTCATGTTGCTATAGCAAATCAAACACCTGCTTCAAGTACTATAAGTGCTCTTCTTCAGATGTACTATACACTAAGATGTCATCAAGAAACACAATGAAAAACTTGCCTACTTACGGTTTGAAGACACTATCCGTGAGCATCATGAAAGTAGATGGTGCAACATTGGTGGTTAAGCCAAAAGGCATAACCAAAAACTCACAATGTCCAGAACTTGAGTTGAATCATTTTTAAAATATGAGCATGAGTGAGTTTATCTAAAAAATCATCCATCCATGGCAACATATACTTATTCTTAATAGTAATTGCGTTCAGGCCATGATAATACACACATATGTGCATACTATTTTTCTTTTTCTTTAGCATTAAATTGGGAGATGTCCGTGTTGAAGAGCTAAATTGAATAAACTCTTTACCGAGGTAGTCAGAAAGCTAATTTAACACTAGATTGGTAACCTAACAGGACATAAAAGTGTCCTTTCAGGGTTTTGGAAAATTTTTCCAAAACCAAAGTAGATCCACTCATTTTGAAAAATCCTTTCATGAGCTTATAGTTCAAGAACTACTACATATGAAAATTAGAGAAACTTGTAAGTTTTATCATCTCTTGGTCACCACAAGCCTCCAAAGTTGATGGACCAGTGCATTTTGCCCAAAACAGTAATTTCTTACGGTTGATTGCATATAAATAAGAGTGGGGATTTTTGTAGGACATTAGATAAAATGCCAAGTTAACTTCAATGGGTTGGTGATCAAAACATATGGTTGCTTTTACCTCACTAATTTTTATTTGGGCAAAAAAAATAGGTACAAAAAAGTTGCATTTTTGCCATTCTGCGGACCTATCATCAAAGTTTCTATAGTCACGCTCAATAAAGATACTATATACATGTTTTCTTAGTTCCCTTTGGGCCTTTGGATTCAAAAGGATCCATGGAGCATGTCAAAAGGATAATGGATCTTTTACTAAGTGGAACCTTGGGGGCAATGATAAAGTGATAAATACGGGGTATAGTTGTAAAAAATTGAAGAAAAGGCAAAACCAGGACCCGTTTTTTCACATAGTTTAGGTTCAAAAATGTTGTGCAAGAGTAAGGTTCATGGTGAGATCAATACTCCAAAAAAAATGTCAAGTTTTTTTTAGCTCATAAGGCAACTTTGTGGATATATAGCACCTACAAATTCATTTTCGTACTCTTCAAATAATTCAAGCAAAATGGTCACTTAATAGGACACAAAAGTGTCCTATTACCATTCTAATGCTAATGCAATAGCCCCAAAACGAGTCTTTATTTTGGCTGGGTTACTGATTGGCTTGCTACTAGCAACCACATCTATGACATGTTGCACAAAATGTGCTAGTGGTAACCTAGGAGGTAAAACACATCTTTATATTTAGTTAAAAGTTCCTTTAATTTATTGGGAAAAATTGCTTGTTATGGTGATAGAGGAGTAGCAAGAGAAGGAAGAGAAGACAAAGGAGCATGCAACGTTGAGGAACTTCAACCATTATTATTAAGATTTGATAAAACATTGACACAAAGAGTAACACAAAAAGAGTTCTTCCATTTCATCTCATTAGAAGAGAGCTTCATAGGCTTGATTGTATAGATAAGTGATGAGAAAGGCACATCCATTCACTTCAACAACAACACATGCACATCATTATTTTCAAACATTAGAATATTATGCTCATAGTTGTAATGTAATGATGATTATAATCCATACAACGACTTCTTACTTACCATCGCATATGCTTTATCCATACTAATTGCTTGAAAATACAAGGCTATCTTATACCCTCAAATCTAAAGAGGTATCCCCTTAACTTGCATATCCCACACTTGAGCATCACAACCATTTATCATAGCTACCTTCTTGTGGCACTAGAAACTAGGGGGGTGGGGAAGATTGATATGTTTTACTAACTTTTAGTTAATAAGATTGTGAGATTATCCATCATCTACCAAGATTCTCATGTTGTGACATTAGGTAGACCCATGCATTTTCATATGGTCCAAAAGTTGGCTGCTACATAGAGGTCATAATACATCACTCATGAACCACTTCAATATGTATTGCTTCCACATTGGAATAATGAGAAGAAAATTCCAAGGGAAGCCATTGCACAATGTACAAAGCATTCTCCTCACCCGGCCTGGGCATCAAATTTTCCCTCGGGACAATCCTTTTTTCCCATTCTCACTTCCCAAGCAATCCAAATAGAATTTATCTCTCTTTGCCTTTTAAAACTCCTCACTTGATAGATCATCTCTAGGCCCCTTGGTCCTTTTGGACACATCAAATGAGCCCTTGAAAAATATTTCTCTTATTATGACTATGAGATTCATGTGCATTTGAAGTTTCAAGAATGTGGGTGCTATGCAATGCTTTTCATCTAGATCGTCATGAATAGGATCTTACGGTATAGATTCCTCAAGTGTCCCAGGATCTTGGGTTTTAACATGCTTCTTAAGCTCAGGAGTTAACCCATGGATGAACCCATGTACCTGCTTAGACCCTCCAATTTGAGGATGACATCTCCAAAATGCAAGATATAGTCAAGTATTCTCTTATGCTGATGCATAGGGATTTAATATTTACGCAATTACCCAAAATTTTGTGTGATCACAAGGTCTTATTAACATATTTACATAGTCACACTCAACATGATCACAAACAAGTCGATTGAGAGTAACCTAGAAACCCACCAAAAGCTCTTTTCATGTGGGCCCACTAGGAAGACCCTAAATCTAGACGTACCTATAACTAAATATATATAGGGCCTCAATCGGGCCCCTTGGATGTTATTTCTTGAGCCACTAAGAGAGATAGAGAGAGAGAGAGAGCACCGACTTTGTAGGTACGTCAAGAGGAGAGAGAGAGAGACAGGGGAGCGTGTGGGAGCGTCACGGTGCACGACAACAATGGAGACCCTGATCACAAGACCTGGGTGTATGTCGTGTCTGTACATGCCTTGTGTGGTAGCGTGCCTTTTGTCGTATTGCACGACATTCATAAGGTACCTTACCACACAATGTGAGTGAGTCCATAACCTATTCTATGAAACATTGCTTACCATGGGGGCATCACCTCCCTGATGCAGGGACTATGGTGTCCTTGTGGTAAGTATTGGCTCACTGTCTGGGTACTACGTCGATAATGCTGAAATTCTAGTATCGTTATGGTGAGTCAAATTTCCTTCCCCTTTTCTAAAAAACATATGGGCATCAATTGGTAATGCAGATATATGATTCTCCTATGCAACCCATCATTGCTCTTTAGATTCAGAAGACACTCGATCGGTAACACAGTTAATTGAGTGTCGTTGCTAGAAGCATTTTTTTTTCAATAATTGTGGCGTTCAATTCGGTCGTACGAACTCCATATAATTTGTATGTGCATGTGCAGTTTATTTTTTTAAGTATTAAGTATAGAAATACTTGGTTGGTAACGCGGTCGTAAAGAGTATTTCATAAACAAATGTTTGAATTGTCTGAAATTGTTGTTTTTAAGTGTTCTTATGAAAATTTATACTATCTAATCGTGTTCAAAAGAATGTTTTATTCATCAATCATCGTCGCTATTTTAAATGCTACATTTAAATAAGTAATATTCACACTATGCTATTTCTTTATGTCTACAAATAGCTAATATACTTTCAATTTAAAATAGTATATGCATACATTTTGCATGTAAGACATTCATTTTAATATTTTTAAAGAGCAAGACGTTCTTTGCAATGTATGAGTGGTTTGTATACTATCAATGTTTTTAAATGATCTAAAATGAGATTGAAAATATATACATCAGGAGGCATATGTCTTCTACTGAATCAATTTTTTTTTGAAGTGATAACGTGAAAAATATAAACTCACCTCTTATATTTAATCAAAATATTTGGAAATGTTTTGGAATTCTAACCTGTTCTGTTGAGTTACTTGTTTTTATTGCATTTTGCACGATTAAAAATAGCACTTTAAAGTGAAAATGATTATCAACCTGAATGAATATAATCTTGCACAATTTTTTGATGTCTTTAAGTCACGGGTATGGTTTGTCTAAACTAGTGTGAGAGTGCAATGTGCAAAATATGAACTCTTGCTTTTTGGTTTATCACAATATGCTAAACAGTTTTGGGTTTTCGATGTGTAATTTGTTTAATGCAAAATAGTAGCCAATGTGCAATCTATTCACAAGATATTCCACAAGAAATATATTATATGTGTTGCATGGTAAATGAGTATAAACTCAAGTAAGCCCACCAAGACACCTGTAGCACAATTAGAAATCTATTTGGTAATGAAGATGCAAGTTCTGAGCATAAGAATTGAAATCAATAGATTATGTATAGTTGCTACTATGAAGCATTGTATATGATCAAAACAAGTTGAATAAAAGCTCTTTCATAATGGTTTTGACACAATCTTGATTCTACTCTCAAGCTATATTGAATCTATGAAGTTGTTATCTTGTTCTGAGTATGAGTGTTGTGAGTCTTCTTGTAACTCAACTTCCACATCTATTATCAGATTCTCTTCTATTTCATCTATAGTGCATTGAGATATTCCAAAATTGAACTCTTCTTCGTATTCGTTTTGACAATCATTTACCCAGACTCACATTTCCTTCTCGTAGCCAACACTTTTGATGTGATGCAATATCTTTTCATTGCAAAACATATACACTAATTTTTTTTCTCCTTCTGCTAATAATCTATTGTGAATAGTGCTATGAATATACTTTTACATACTCCAGTTTCTCTCCGAACTTGAGTTTGCTGCACATTGTGCCAGTACTTTCATTGCAAGGGGACTTAAGGTCAAGTAATGCTCTCCACCATTCATCATCCACCACTTCCATGCAGATTGCTCTTTTTCCATTGACTGTAAAAAATCATTTGCAAAAGGTCCTTCTTTTAGTCTAAATGCACTCATTTCTTTGATACAATTAATTTGGTCTTGAACATTGGAGTAGAACGTGTTGACCACGCAATAGAAATCGTTGACCACCTCTATATTGGACATCAGATCTAAATTCCAATACTTTTGGATTGAGCATGTAAGCCACATTATGGAGTGGTTTATGAGTGCTCTTCCATCTTGCATGAAAATACTTGGCCAAAATTCTTTACTGTTTGACAAAGAATGGTAGTTGCCACTCCTTCTCAACTATAGACTCTTTTAGCTCCTCAAGATTTTCAAGACTTTGTTGGACTGCTGACCACCATGTCATCCATACTTTGCCCTTATTTAGCACCTTTTGATCAAGGTTAAAAATCAAGAACATAACGTGCATCATTACATGGTATGCATCCATTACACTCCACCAAGCAGGCTTGTTTATGGACCCACATAGACATGTAATTTTCTCTTTCACTTTTTCTTTCTGCTCAAGCTGCCATTCATCAAAGGCTATGTAGTTGAAAGTGTCAATCACAAGGCACTTACTATGGATAAGTGATTCCAATGTATAAAAGTGTGTGCAAAATCTAGATTCAAGAGAAAGTTTCAACATCACTCACATGCACATTCTATACAAGTCGAGCACTCTTTGTCATTTCAAGATGAATTTCACAAATTATCACACTGTGTCAATTATTTTGGCGACCATGTGGTTTCTTCACTAGTGTACCAATCTTGCAGCACCAAGTTTAAGCTGTGCGTATAACAACCATTGGTGAAAATTGTGGAAATAACTTTTTTTAAATTAATCTGCTAGAATTTTTATAGTTCTTTGCATTGTCCATGACTACTTGAACGACATGTTCAACACTAATTTCTTTAATTATATTAATCAATACCTCAAAAATGTATTTGCCACTTTTAATTTGTAATGGAATTGGCCTATTAACTTGAGAGTAGCGGAAATTAATGAGACTAATTTTGAGAAATTACTTTGTGAGCATAGCGGGTGATCATAATTAAAGATGCAACATAAACATAGCAACTAGTTAACTTGGCATGAACAATACTTTTGCAAGATAGAGAGTTTAGAGAACATGAGAATAGTTGAGGACTGGATTTATGTGGAGCTAGTCCCCCCTCCAATAGGCATTTGTATTATGATTTCTCCCATTAAGAGAGACTTGTTACAATACAATGTTGTGTTCCTTGTAACCTAGATGATGCAATGAAGATAGAAAGGTTCATGCATCACGAGCATAACATAAACTTTAAAGAAAGTATTAACTATCCCAAGCCTCAGTCCCAAGACCTCAAACACCTTCGAAGGTGGAGAGAGCTAGTAGGGAATGAGGGTAGGGAAGAGAAAGAAGAAACATTTCATAGGAGAAAGAACTAGTTTCTCACTTATCATCACTCTTCTTGATAGAATACATAATAGCATAGTAATGAAGATGGAGAGATGGAAATCTTAAGCATTGAAGCATGTCTCTTGGTTGGATTTACACTCCATAGCCAAGAGTGTTGGTGTAGGCTCTCAACCTCTCTACTTTCTTGGAGAAAGAGAGGGAGCTCTTGCACTTTGCACTTCACACAATGAGAGTGTGTGTAGGAGAGTATACCCCCCAAGCAAGACCCTAGCTTCCTTGGTTGACCCCCCCTTGTAGCTCATGCTTGAAGCTCATTGGACCCCTCCAAGCCTAGCCAATCACAAGCAGGAGGTAAATCAAGTAACAAGGGTAGCGTTGGGACAAGTGTGTCCCTTTCCCTTTTGAAAGACAGAACTTGATAAATGTAAAAACAATTAATTAAATCTTCTAATTTATCACTGGACCCCTTGGGTGGCCAACCAATAGGCTTCAGGCACACCATGAGGGCAAGATGAAGAGGAGCTTTCTTTGTACCAAGCATGCCTTGTGTGAGTGTGTGTGTGTGTGTTCTCTCTCATCCCCTCTCTTGTCGGGCTTGCCCCCTCCTTGTAGGGATTATCTTTGAATTTTTTCCCACCTAAAGCCCCTCAACCTTGGGCCTAGTTCTCACCACAAGCTTGGCCCTTAAGCCCCTCAAGCTTGGCTAGGTTCTCATCTCAAGTACATCCCTAGCATCTCAAGCATGACAAGCACCTCAAGCATCTCAAGAATCTCAGTCATCAGGCACCTAGAGCACCTCAATTTACTTATTCATCAAGCACAACAAGCACCTTAAGCACCTTAATCATCAAGCATGACAAGCACGTCAAGCACCTTAAGGTTGGGCCGGCCACCTCAATAGCCCTAGCTTATCTAAGGTCAAAGGACTTTTACATTAGTCTTTGGAGGCCTTCAATGAAGCTAACCCTAAGGTATTATGCTTCATTGGTTATCCTTGCTTTTTGATAGATCATCTCTCATTTGGGCCCCATTACCATTGGCCCTGTGTTGAGATAGATCTATAAGCACATGTCTATATCCTAACCCTTGTTCCCGCTTATTCTTCCACATTAAATGATCAATTTAATATGAGAAAATAGTTTGGGTTTGCTAGATATTAGATTTTGTGACATTACCTCTGTCTTGAAATCATAGTCATCCTTGACTATGAGGAGGTAGAAGAGATAAAGCCTTAGTCATTATTCAATCTTACATAGCGGGTAGATTATCCCTTTTTACCCTATGACATCTTTCCAAGATGGATGACTAATCCATTTGGTGCTTGGGAGACATGGCTGCTACAAGAATGTTTGCTCTTTAGTCCATTTCATTCTCCCAAATTAGAGTGACAAATTCTATTTGATGTTTGAGAGACATCGTCATCATAGACATGCTTCTAAGCATGCATACTATTTAAATTTTTACACAAATAGATAGAGAGCTATTCTTATAAGACAAAAACATGGGTCATTTAAAAGAAATTTGTACAATTGCTTACTCTAATGTAGCACTGTAAGCATTGACAAGGCTCATATATCCTTAAGCTGTATTCCTTGCATCCATCCAGCATCTTGAAAAGGATAATTTTTGAACTTAATAAGATACCATCAAATAATCTTACCATGTCGTAGTACCTTATCTTCATGCCGAAGGATAGCTTCGGGTTGTAGCACCTCTTCTTGGTCTTCAACTTTGGGAGGGTCTTCAATAATTGGTTCACTTGGTGGCTCTCCTTTGTAGGGCTTGAGTAGGCTCACATGTACCATAACACTCTTGATGGCCCATAGGATTTTTGTTCGTGGTTTGCCTCAGTCAAGCCTTAGGAAACTTAAGCAAGACCAAATCATTTTCTTTGAATGTTAGGCCCTTTTGTGCTTGGCAGCAGCAGCAACTTTTTACCTTTGTTGAGAGATGGATATAGCATCCTAAATCTTTTGAAAAAATTATTGTACGTCACGGCTATACTCATCGGCAGCAAAGATTTTCCCATGTACTTTTAGTAGAAAGGGATTTTTTGGGGTTCCCTCAATGATCTCAAAAGGTGCTTTTCCCATAGAAGTATGTACACTATTATTGTAGGCATACTCTACAAGAGGTAAGTACTTTTCCCATTGTGAGTGTTGATCTACTTTGGTAACATAAGTCTTGAGTAGATTGAGTATTGCAAGATTGGCTATCTCACTTTGGACATCTGTTTGTGGGTGATAGGCCAAAGAGGAATTCAATTTTGTTCCTATATTTTCAAAGATACCTTTCCAAAAATTACTAGTCATTCTAGGATCTCTATCTGACATGATGGATTTTGGGTAATCCATGTTATTTGAAAATATGAGATATGAAGAGAGTTTACAGTTGGTGTGCCTTAATAGTCTTTTTGACAAGAATAAAGTGTGGTTGCTTGCTAAACCTGTCGACTGTTTTCCGAATTCCCGTATTCCGATGGATAGACTTGAGCAATCCAAAGATGAAATCCATGTATATACTCTCCCATAATGAATTTGTGATAGGCAATGGTGGATGGAGTAATCTAGGTTACTTCCCTCTATCATACTTGGTCTTTTGGCATACTACGCATTTTGAAACATACTCTTGTATGTCCACTTTCATGGTAGGCCAATAGAAATACGTCTCTACTCCTTGAAGAGTAGGTTGAATACCTCTATGCCCTGCATAGGGAGGAGCATGGGATTCATACATTACTTTCTCATGAAGTGAATGGGTAACACATAGCCCATTATTGTGGTGAAGATAACCATCCTGCAAGGTGAATGGTTCCTCTTTCTTCCCCAAAGCAAGGATTGGCATTATGTCTCTAAAGTCAGGGTCAGTAGCATATTCATCTATCATAGAGGATAGATCATTATGAGTAGCTATAGACACCGCATTAACTTTTGGTCGTCGTGAAAGTGCATCGGTCACTTGATTGTGCTTACTAGAAATGTGAGCAATATGGAAATTAAATTGTGAAATGAAATTTTCCCACCTCATTTGTTTATTGGAAAGCTTGGTAATTTGTGTCGAGAAATACTTGAGACTTTGGTGGTTGGTTTGTAAATGGAGTCCCCAATAAGTAGTGCTTCCATGTGTCTAGGGCATGTAGACTAACTAAACGATCTTTCTCATAAATGCCCAAGATGAATTCATCGGTATTGAGCCTTCACCTCTCATATGCTATGGCATGCCCTTCTTGAAGCAAAACTGCTCCAAGGCAATCACCACAAGCATCACATTCTTCCTCAAATGGCTTTGAGAGATCCGAAAGAATGAGGACAAGTTGGGATGTAAGCTTTTCTTTGAGATTATCAAAAGAATTTTGCTCCTTAGCAGTCCATACATAACATTCTTCTTAGTTAAGTCATGTAGTGGTCCTGCTATTTGAGAAAGTTTTGATATGAAGCGTCTATAGTATTCGCACATACCAATAAAACTTCTTAGCTCATGTATATTCATTGGATTAGGCCATTCTTTTATTACCTCTAGCTTTGATGGATCCATACGGATACCATCTTGAGAGATAATATGACCTAGGTATTGAATATCTTGAAGGAAAACATTTCTTTTCTTCTGGTTGAGAAAAATCTTATTCTCCCTCAATTGTTGAAAAATCACTGGGAGATGTTTCTTATGTTCCTCCAAAGACTTGGAGTAGATGATGATATCATCAACCAAAGAATTTGTGGTAAGGTCTAAAAATTTTCTCCATTAGACGATTGAACGTAGTTGGTGCATTAGTCAAGCCAAAAGGCATGACTAGATATTCATAAACACCAAACGTTGTGCAAAACATGATCTTTAGGAGATCTTCATCCACGATCCTTATTTGTTGATGGTAGCTACTTTTAAGGTCAATCCTACTAAAGTAGGTAGCATCTTGTAGCTTATCAACAAACAGATCTTCTACCCAAGGCACGGATTTTTTTTTTTTGATAGTGATATGGTTTAGTGCTCGATAGTCCACACACACACGGTATGTACCATATTTCTTTTGCACTAAAAGGACTGGAGAACAAAAGGGAGAGGATCTAGGCCTCACCATCCCTTTGTATACCAATTCCTGTACTTGCCTCATGATCTCCTCTTGTTGAGATTGTGAGAGTGGATAAGGAGGCTTGTTAGGCGATAAGCTTCCTGGAAGGAGCTCAATGTGATGGTCATCATCCCCTCATTTTGAAGGTAAGTCCATAGGGATATCATCGATGAACACACCTTGGAATCTTTTTAGAAAATTAGACAAGTCTATCTCTTCTTGATTCCTAACATTTACATTTGATGAAACAATAGGATCTTTTAGAGACTCTTTGAAAAAAATCATGTACGCAGAAACTGAGCTCTTCATTGATTTATTAAAGCATGAGGATCTACAAGTGGAATAGTGTGACCACATTCACTAGCGTCTATATACATGTTCTTTCCCCTGTAGGTGAAGTAGATTTTCCTTTCAGGGAACTTCATATTGGTAGCCATGCAATCAAACCATGGTGCCCCTAGGATAGCATCCTCATGTTGGAGAGGAGAGATGAAAAAGTATTCTTTGTCGACATAGATTTGGACATGAAGCCTTAACTTCCCAATCAAGGGAGTAACGGAGGCTTGCTATCCCTTGAAAGCTGTGTCATCCGTTACAATATCTCCCATCTTGAAAGCTTGAATGCCCAACCTGGTGGCCAAATCCATTCATATGAAGTTGTGTGTAGAGCCAGGCTCAAACAAGATGAAGGCATCATGCTCTCTTACCTTTTCCCAAGCATAGGAAAGTGATGAACCTTTGCAATGAGCATCCTCTTTTGGAGCTTCAATGGTGGAAGCCCTAGGAGTCTCATTGCAAGCATTCTTCCTGGGTCAAGAACGATAGCCATGTCCTTGCTCCCCACACTTGACACTTATGGTCCTTGTGCAAAAGGATTCTAGATCTTTAGGAGAGAGTTTGTTTTTGCCTTTGTAAACTCCCTTCTCCTTGGACCGATTGTTGTTGTTGTTGTTGGAAGTGCCTTGGAAAGAATTTTGAGCATTGGTTTTCCCCTTTGCATCAGTTTTGTCTTTGTTTTCCATGGGCTTGACATTTCGTTTAGCCCCTTGATGGAAATTGATGTGTGAAGTAACCATGGTGTGATGGATTACTTTGGTGATAGAACCAGGCCATTCAGAGTTGATGTATTTGGCCATCTCTTTAGGTAATCCCACAGAAAATTGTTGCTTTTACTCGGAAAAGTCTATCTTTTGAAAGATAGTAGCCTTGAGAAGTAAATCCCAAAACTTTTCTACATACTTGTGGATAGACTCATGAGAGAGAAGCTTCAAGCTACGCCATTTGGTAAGCACTTTGTCCTTTGCATCGCTTGCAAGGAATTGCTTCATGATGGAAACTCGTAGAGTTTTCCATGTCTTTGGGGCTTCGCCGTTGCCACAAAGGCTAGCCCACCATTGACGAGTTGATTTTTGGAAGTGCATAGCTACATGGTGTAGCTTAGAGGACTCCGTGAAGCCCTCCTCTCCAAAGGCCGCATCAAATTGCTGGATGAAGGCCAACACTTTGTCTGTAGCACCAAAGGTGCCAAAGATACTCTTTCCTCCCTCCTTGCACTTTTTTGTCTTGTGTGACCTTCACCATGCAGGGTATGATGTACAATGTCCTCCCCTCTTGTATTCTCTAAGAGAATAGCCATAACTTTCATCAGGATAGGAGGAAGGTAAAGAAGAAGGAGAAGAGGGTGACCTCTTTCTTGCCATTTTCTTCCTTTGTTTCCTCTCTTCCCTTTCAGAACGACAAGGAGAAGGACTATGTGTTGATCGTTTCCTCTTGGGAGGAGTTCGCAATCATCTAGACCACCGTCTTTGTGGAGCCACATCTTCAGAGGAACTTAAAGTTTCATTTCTCTCTTGCTCTTTGGATTCCTCCTCTCGTATGTGAGAGAGTCTTCTTTTGGGGGTCTCTTCAAGACGTCTCCTAAGCTCTCTCTCCTCTTGGAGAGGAAGTGAAATTCCATAAGCACAAAGTTGTTGAGTAACTTTGGCTTGCAAAGCAGGGTTGCCCATAGCTGCTGCAACCTAGTTATGAGATAATTCACAAACATGGGGGACATCATCATTAGCACCTTCATGTGCAAAATCAAATCTATTAATCATTTCATTCTACTCTCTTGGTTATTGTCAGCCATGTTAACAGAATTTGTGTACGTACTTAGTGTATGCTTTGGCAATTCAAAACCTTAGTTGCCACTCCTCTTAGCCTTTGGAGATTGGCTCTTAAGTATCTACACCCACGGCTCAAAGTGGTTAATTATAGAGAGTAGTGGAGTAGGTCTAACATAGCAGAGTTGACAAGGGCTAGATCCTTTTGGATTTCTTATGGCTCAATAATGGTAAAGACGTAGGAAAGTATAAGAAGATGAGAAAAAGACTCCATTATTAAGTCCAAAGCTCCCTAGGTGTGAACCATATCCCACATAGTGAGCTCAACAAAATAGATAATAGATCCTAGTTCCACTCACCCCTAATATAATTAACAACATCAACCATTTATAGGATACTTAAGGACCTCTCTTCTTAAGCAAGAAAATCAAAACCAAATGATCCGATACCAATGTAATGGAATTGGCCTATTAACTTGAGAGTAGCGGTAATTAATGAGAGCACTTTTGAGAAATTACTTTGTGAGCATAGTGGGTGTTAGAAGCTGGACACACCCTACGGAAAATGACTGCTTGACAAATTATTATTTTTTGTAATTATTCATTTATTGAGGAAACCAGACATTTTACCTTGTAAATATTGGGGCTTACAAAAGTTTCCGGATTGTATGCCAGTTTTGACACTTAGATTGAGTAGATGGTTAAATTGGAACATTAGGGTTTGAGAATTGTAAGGTATTTATACCACTTTTTGACCTTAATGAAAAACCTTTTTGTCATTTTAAGAAAGTTTGAAGTCTGTGATTGAGCGTATTGTGTACGAGAGAGAGTGAGAGCTTCATCTTGACACTACGCGTGCCCTGGTGGTCGAAATCGATTGCAGAGAAGTGCAACGTGTTGCCCCTGACGAGAGCTATGCGCCGATACCTACATTGCACGCGTACGGTCCGGTTTTGCGAGCGCCATCTACGAGCTTCATCTGGTGATTCGGTGAGCATACGTTGTCCGATTTTGCATTGCAGCATATCCACACGTTCGCATTGAGTAGAGATACACTTTAGGCACTTTAGATTTTGGAAATGACGACCTGCAAATTTCGGCCAGACATCCTACGTGATTCTACACAAGGTGTTTTGGGTTGGGGTTTTGGTTCATAGATCTTAGGGAGAGCGACCTATTGGTGTTAGTAGGGTCTCCTTCAAGTTCTGTGGCATTTCCAGATTGTTTGATGGGTGTTCGGCTCTAGAAAGCGTTGCAAGAAGTTTCCTCTTATGCACTCTTGAAGGCTGTAGCTTTGACATGGGGTAGAGACCTCTGTAGGAATTAGTTAGGAGTCAGTCGAGTGTAGGTTGACACCCTATGCTTTCTTCTAGGCGCTTGCGGGTCAAGCTTCGTCTTTAGCTGACAAATCTTGTTAGGTGAGTTTGCGCTGTGCTGACATCTGTCGCAGCATATCCGTCCAACATTGGCGCTGCTGCCGGAGACGAAAACCTTAGGTAGGTGACCGAGACTAGTCCTTGAGGATAGGGATTCTTTGGCTTGCCAAGAGTCTCGTTTTACATTTAGATAGGATCAAAGGGTGGAGGACTCTCTAGGTCTTAAAGGGAGTCTAGGGAGCGTGTGTCTGGCCTAGATCCTTCGACTTAGGTAGTTTTTAGTCGAGTTGTGTTGTAAAGAGTAGGAGTTTGAGTGGTAGAAGCGGTGAGAGGAGAGCTTGAGAGTCCGGAGAGGCCAGGAAGCAACCAAAACACCATTATCACCATTTCACATGATGAGTAGGAGGAGAGTAATTAGGACATTATGATTCCATATGTAGAGCACTTCATGCATGTATACTTGATTGTTAGATCCATCACAAGGTTGTAAAAGATGCAAAAGAGTGTTTGGAACCTGAAGTGAAGTCCAAAAGTTACTGTGAGTGTTTCTGATAGAGCTGTAGAGCACCAGGAGCATTACTTTCAGGAAAAAAATATAATTTTAAGCTAGAAGACATCCTACACGTAGGATGTCTACAGGCTTATTTGGTGGGAATTTTGGAATTTTGAGTTGACTAGTGTGTTCAGAAGGTAGGATTTACCCTATTTTCACCTGGAAAGTGGAAATTTGACCATATCTTGACAGGATAAGGCCAGATAGACTGAAATTGCCAGACATCCTACCCAAAGTATGCCAAGGCATTATTTCAAGACCAAAACCATAGGATGGCTACATGAGCATGATTTGCATGATATATTAAGTGATTGAGAGAGGTCTCATCTCATTTGGGTGAGAAAATTGGGTTCTAAACAGACTTTAGCACACTTTGACTGAAAAAGGCTAGAACAACTAAAATTGGGGACTTTTGAGATCCAAACCAAAATCTAAGCATACCACTGGGTTGTTGACATCAAGGGGAAGCTCTGGGTCAAGTCTGGGGTCAAATAGGCCAAAAAGACATCCTACGCGTAGGATGTCATCTGTGTGATTTTGCACTCCAAATCCAGATTTGAGCATACCAAAGTGATCATCACCTAAAGAGGAGTCTGTGCTTTGCATTTGAAGCTATTCTGAGCAAAAAGACATGCTACACGTAGGATATCTAAAGCAAGAAATTGAAGCCTGATACTGACTGTGGGCATAGCAAGGTGTTGTATAGCCTGAGGCATGCCTCGTAGTCAATTTTGGTCCAAATTAATGTTGATTAGACTGATCAGACCAACAGTAGACTGTCGGAACAGATTTCTGATCCATTGACCAGCTTATAGGTGTCCAAATCAAAAAGAAAAAACAGTTGTGGACTCAGCACATCAAGGGGAATCCGTAGTGCAAAAATCCAGGAAAAACAGAGCAGGAGACATCCTACGCGTAGGATGTCTACTAGGAGTTAGTAAAGAGAAAATTAGACTGAGCTTAGACAGTGATGTTTCGTTTGGCTTAAGGGTTCCGAAACTTCTTTCAGAAGTGAATTTGGACCTTGTTTGACCTTTTGACGGAGCATAGACTGAATTCAGACTTTCCAGGTAAATTGACCAGCATCCGAGGGAAGTACAATTCCAGATTAGCAAACCTAATCCAGAACATCAATAGTGTATAAAATACAGTAGTGGTTGAGGTTAACTCTCTAGTTATACCAATCATTACTAAGATAACCTCTAAGCGGTTAGATGCTTTGATCCGATTGCCAAAATTAAACGCTTGTGTATAGGTATATTCAGCAGCAAAGAAAGAAGTTGTGCGAAGACTGATCCTTTGCCAGGTGAGTGGTTGGATTTGGGATAAATTGCATTGATAAGTTTGATGAATTTAAGATCAGGAAGATACATTTTTAGAGACCAAAAGGTGGTAGGTAACCAAGGTAGCTTAGTGTCCACCGAGGAGAGTGTAACTCGGGCAAGGCTAGATGCACTAGCACCGATTATTGAGGAGTGTAGTCAAATCCTTCTTCATGATGGGTAGTCAACAGCTAGGAGGTTTCACCTATGAAGGACCAATGCTAGGAGGAACCACCTCCCTAAATCATTTGAATGATTCCAAGTTCACTGTGATCTTCTTAGAAAGAACAAACTCCAGGGGAGCCCTAGTTTATTCTAACTATCGAGGGCGCAAGTGTATTTGTATTGAGGAAAGACCGGCTCAAAGACTGGAGATAATTCAAGTCTATGATGATGGAGATAGATTCTGAGACAAAAAGGGGAACCACTATCTGATAGTTAGTAACCCTAAAGATTACAACAGATATGGAGATAACGTGGCGAAAGGGAAAATGGTTTCAAAAACTCAAGAACCACCTCCAAACATTGATCAACCTAGAGAAATTTTTATGTATGATAAGAAAACAACCAGGGCTTCAACTTATAATGAGAATGTGGGAATTTACAAGCATGAGAACGAGGGAATAGTCTCTTAATTTCGCTGCAAAGAACCCTATCCAAATGAGTTAAGCAAAGACACGGTTCTTTACTTATTCTCTTATGAAATTGCTATGGGGAAGGATATCATTTTTGTTGATAGGTACGGGAGAGAATACCAATGTATTCTCCCAGAAGAGGTAGAAAAGGAAACAGTTCCAAGAGCATCAACATATGCCCCAGATGAAGTGCCAAGAGCCACCTACACCCCTAGCAAGTCGACAAATCCCTTTTCAGAGGAGTATGACATGACCTCACATTCTACCCGACCGCAGACATTCAACAACCAAAACCAACCAGCAAATCAGCCATCATTGCAAGCATGGCTTCAACAGACTACGACATTGAAACAAGACCGAAACCGAGATGGTTACAAAACTGCACGAGGGCTAAGGGATTTACAAGAACCACCACTCTATTGATAGTATCAAGGAGAGAGTAAGCCAAAAACTCAAGGGTCAACAAAGCTTGGGCGACCACCCATTAGAACGAGTTCGAAGAGATGAACCATCTCTTGCAAGAACTACTAGAAATTATGGCTTAGGAGCACCACTGGGAGAGGAACCAACCTACTACAGAAGAACAGAGGAGGTATATCAATTAGGACGTGGAGATCCAATGATGAGATTTGTAGACCATCGTAGAATTAGACCTTCTGAAGTGAAAAAATGGGTAAACAAGAAATACACGTGAAATAGGGATCCTAGAGATCATGTAGCAGCCTTTGTGCGTGTAATTAGAGCGGAAGAGGTGTTAGACTTCCCTACCCAATTTGCAGGGTTTGGACTAACCCTAGAGGATGACACTGCTACTTGGTTTGACTCTGTGGAGCATAGAGACTTTGAGTCTATGGAGGAGGTGTTTGACGAGTTTATCAAGGAATTCTCACAGAGAGGGATAGCTCATAATACAGTCTCCCAAATCCATAAATTCAAACAGAAAGACGGGGAATCTGTGTAGAAGGCAGCCCTACGACTAAAAAGATATGTTAAGTTCTATCTTGTGCAAGAGCTGCTGATGGTGGCTTTTCACAAGCCAAGCTCCCATACCCCTCTTCTCTCGCCCCCACCCCATGAAGACCCCCTCTTAGGGAGGGAGTGATAAAAGACATTGGAAAAAAGTAAGAAAAATAAAGTATGATTATGTAAATATATGAGAAAGGTAAAATAGGCCACCTCATGCCTGCGGGGCAGCCCATCCCCACCTTGCCTCCTTTTTCTTCACTGTTGCCCCGCTGTGTGTCCCTTTTCCTCTCCTCCACTCAAAAGGTCAACCCCCTCTCTCTTCCCCTTGTCCTTTCTCCTTTCTCTCTCCCCTTAAGCTACCCCACCTCTCACCAATAATGCACCCTAACTCACATGCAACTTACCCTATCTTCCAAAATAGTATACCCCACCCCCCCCTTTCTCTCTCCTATCATATCCCATGACCCAAATACCCCCCCCTCTCTCTAAAGGGCGCCATGTCTCTTTTCTTGTAGCTAAATAACCTCCCCCACACTCACACACACTCAGTTTCACTAAAAAAGGTGCCCACAGATCCATCCCCACCCGGTGGTTACCTGATTTTTCTTGTGTTCACACACATCTGCACACAGATTCACCTCTGAACACACTCCCCTCTCTCCCCTCTTGTAATTACTTTATTCTCCATGTCACCTCTAACTTTTTTCATCAACCCATCTCTCTCTCTTAGTCTCTCTCTCATGAGACTGCTGTTCTGGCACATATACACACAGCCAGACAAGTGGGGCCCACAGTCACATGGCCTATGTAGATAATGATTTCTTCATTTCTAAATTCTAGAAATTCTCCCCCCTCCTCCACTATATAAAGAGGGGTCACCATCACACTAAGGACACAACATCACCAAAGAACACACTATGCACTGTGTGTGCCTAGTGCACACACACACACCCACACCATCACCATCACCGCAATCACCATGCTTGTCTTGAGCATGACCTCTACACCCTTGGCTATGGAAGATGAAGGGCAACTAAATGAAGGATGATGGCCATAATCCTCGTGCGAGTCTTCGCCATTAACTCCCACCTATCCGCCATGTGCTCTACCACTCTCTCCCTTCTCATTCCCCTACCCTATGCTCCCCATTTCATCGCCTAATTCTCTAAATAAAGCTTGAGGTTTTGTGAGTATGTTTTCTTGCAATTTTTTTCCCATGTGAGGTGTGCGGAATCGCCACCTAGTCTTG
This sequence comes from Adiantum capillus-veneris, assembly GCF_014529385.1. Lineage (NCBI taxonomy): Eukaryota > Viridiplantae > Streptophyta > Polypodiopsida > Polypodiales > Pteridaceae > Adiantum > Adiantum capillus-veneris. The sequence continues at coordinate 51,713,456 of NC_140942.1, read as the reverse complement.
TGTTTTGGAGTGAGCTTGTGTATGTGTGAAGGGTGTGCGGATTCGCCATCCTTTTGTGATGCCTAAGTACTAAGCCGCCATACCCGCTCCCTCTCTCTCTCTCTCTCACTTGATCTCATTCCCTTTCCTTTTCATCATTACTCCCAAGCATCCATCTCTCTTGGATGAAAACTTTGTTATGGTGGTGTGTTGTTTGCGTCCTAGCCGCTGAAGCTAGGTGGTGCCCCCTGTTTGCTTTACCATGACAGGCTCGAGGCACTCCATTTGATCCCCGGTGTTTTAGAGGCCGTCGGGGCTTTGGGGTTCGCTTTGCTCTCGTCATTTGGTGCCCCCACTAAGGATCTTTTCATGAAACCCTTCAGTTTACAAGATTGAAACCCTTAAACTATTGTGAATGGATGAATGGCTAGCAAGATTTGCTAATTGGACGACAGAAGAAGAAGAGCTCCAAGCACAACTAGACGAACTCCGCATCTCCATCGAAGCTCGAGTGCCAGGCGTAACGGTAATCGATTTGCAGTGGGAGAGTCAACCAACACGCCAAACCCAGTGGATATACATAGACCAAGTGCCAAGAAGAAGAAGGAGAAGGTCTAAACCATGTCCGCAACCTACAACCAACCCACAACAACAAAATGTAAGGAGCTCTACACAATAGAGAATCAACACTATTCTACTTTGAGAATCGGGTAACTCAAGTCACCGAGGTAATTATCACAGTCAGTTTTCAATTCGCACCTCATGTTGCAGCACAGATAACGGAAGCATTGGCTCACACTCTCACTAGAGAAACTAGGGATCTACTGAGTTTGTTTCAGGAAAGAACACCACCCTCTCCCACAAGCTTGGACAGTGACTAAGTACCTCTAAGCTTCACATGAATCAGTACAACCTACCTCAAGATAGATCACACATACCAACACGTGTACGCTCAATCAAGGTAATACTGGATTTGAAGGCTCACTACCAGCACGTCATTGACACCATGCTGGGTGGGGAGCGGTTTTTGGAGGTTTTGGCATCAGATCAACCATTTGTCTTACCTTTGGTACAAGGCAATGTACCGTTTGAAGTTTTAATCTATGTCCTAGTATAAGAGGGTATACATGCCTCCTTGTAAAGAAGAAAAAAACTTTTGCAAGTTAAGCAGTGTGTCTTTCTAGCTCTCTCTCAGTAATCATGGCAAGTGTAGCATTTCCAACATTTAAAGGAAAGAAGGGGGAGGATTTGGTAACAGACTTCCTAGATGACTTTGAAGTAGCATGTGTAGTGAGCAACAAAGATACGGATGAATCCCGGGTTAGAATCTTTAAGCATCTCATGAAGCTAGAAGCTAGGTCATGGTACAATGCACTTCCACAAGCAACCAAGGATGACTGGGAACCCTTAAAAATTGCTTTTAAGAGGCGCTTTGGGGGAGGTACCACTTCAGAAAAGTTGTGGGACAAGTTGAGAGACTTGAAGCAAGAGGGTCTTTTAGAATATGCCACCTATGAGTCCAAATTTGTGGATTTGTGGGAACGGTGGGTTGAGTCACTGGCTAGGGGGGAAGCTGCACCCGATTTCCTAAAAACAGATCGGTTCACACATGGCTTATGGCCGCTTCTCAAGGAGAAGGTGAAAGGTAGATTCCCGGCTACGTACGAGTTAGCCGTTGAGATTGCTCGCCTTAAAGACAAGAAGCTGCGAATGAAAGCCAAAGAAACCGAGTCAAGAGAATCAGGAACATCGCGTCGACCAGCAACTACGACAACCACCATTCCACCACCACCACCGGCTCTTGGGGTAAGAGATGACCAACAAGATATGTTGGCCCATATTACTGACCAACTGCAGAATTTGTCTGTCCACTTAATACAACAAGGGAGGAGTCAAGAAAGAGATCAAGACCCTGGAAGAGCACGACGACAAAACAGGGAGTATCATTGCTACAACTGCGGAGAAGACGGTCACGGTATGTACTACTGTCCCAAACCACGACAAAACTATAATAGAGGAGGTAGGAGGAACCAATTGTCACCCCCTAGAGAAAGAACACCCCCACCCGAAGCACCACCCCCACCAACACAAATTCTACGTCCACCCCAGACACCACTACAAGCATCCATCCCACCTCTTCCACTAGCCCCACCACCTGATCGCCCTGTAAACATCATAAGGCTAGAAGAGAAAGGAAAATCCATAGTAGTGGATCCACCCAGAGCAAAGGAGAGGGACAAGGGTAAGGAGAAGGTAACCTTTTTAGAACCACTTGAAGCCATGACTGTGAAAAGAGCTAGGAGGGAGAAAGCTACACAATCAGATGATGAGAGAAGCATGAGAGGAAAAACTAGCAAGAGGCCATCCAGGCCACGACGGAAATTGGGCATCATCGACTTCCAGCTAGGGGAAAGTTCTAAGCCCTATGATCTAACATTGGATGTGGCAGAGCAAGGACCGAAGATTACATGGCCACAGCTGCTACATCTTGCACCAAAAGTAAGGCGACAATGGTCTAAAATGGTAAGTACAAGACGCTCCAAAACAAAGGTAGCCGGAGCAATTTCGGGATGCAACATGGATGACATCCTTCCAATTGTCGACGTAAACATAAAAGGAAAGAGGGTTGGAAACACCTACATTGATGGAGGTGCACAAATCTATGTAATTAGCGAAGCTATGATGCTTCCATTAGGGCTCGAGGTTGACAGGCCTTCTCCATGCAAGGCAAAGATGGCAAACAACGCAAAAGTAAAGTGTGTGGGTGTGGTAAGTGCCGTGAAAATCAAAGCTTTCAACACTGAGGTAGAGGTAGATGTTTTTGTAATGCCTACTAAGGGGGAGGGCTATCCACTAATTTTGGGAAGGCCATGGTTGATGGCCATGAAGGCAAAACAGGAATGGGGTATTGGCCTTCTACGCATGACCGGTAAGAAAGGGGAGACAATCTACTACGACATGAGGATTGGCAAGCAGAAGCAAATGAATCTGGAAACATCGGCAGATAAAACCACTAGCGAATCTTCCAGTTCTGAGGAGGAGACCACATCCACCAAGTGACCTAGTGCTGGCCTTTTGACACAACTTACATGTTTTGCACCAGTGGTGTACATCACGGTTGAGGCTAGGCCATATGAAGCCTGCCTGCAAGATTTTCCTACTTGTTATGTCTAGGGCAAAGTGACCACCACAAACCCCGTCGTGACAGCTAGAAATTACTCCCGTGATTTCGTGAGAGAGAGGGACCTTCCTGAGTATTTGGTCCTTACCCTTACAGTACAAGCCATCATTGATGAGTCGATACCTTGTGGCCTACCGCGTCAGCCATTGCTTCTGTCCCTTTGTTAAATCTGATGGGCATTCCCCTGTTTCCAAAAAATGCATGATGTCACGAAAGGCATCACTGCCTTGAAATAGAGGGAGATTTAGTTTTATTGCTCCAACCACCACTTCCTGTAGTCTTTCACTTGCTAGGGCATATGCTTCTTGGTTTTGAGCCCTTGGGATATGGTGTATTTGAACTTCTTCAAACTTTCCCAACAAGTTTTTTACACCACTTAAGTGAGTCCTTAAACTAGGATTCTTGCATGTCCATGCTCTATTTACTTGCCTTACCAGAAGTAGAGCATCCCCAAATACATTAAGGCGTTGTACACCTTGTGAGACGCACCATTGTAGACCCTTGGTTAGTGCTGCATACTGAGCTTCATTGTTAGAATGTGAATCTAACAATTGGCCCAACAAAAATACCTTTGTCCCTTTGTCATCAAAGACCACTATGCCTGCAGCTGCTTTGTCGGACGCTCGCTTGTAGGCTCCATCAAAGTAGAGAGAGTATGCTCCTTCTACCATCGGTGGTACTGGAGGTAATCGGACTTCTCCTTCCTTAGATTGCTTCTCCTTCCTTTCAAAGACTTGGTAGGTCATGAGTCCCCCCAAACTTGCCCTTGTCAAGCTTTCTACCTGTACCGTGTAGTCAAACTCTTGCAGACGAACTAGCCATTTAGTAATTCTAGCAGACACATCCATGTGTTGTACAACATAGGGAAATATTTCATCCGTGGTTAGAATCACAAATTGCTTAGGCGGCAAATATGACCTAAACTTTGTAGTTGCAAATCTAAGAGCTAGGACTAAGTGTTCCACATGGGTGAAACCTTTCTCTCCTTCTATCATCATTCGTCTAGAGAAGTAGATTGGCCTCATGAAAGATGTTGTCGTATCCTTCTGGAGTAGCACAGCCCCCAATGAGTCATCACCAACACTTGAGGTGACATAGAATTTTTCATCCCACTTAGGTGGTGAGATAGTTGGCAGAGTGGCTAAGACCTCCTTTACCTTGTTGTAGTGATGTTCGCTTTCCTCGTCCCAAGTGAAAGTTGATCTTTGAGTGAGTTGTTGCAATGGTAGAACAAGTTGTGATAGTAGATGTATGAATCTACTTAAGTACCTCACCTTCTGTAGAAAAGAGACCAGTTGGCGTGCGGTTATTGGTGAAGGTAGGGCTATGAGTGCGGACACCTTACTTGGGTCGGCGTTGATACCTTTTGCTGAAATTTCATGGCCTAGTAGAATGACTTTACTCTCCCCAATGTGGCATTTATCCACATTTAATTGCCCACCTAGGCTCTGCAACCTGGCCAAACCTTCATTTACCTTTTCTAAATGTGAAATACGGGAGCTATATATACAAAAATCATCAATGAACACTCTTATGGATGTTCCAAAGAACGGTTGAAAAACATATGTGACATATCTTTGGAATGTGGCAGGTGCATTTGTGAGACCAAATGGCATAACCCTGTATGCAAAACAACCCCATGGCGTGATAAAAGTGGTTTTTAGCTGATCTTCCAAGGCTATGCGTATTTGAAAGTATCCAGAATAACCATCACAGACGGTATAGCATTCAAAACCCGCTACTTCATTCAGAATTTCATCCAAGAAAGGGAGAGGAAAGTGGTCTCTCTTTGTAGCTGCATTTAGTGGTTTGTAGTCAACACAGACCCTCCACTTACCATTTTTTTAGGCATCACCACTACGGGTGACACCCATTCTAAGTTTTCTACAGGATAGATGAATTCTGCCTCCAGCAGTTTCCTTACCTCGGCCAAGAGTGCCTTTTCTTGTATGACCCCGAATCGTCGTAGCTTTTGCACAACTAGTTTTACCCCTTCCTTCAGCTTAATATGATGTTCCACCACTGTAATGCCTGTGATTCTTTCATAGTTGTCAATGAACAGGTTAGGAAATCCCATCAACATTTGCAAAAAACTATCTTTCTCCTCAAGTGTTAATTCCATAGACAACATACCCTTCAACCTACTTCCTCCTAGGCCAGGTGATTTGCTCTCCTCTTCATTGGGTTGCCCTTTTGGTGATGGATCACTAGTTGTGCTTACCCTTTGTGGATCCTTCATAATGATACCCATCACATCAATGGAACTGTCACTTTCAATACCCACAGAAAATGAGAGTTTATCTGTGAGAACCCAGCAAAAATCCTGGAAGGCGAAACGAAATAGAATGAAAACAAGAAGGTTGAAAACCCAAATTGCCATGCAAAACGAATAACATGAAACAAAAGAGCAACTGAAACAAGAGAGAGATAGTAAAGCTTCTGAGGATAACAACAAGCCGAGGAAAGCATCCTTAGGAGGATCAATCTTGGTTGAGAAAGTGCTAGAGCCTTTAGATGATCTATTACAAGCGTACGAAGCAAGGCTAAAAACGAACCAAACCTTAGAGCAAAGATGGTTGAATTATCCTCAACTAGAAGTGAAAACGAAGTGTTTGGAAATGTGTAAATACCTCATTGAAACAGCCGCGGCATTGATGGAACCTAAGGTGGTTAGAATCCCAGAACAAGAAGTACTGATTCACGAAGAGCGAGAAAAACTAAAAATTGATGAACCCGAACAAGTAAACGGACCCAGGCCTAAAACGATATTGTCGTTGGATCACCGAGTGGTGTCAAACACCACTGATGAAGCTTAGTCAATGACTATAATGCCAATTCCAGAATTTGAAGAGCCATGGCCACAACACTTATGGGAAACCATTAGAAATAGAAAGAACGGAAGCGCGACGTTACAGTCTTCTCCAATTCCTGAGATTAACTTGGACAATGGATTTTATCCAGGAGATATACAATCGTTGTATGGAGATGCGGGAACGAAGGTTTTGATGGAAAGCAAAGCTCAATCCTTGAAAACCCTTCCTTCATTTATAGGTGAACAGGAGGCATGATCGGAGATAAGGTTAGTTCCATCCCAGATGAGAACTATTCCACAAATGATTGACTCAAAAAGTCTTCAAGAGATGCTGTTGACACCTATAAAATGCACAATCACCCTGTCAGAACTCTTGAGAGTCATACCACACTTATGGGAAGACATGGGGAAACATTTGGAGAACAAAGGAGTAAAGATTCCTCTTTAGACAAACCCTATGGGAGAAGAAAACAAACGGGAAGGTCAACCCAAAGCCCAACCAGTGCCCATGAACAAGGTCGGAGATTATTGTGAAGGTGAGGAAGGTAATACAACCTTACCTGTTGACTATCATGATATAAAAACAATAGCTATCCTAGACAGTGGAGTGGGAGTTGCGATTGCGACAAAGCAAATCTGGGAGAGATGGGGCAGTCCTGCTCTCAGAAAGACGAGAATGAAACTACAACTCGCAGATGGGTATGTAGAGAGACCATTGGGAATCCTGGACCAAATAGTTGTAACTTCGTGTGGAATTAACTATGAGCATACCTTTGCTGTGGTGGATTTTGGGAAAACGAACAACTTCGACATTATTTTGGGGCGAGCTTTTATGCGTCAACTCAAAATGATACAAGATTGGGGGTACAACCAAATTTACCTAAGGCACAAAGAGCTAATAACGAAAATCAACATGAAGGATCACAGCTATAGAGACGTTGCAAAAACACCAGTGCAAGACTTTAATTCAACCACAGTAAATGAAAAAGAAATACCTGCATGGATACAAACGAAAGCACATGTCTGGATGTGTGGAGCATTTGATTGTGGAGACATAATCAAAGAGGAATGCGTATTGGACTCAGATCCGTAGAAGACGAGGCTTGTCTCCCAGAACCTTTCCCTGAACATTTATTTGAGCCATTTGGGTGGACTCAAATATTGTCAACCTTGGATGTATGTGTTAACGAATGCACGCCTACAAAATTTTGTGACGATGAAGGATACGACCTAGTAACGTTGCAAATGGCTAGCGTCATCCTTGAGTCAAGATCAAAGAGCGAGGAACAAGAAGAACCACCACGTGAGACTGAGTGTAAAAGAATAATTGATGAGATATCTGTAGTGAACGATAGGAATCTAATAAAGGAGGAATTCACCGATTCACTAAGCAGTGACCTTCCATCACTAGGTGATGAAATCCAAATGATAGATGTTGATGACGAAAGATCAAGTGGATAAGAGACGAATAGGAAATACAGGTCGAGACAGGACAGGTTTTACGAGTTTCCTAACCAAAAACCTAGTCGACAAGAGCGGTATAAATCCAAGAGAACAAGAAAATCAAGAGAGCGAAAAAGCGTAATCCAATGCCTCTTGTCAATGACAGAACGGGATATCTAAAGCTTGTCAAAGCTGACGATTGTGTCAAAGACGAGGTCACTGGCCAGTTTATCAAAACTAAACCATGGAAAAACAACAAGAAGAACAGGCGTAAAAAGAGAACGACTAAGACACATAAAGGGGGGAGAACAAGGTCTAGAATGACCAAAACAGAGAGGAAAACGGAGTACAATAATCTCAAGCGAACCCTCAGAGACATATGGACGACTGAATTGGAAACAAATGAGAACACAAATTTTGACAAAATGGATGCACCGTCCCATTATAAGAAGTATACCATACACAATAGGAAAATCATAGTGCAACAACCGATGAGGGAACTGAAGGAACCTAGTACATCGTATGAAGGTCCTGAAAAAGCCAAACGAATAGATGTAGCGGAGCCGGGAGAAGATCCAAAACCTGTATATATTGCCACGGATCTTACTGAAGACAAGGAAAAGCTTTTGGTAGCTACCCTTAAACAATATAGAGATGTGTTTGCATGGTCATTCAAAGATCTTAAGGGGGTGGATCCAAGTATCTATCAACACACAATACCCCTTAATAATGGTGTCAAAACCAGTAGACAACGTCCCTATACTTACAATGAGGCGTTTGCAAAAAAGATAAAGGAGGAGATAGATAAGCTTAAAGAGGCAGAGTTTATTTACGAAATTAAGCACACCGATTGGGTTTCACCGATTGTGGTGGTCCCGAAGAAAAATGGAAAGTTAAGAGTGTGCCTCAATCTCAAGAAAGTAAACGCTACTACAATTTGCGACAACTATCCCCTACCCATTATTGATTATGTAATAGAAAGAGTGGTAGGTAAAGAAGCTTATAGTTTCTTAGATGGCTTTTCGGGCTATAACCAACTCGCAATAAAGCCAGAGGATCATCACAAGACGTCTTTTGCAACTGAATGGGGCATTTTTGCATTCAGGGTATTGGCTTTTGGCTTAACAAATGCACCAGCCACATTTCAGAGGCTGATGGGTCATGCTTTTAACACTAGGTTGGTAATGGGACACTTTTATGTCTTGGGACACTTTTATGTCCTCTTAAGTGACCATTTTCCTTGAATTATGTCAAGAGTTTCAAAATGGATTTTGAGGTGCTATCTATCTAGAAAGTTATCTCATGAGCTGAAAAAAACTCGACATTTTTTTGGAATATCAATTCGATCTTTAACCTTGTCCTTGCACAACATTTCACAACCTAAACTGTGTGAAAAAACGGGTCCTGTTTTTGGCTTTTTTCAACTTTTTGCAACTATACCACTCTAGAATTCATGTTTGTGAGGTCTATAATGCTAGAGAACTATCTTTAGTAGTCCTCAACATGTCCTGATGCTTCTAGGGAGAAATAAATGTTAAAGTTGTAAGTTATGACCAAATTACAAAAATTGTCAAATCCTATTTTTAAGCCAATTTTCGCTCTTCTATGATTTTTTTGGTGGCTTTCATGATATCCAAATGCAGTTTTGATTTTCTATGTCGCATATTGTAACATAAAGCTAGTATTCCTTGAGTTTTGGGGAACCTAATACCCTATTTTTCATAGTAGACAACGATGGTTGATTTTTTCAATTATAGAAGAAAATGAAACATTCTAGTATATCAAGTATAGCTTTTTCAACATTGTTAGTTTCTTGCTACAACTACATGCATTTTGTAGGTAGTAACCATATCTAGTCAGAAGGATCAAATTTGACTAGATATTGAATAGTTTCTATGGGATTCTACAACTCATAATGTTGAACCCAATTTTTTCATGTTTGTTGTATTTAGCACTTCATCTTTGTTCCCAAGATTCCCCTTGGTAAGAAATGTATTATTCTTTTGACATGCTCCATGGCTCCTTATAAACCTAAAGAACAATAGGGAACTACGAAAACATGCATATATTATTTGTATTGAGCGTGGCTATAGAAACTTTGATGATAGGTTTGCAGAATGGTAAAAATTTAACTTTTTGTACCTATTTCTTTTGGCAAAACAAAAAATAGTGAGTGAGAAGCAATCATATGTTCTAATCACCAACCCATTGAAGTTAACTAGGGAATTTATCTCAAGTCCTACAAAAATCCCTAATCTTATTTTTATGCAAGAAAACATAAGAAATGACTGTTTTGATGAAAATATAGTGGTTCATCAACTTTGGAGGCTTGGTGTGACCAAAAGATGAGAAATTTTACAAGTTTCTTATTTTTTACATGTGTAGTAGGCCTTGAAATATAACCTCATGAAAGGATTTTACAAAATGAGTGGATCTACTATGGTCTTGGAGGTTTTTTTCAAAACCCTGAAAGGACACTTTTATGTCCTGTTAGGTTACCAACCTAGTGTTAAAGAATATCTAAGACAGTTCCTAGAAATTTACATGGTTGACTTGTGCGTTCACTCTCTCGTAAGATTGGAGCACATAGAGTACTTGACCAAGGTGTTCGAAAAATGCAGATTGTATCGGATTTGTCTGAATCCAGAGAAATGTGTCTTCATGGTAAGACAGGGAAAATAATTGGGACATATAGTGTCCAAAAATGGTATTTCAATAGACATGTAGAAGATTAGCATCATTGTTGATCTACCACGACCCGTAAAGGTAAAGGAGGTACAGGCATTTATGGGCCATTGTGGATATTATCGCAGATTTATCTACTCATACGCTATAATTGCAAAACCACTTTACGCACTGATAACTAAATTTGAGTGGACAGATGAGTGCGAGAAAGCTTTTCAAACTTTGAAGCAAAGGTTGATTTCCACTCCAATTTTGAAGGCTACGAATTGGGAAAAGATATTCCACATCCACGTAGATGCATCAGCATATGCTATAGGATGCATACTTGCACAACCTGGAGAGAATAACATGGAATTTCGAATCAGTTACTCCAGTAGAAAATTGAAAAATACAGAGAAGAATTACACAACAACTGAGAGGAAGGGTTTGGGTACGATCTATGCGGTGAAAAAGTTTAGACACTACTTACTTTCCAATAAATTTTTATTCTTCGTTGATCACCAGGCACTGCTGTACTTAGTAAACAAACCTTGTAGTACGGGGAGGATTGTACGATGGTTCATCATACTGCTTGAGTTTTACTTCACAGTAGTAGTAAAAAAAGGAACTACACACCAAAGAGCGGATCATTTATCTAGAATGATGCATGGAGAAAACCCGGTAGGAGTTGATGATGATTTGCCAGATGCATATCTTTTCAACATAGAAATGATTCCAAGATGGAGTGAGGATGTAATTCCTTTGTTGACTATTGGGTCATTGAATGTGACAAGACAACCATCTACCATTGCAGCATCTAGATCATTGGTAATGTTGGCGGGAAGGCTATACAAACAGGGATTGGATCAAATCCTTAGGCTTTTTGTTGAATCGAGTGAACGGGAATTGTATCTAAACCAAGCTCATGTACAAACAACGGTGATTCACAATGGGCATGCACAGACGTATCAAAAATTGATGAGAATGGGTGTGTATTGGCCGAAAATGCAACAAAGTGTTCATATGCATATCAAATCATGCGTTAGCTGCACATTTCAAAAGCCGATAGAACATGCAACTCTATTCAAATTATTTGTAGCACTTCGATGGAGTAACTACATTGTTGAATACCTCACCACCAGGATACTGCCTGAAGGGATGAGTAGATCACATAATAAAACGATCATGAAGGAGGCAGAAAACTATGTATTGATTGGGGACAATCTTTAGAAGAGGGGAAAAGACAATCAATTGAGAATGTTCGCAACTGAAGAGGAATACATTCCTATCTTAGAGCAAGCACATGGCGGAGAAGCTAGAGGACATTTCTCAGCTTGACAAAACGACCAAAGAAATTCTTATTGCAGGCATATGGTGGCCAACACTATTCATGGGGACGCTGAAGAGTTTGTGAAACAATGTGACGATTTCCATAAGACAAAGATTCCTAGAGCATGAGATGATATGCCCTTGAGGCCAGTGATGGGGACAAGAGCGTTTGCGAAATGGGTAATAGATTTTGTAGGACCGATTGCGCCTCCTGGATATAAAACGCACGCTCAATACATTATCGTGGCAACAGATTATCTAACAAAGTGGGTGTAAGCAAAAGCAACAACCAAAAATGATGCAAAAACGAAAACACAATTTTTGTATGAGAACATTTTCACCAGATATGGCTTACCAATAGAGATAGTGAGTGATAGAGGGACTCACTTCATCAATGAAGTGATCGAATTCCTATTGGATGAATTCATGGTGATTCATAGGAAGTCAGCTCCCTATCACCCACAAGCTAACGGCCAAGCAGAAAGTACGAACAAGATTTTGGTGACAATTCTGACCAATATTGTTAGCGAATCGAGAGCTGACTGGGATCAATAGCTGCATTCAGCTTTATGGGCATATAGAGTAGCTTACAAAACATCAATCCCAACGACTCTGTTCAACATGGTTTATGAAATTCAAGCGATTTTGTCACTTGAATTTCTTATTCCCACACTTCGGGTCGCTAAATAATTAGAATGGACGGGCCATGAATTATCCGATCATGTAGATATCCTGGAAAAACTGAATGAAAATAGATTGAGAGCAGTTGCATCAATCTACACGCAAAAACGAAACATGAAATCATTCTTTGATCAACATGTTATCAACAAAGAATTTGCTACAGGGGATTACGTTTTAATGTATACCCTGAAACAACATTCTCGGAAACTCAAAAAGCGAGGCAATGGACCTTATGTGATTCATGACATATCATCTAGCGGTGCCATTAAACTTGTGACATTAGCGAGAGAGGAGATGCCTAACTGGATTAGTGGTTGCAGACTAAAGAAGTACAACCTACCACTAACCTCAGAGATGCTTGCCAAAATACACGCTGTGAAGGAGTGCAAGAACAAAGCAAATGAGACAAAAGCTCAAGCGCAAGAGGAGGCCAGAATCAGGATTTTAAAACGAAAACAAAACTTACAACAACAAAGACTTCCTCAACCAGCGGATACGACTCAAATTCCTCTTTCTATAATTCACACTGATGAGCAATGGGAAACACGAATCGATGTTCGCATCAATGTCAGACTTCCACATGGCAGATATCAACGAGCATTGATTGACACCGGAGCAAGAGTCAATGTGGTCAACTTATCCACTTACAAGATGCTTACAGATGAACCCCTAGTGAAATCCATACGTGATTTACAAGCCGCAAATGGGGCAACAATGCCAACATTGGGGATAGTAAACTTACCAATCAATATTGATGGAAATAGTTGTCCTCATCATTTTTTCGTAATGAAAGACGGAGAAATCAAAGAATCACTATGTTTGGGAGTTCCATGGATGAGAATGTATAATGCAGTTACTGAATGGTCAGAACATGCGTTGATGCACACACATAACTCTAACAAATACATGACTCCATTTGCCAAAACAGATCACTCGTGGCCGAGTATCCCCATCGACAAAAAGCAACCAGCTCATCAGCCAAAAACACCAAAAACGGTTGTTCGGAAAGTATGGATAAAGAAAAAAATCATGCAGAACAAACAGAGCTAGATATGGCTACCCAAGAAAAAACTCCCGACAAAAGAAGCACCATATCAAAGACCTTTAGGAGTTAGTCCATAGTGGAAATGGCAACCAAAACTGGAGAAAAACAAATATTCGGTGACAAAGCTCGAAGGGAAACCCAAAAGTCAAAACAGGAAGCCTGAACTACCAAAATGGCACTAGAAACCTATGAAAATTCAGGAAACTAAATTAGAATCTGTAAAGATGCAACAAACCGCATAAAAATGGGTTCCAAAAATAATTGCCATAACAACACCAACAATCAGGGAAAGAGCAATTCGACTGCAAGCTCTTCTATTCCATACACAGCTACCCTCGCCATCAAAAGCCACTGAAAACTACATTCAGTCCCGGCATCTTGCGCAACACCTTGTTACCCAAGGCATTGTCTCAAACATGATAATAGGGCCACATTACACGGCCATGCATAGACATAGATTTCAAAACCCAGCTGGACACATGCACCCAACTTTCGTCCGGGACGACTCACTCTAGGAAGGGGGGAGTAACTAATGAATCTAGCAGCAGTCAGGACCATTAAGGGGTCCAACGTGTATATATGAACATAATGTGTGTCTTTTTCATTATTTAGAGTTCAATTCTGAACATATTTGATCAAAATATGGCATTTTTAGCGTTTTTATCATCCGGCCAGCATAATAATGAGCTATAATGACAAAATCCGGAGCTTTGGGATGCTTCTAGTGAAAATATATGCTTAGGGGTGAGTATAATAATTTTTGGCTAATTTTTGCGAGTTAATAAGTATTTTCAATTTATTGTGTTTGATTTTCGTTAATAAAACATCAAAAATTAAAAAATATTGCTCATAAGTGTTGGAATCAAGTTCTAGGAGCAAACACCGAAGTATCATGATAAGGTTATCAAGCATGGAAGATATGAAGCTAATCTGAAGATGTCGAATTTCAGCCTTAATGATCATGACTACATTTCGCCGAAATCTTATCAAACGGTCATACGACGCCGGAATGACAAGCTGTTCGACCCACAGGTGGTATGTAGATTATATCGGGATCAAAGGTAAGGAAAATCAGCCCTATGTCATGAAAACCTCGGGAAGATATAGGTCGGGTAGGCCAAATTCTAGCTCATTGTTCATTTTCACATTTTGAGAGAGAAGATGAGAGCTTCTTGACCTAGAGCGAGCTGCCACATTTCTACCCCGTACGGACGGTCGGAGCCAGCATTTCATACCAGATTTCATAGGTATGTTCCTTATCAAGTAAAGATAAAGTCTATTACGCATGCAAGCGCGAATCACTGCACAAACAGGCGAAGGGATCAAATCAACGTCGGATCGGGTCAAATAGGTCAATGGCCCTTAGAGGCATCCAAACAAAACTTTTTTCAAGCACAGAACACATCAATGTGCTCCCCAAAAGGTCAGGAACAAAGCCATGTGATCAAATCTCAGTTTGGTGGTGGTACACCAATCGCGATCGGTGTACCTCACTGACAAAACTTGGGACAGAATCTGCAAAAAGCCTCCCCTCAGCCTCGCCTACAATGTGCAAGTGTCAAAAATCATTTTGGCCTCTATGGTACGATCGCGATCGGTGATGCACGTTTTGCAACTTTTGATTTGGCCCAGGCTCGGAACTCAATTAAAGATACACTCTCTTGAATTTTCAAGGAAAATGCACAAATTTTGCTCTCAGAATGGGCCTAATTTGTCAAACACAACCAAAATGGGAAAATTTGACCTACAACTACCAAAATCTGGTTAAAAATAATGATGGATAGTTTGAAAGGCATACCTGTCCAACTAGGAGTCAGTATAGTGTAGAAAACCTCGAATGGATCTCAGAATCTCCTACAAGTACATATATGATCATTTCAGTCTCGAATGATCACACAAAGGGAGAATCTTGGCCGAACCAATGCCAAAGACCAAAAGGTGACTTAGGGATGCTCAAAAATATCACATTGGTATCCAAAGAATGCTTGAAAAATGCACAAGCCTGGAAAATCTCCCAAGACGGGGTATAAAGTGCCTGATCAAGTCAAAATTAGACAATGGAGTAGGCTGATGATAGTAACACATCATTGAAGCAGTGAAAGCTCTAAAACTAACTTCAACTAACTCTAGGCTCCAACCAAAATTCATCAGGAAAACCCAATATGGTTAGACTTAGTAAAATAAAGTCAAATAGTGAAAAATTGCTCTAATTTGTTCATTTTAAGTCCAAACTTGGAAATAAATCATCAGTGGGCTAGGCAAGCATAGGGGTCCATGACCATCCAGTTTTCACCCAAAAAAACCCTAGGTACTACGATCATGATCAGTGTATCTCAGCATCAGATTTTGACCAAAACCTAACAGATCCCTTGTACACATCTTGTTCAAGTCACCCACCAAGTTTTAAGCCATTTGGACATCAAAAACTTATGAAAAGTCAAAGTCTAGTCCAAAACTCCCCGGTAACCCAAAATTGGGACCTATAAACTCAAAAGTGGTTCAAATGAAACACAGAGTGGACCAAAATGACCCTCCAACTATCAGCAAACCACTCATGTGATCAAATCTAATTTTGGCCTATGTACTACGATCACGATCGGTGTACCTCAAGCCCAGAATTGGCTCAAATTTTAATCAATTATAGCTCTAGTCTTCCTAGTCCCACTGGTGAAATATGGACAAGAACGGATGAAATTTGCTCAAGTTATGATCAGTTTTAACTTTTGAACTGTTTTTTTTCTAAAAGTCTAAATGCGAGTGATTGCGAAAGGAAAATCTTGACAGCTTGTGATTCTACTGACACAGAATGCCTCGCCAAAAGAAAGAAAGGCAGTGGACATCATCACCATATGAAGTGGATGAGCTCGCTACAAATGAAAAAGCTCACATTTCGGATTAAATACTAGCTCAGATCCCTGCTCACATTTTCATCTCGAAGTTTAGGGATGCGGATGGTGACATGGTAAAGACGACTATCATGCCACGGGAAATATGGAATCTCCACCGATGGCCGGAGGTAATAGAGGTTGTTCGGGCTGTGCATTTGGAGCAGTTTTTCAGATTACATCCATGGGGAGCAGACTACATGAGGGCCCACGAGCTCATGAGCTCGATACAATATGATGGCCAGGCAATGCTCACGGACAAGGATGGATCGAAAATGAAAGTAAAGATCACGAAAGAAATCATCAACGAAGCTTTGCATTTCCTTCCAGGGAAACACGACTTGCTGGCAAAGACCTAGTCACTGGATAACAAGAAGGCATTCATCAAAGCAAAAGGAAACAAATACAAATACAGTGACATGATATACGGAGAGCTGGAATTACTGATGAGATTGATCTCTCAGCATTTCAAAGTACAAAAGCCTCCTCGCTACACCGAGCCAATCCTGCACATTGCCGTGGTCATGGCTCTAGCAACAGCCAAAAATAGAACCATTCGCTGCGACTATGGTTCTTACATTTTGGAAAACTTGGTGGAAGCAAATTTGAAAAGCTCAGCAAAAAACAAAAGCTACATGAATGCAGAGCCAATGCTAACAAGAATAACATACCAAGCTTTGGGAATGATTGAAGATCTTCCAGCTGCCAGTTCTCAAATGGCCCTGATTCAGAAAGCAAAGCTGGTTGCTCATTCAGTAAGGACGACCCCTGGTGCAATATCATCGCACTTAGCCAAGGCATCCAACAAAAGCACGAGTGATGAAGAAAAGACGGAGACTGACGAGGAAGGAAACTCTCAAGGATCGAAAGACAAAGGGCCATCGGAGTTTGAAGAAAGCGAGGAGGAAGACTCCACAAAGCCGCTCGAGAGAAAAAGGAGGAAATAAGTGCAGTACCGCAGTCTGACCTTCAAAAAGCATATGCAGAAGCCCAACAAAGATTCCACGAAAGAAGGACCAAGTTACGGGCTGATAGAGAGGCAAGAGATGCTACAACACAACAAACACAAAAACGAAGATTAAAAAAGGAAACAAGAAAGAATAGAAAATGCAGCTCGTATACGGGCTAAAAAGCAAAGGTTAGAAGCAGAACAAAAGGATGCATAAGTGGACATTTCTTCGTAGTCCACTGAAGGAACAAAAGAAAAAGATGCAGTTGATGATACAAACCAAGCAAAGCAGCTAAAGAAAACTCAAAGAGAGAGGAATCTGGAAGCGCGACGGGCGGCGGATCTGACCCGCCAAAGAATCATCAAGATTTTAAAGAAAATAAAAGCGGAAGCATCTGCTTCACAACGAGGGGAAGATTCTTCCAAAAAGAGGCATGTACGAGAAGAAGCAAGCTCACCTCCTCCCTCGCCTAAATCACCACCTCCTCCCTCGCCGAAATCTCCTCCTCCTCCTCCTTCTCCATCAAACAAAAAACCACCACCTCCTCCTCCTTCAACCTTGCAAAAGGAGTTTATACCTCCTACGGAAGCAATCGGATACCAGGAAGCCTGCCACGCTGTTGTTGCTGGTTTTGATTACAGGCAAACTTTAAAGGAATTAGAAAGACAGTTCCAGTGCCAGCACGTGGTGCTGAGAGAAAAGGAAAAGCAAGTACAGGAGGACCAACAAAAGCAATCATCTGAGTTAGAGAGCCTGAGGGCACGAGTGGAACCCACAACAAGGGAAAGAGATATTGAGCAACAGCAGGCTCAGTCTCTGATCAGAGATTTGGTGGACGTCACGATAGATTTGACCACCAAAGAAAAAGAATGCCAAGAATTGACGACAAGAGTACAGAAAGGAATGGAGTAGCTTGCTTACGAAAGCGCAAGGTTTCAGAGAGTTAACAGTTCGTACAACACTGTCAAAAGTACTCTGACAACCTTGATGGTAAACCAGGAACCTGCTGGAGCATTGGTCTCCACATCGGACAATGCCACACTAGTGAACACCATAGCGGTACTGAAATCGGAGCTAGAGCAAGAAAATCTTCAAAGACAGCTGCTCTTATCAGGAATGATGGCCTAGACGGCGGCAAATGAGCAAAAGATAAAAGAGCTGGAGCAGCAACTCGCACAAGCAAGCGCCGAATTAGAGACTCAAAAGCAGATCGGTGACACACTGTTGAAGGGAAAGGAAGATCTGATTTTTCAACAACAAATCAGAGCAGACAAAGCCCAGAGTCAACCGCAACTGCTGCTCAGAGAACAAGTGCCTGATCTACCTGAAACATCACACCAAGGGGAACAAGAGCACGAATTTGCAGAGCCAGATCTGGATATTAGAGATGAGCTCATTGAGAGCATTAAGGACATGCTAGAGGGACCAAAAAAGGATTACATGCTCTATGAAAAGAAAATAATGGAGTCAGCGGCCCTGGCCTACTTACATCCAGAAGAGTAGGTGGAAGGGTTTGGCCATGAGTACCTACCACTTCCTCTGATATGCCATGAAGCAATTCTATGGAAGGAAAAGATGCGTCCAGCCCTACCATGAAACAAAGATGGGGGTTACGAAGGCATTGCACTGACAGCGGAAGAAGCCCAGATACTTGTCGATGACCACCCAAAGTGGAGGCAGAAGTGGTTGGACAAACGGCCACAGGATCTAACTAACTACCACAACGCTCCTCAGCATATACAAATAGATCCTACTTTCTGCCCAATCCCTAGAAGACACTACTCAAGGATCTTCCATCCTATGGCGAAGGACCTCAAGGCACGGTACGTAGCATACCAACACAAATTAAGTGAAAATCCTTTCAGATAGCATCAAGAAGCCCTGGAATCTGTCCTTCGAACAAGAAGCTTTTCAGTAACACTTGCTTCATTGGAGACACATCAACGGCCAAAGCAATGAACATGCACGAGGGCGTGCAAGGATAAGGAAGGGGGGAGTGTTTGGCGGATGAAGCGACAAGCGGCCCTTTCCAGAGAAGAGTCATATTTTTATGAGAAACCTTTGTAAAATTCTTTTGTAAGAGAGCATCTCTAAGCCGAGAACTTGTCAAAGGATTTATGATTATTCTTATGGGAGCAATTGTATATTAGAGAGCCAGTTAGAAGTTTAGGAGCTTTTGGCCGGACAAGCCATTTGTAAAGACCTAAACTATAAAGGTCGTTTTTTTGGTAAGTTTGAACATTATCTTTTTGATGGGAAACTGAGAAGACAGCGTACGTTTGAGAGCTCCTTCTTTCTCCAACTTGTAATCTTCGCCATTGTGGCTATGGTAATCCAAATTCAGATTCGTTTATTGCATTGTGTTCCTCTTACTTTGCTCTTCCATTCAAGATTCGGTGTAGGTTTTCAACTACAAGTTTGAGACCTTAAATCGCTGTTTTGAGTGTCTATATGCATATTTTATGTCATTTTGACCCTAGGAGAGGCTTTAGGGACCCTAAAACGACCCATTAGGATCACTTGTTTGCTGTTTTTGCTGACTTTGGGATGAACGACCGCGATCTTTGTACCTCTCCAGAATGCTATGGCAGTGATAGGATATGGTACTGATAGTCCCTTGTAGCTTCCCTTCAAGTTTCGTGCGATTTCGAATAGATTTGCATGGTAAACGGGCGTGACGACTGTAGAGCTGTGTAGAAGGACATAGTCAGATTACTTGGCGATAGTGCGTTTGATTTGCTTGTAGATTTAGTAGATGCATCTCATCGAGTTCACTTCATTAGGACTGACACCCTAGTGAGTTTCCATGCCTCATCCTGGTCGCTTCCCTTGTATTGATAAATATGTTGATGATTGAGAGCTATGCTATGGACATCCGTCGCGACGACCTGCAAACATCTTTCCATTGCATATGGTTTGGATTTGCCCACTTTGAGAGCTGGTGAGTAGTACGCATTGCTTGTTGTGCGGACATGCCGTGTGCTAGAGACTTCATGCGCTGAAATGCATTAACAGCCGCTTGTTGTTGATCATCAGGCAGTGATTGGGTGCCAATATCTTGTTCTTCATCGGCCATTTTCTCTTAGAGCTGCAGTCAACAGAT
The DNA here is from genome assembly GCF_014529385.1 of Adiantum capillus-veneris. NCBI lineage: Eukaryota > Viridiplantae > Streptophyta > Polypodiopsida > Polypodiales > Pteridaceae > Adiantum > Adiantum capillus-veneris. The sequence goes on along the minus strand of NC_140942.1, from coordinate 51,693,384 downwards.
AGATATATATTCTCACTCATTGGGACACTACGTGGAATCCACTAAACCAAACCACAACAAATGGGACTAATTGAACCACAAGGAAAATTTGAAATACTGACAGTTAAATGACAAATTTGAAATGACTAAAGATAATTGACTCAATTAGGTGAACCACTTCAAACCAGACAATACACTTCAATAAAAAAACAATACCCTCGACAAAACATATATATATCATAGAAATGTTTAAATAGGATAAAATGATGGTGCAAGTTCAATAAGTGGACGTTGGATAGGGTTAGGGTCTGTCTTTAAATATTCTTTGAAAAATATCAACACGTCAAAATCATTCCTTCTTTGGTCCTGCTCTTTCGAATATCCCTCATAACATCTTCATCCAAGTGGTGAAAAACTTCTTCTGGAAAATAAACTTTTCTGGCTGCACTCCAAAAATCTGCCAGCATGTCAAATAGATAGCCCAATGTATAAATGTCGCTCGCTTTTGTGTATGAATCTGTGCACTGTGGATCGTATAGTTCGGGAGCAATCCATGGTCACTTAGCCATCTCAGCATTCCCTGCTCTCTGTGCATTCAAAACTGCTTCGTCCGACTGTGCGCTTGGATGCAGATAATTATTTGCTACACGCTTAGCTGGTGTTCTCAGCATCATATCCCAATTAATGATGCCGATGTGGGGTTTATTGGCACGAGTAAAGTCCAACGTTACGTTGAACAGGTGCAGGTCAGTGTGCACTATACCCGCCGAGTGGGCAACCTAACGCCGTCAATTAAGGCATGCCAAATTGTTGGCATATGCTTGATCACTGCTTTGATCCTCACCATGTCTATCTCACTTCTAGGAAGATTTGCTATAGGCAATGAACCCCAGCCGTGTTGTAGCCTGTGCATGTGTCATTTGAACAATCTGTGAGCGAGCGGTAAGTGACACATCATGTCGCCCATAGTACCCCATTGTAGTATGGGAATATCGTGATCCAAGGAGCTTCTATAATAAACCCAATGCACCTTACAATGGAGGGGTGAAGCGATTGCATTCCTTGATTTGTCTGAAAGCTGTCAAATTTTGACTCACTCCCTCCCTCGTAACATTTTCCCACATATGTAATGTGGTCTGAAAAAAATGAGATGCCTTTGATGGTGTACAATGTGCACACACCGAAGGAGCCTGCTCCAATCCTCATCCTTTCTACCAACACTACAAGAGGTTGTGTGCTCTTGTGACGCTTTTAGCGACGGAAGTACACTGGGTTTTTATAATCCTCGGCGTCGCTAAGAGCGTCGATACGAGGACATCGCTATACACGTCGCTATGACAATCGCTATAAGCGTTGCTATAAACGTCGCTATATAGTGACGCCTATAGAGACACTGCAGAGTCATCAATAGCGACGCTTATAGCCCGGGTAGGTCACCTAATAAAAATTTAACCTATCACGTGAGTTCAACAGAAGGGTATTTAAAGTTCTTGAACCTTACAGAAATATATATACAAAAGGGCCTTATTTTTCCAAATTTGAAAAAAACTTACAGATTTTAAAAGAAAAGGGTACATTTTATTGTTAACAAAATTCATAGATAAGGGGTTTCACAAACATGTCTTGAACGCACGTGATATGGTAGTTTTACACATAGTGAAGCCCCCGAGGCTTATAGCGACGCTACAAAGCCTTCTATAGCGATGGTCATAGCGACGCTCGAGAGGAAAAAAAATTGGTGGAAGGGCATTGAATGCCCTGCCACCCATCAACCATATTGAATGTTTCATTTGTCTATTTATCTTTGAAAAAAAGTGCAAAGGTAAATATAGACCCAAAATAGTCACCCACAAGACAATATAATCATTAACTCCATCATCCATAGTATGTATTGTTTGCAAAATAAAGATACAAAACTGACAAGCGTAAATTGATGAAAGTAAATCAATGACAAGTGTACACATAGGCAAAATCATTTGATTGTTAATCTTTACAAATGTAATAGTTACAAACCATTGTCATTATTTAAAAAATATACATGGCTTTCAAAAAGACGTATAAAAGTCGTCTCATGATACATAAGCTATGACAAAAAGAAACTAATGCTATCTATCTATGGCTAAACTGACGTCGTCTAATCAGACATCTCATCGCATCCAAGCGGCATATCTGTCGGATTCTGCAAAAAACAACAATAAGATAGCTTTTTGTAAGTATAAACATATAGCGACGTTTATAAAACAATGCAATAAATAGAAAAGAATAAACCCTAATACTAACCATGTCGTTGCGAGAACTCAGGATGTCGGCGTTTAAGCCCTTCCTGCCTGCGTTCTCACGCTTGTACGGTGTGGGATCACGTCCTGTAAACGACCACTGTCAAAACATACAAAGAATCCATTATGTTAGAATTTAAAATCCCATAAACCCTAAACTACCAAACATAGATGTGAAAACACTTACAAAATCGATCTCAAATGATACCCACCCGCTCCTCCCCAAGTGGTGCGAGCTCCCTGCCTCTACTCGCGCTCTGGCTGCCTCCTTTTGTTGCTTCCACTTGTCGGGATTCCGCGCGCTTCTTTCTTTGCATGCTTCCAATCTTCTTTGGCCAGCCAATCTGGTCTGCTCCACCCATGCTTGATTGATTTTTGCACTTCGGATCTCTTATGCTTGCAGTATTCGCGCATTCGAACCTTCATCACATCTTCATTGAAGTGGTCATCCCGTGTTGAAATGGAAAACTCGTCATGAAGCATGCTCATGACTCTATCTTTTAATTCATCCGGTACTTCACTCTAGGTGTTTAGTATGTAGTGTCTAAACACCTGAGATCAAAGACCGCGCATGCGCGAAATCACCTTCTTGCCTTCATCATCCAAGATGATGCCGCCGCTGAAGTTGACGGAGTAAGGCAAGCCCTCTCGCCGGTGACGCGTGAACTTTGGTGTCCCGGCAAGGGTCTCTAGCGGCGTGTCAATGGGGGTACGGATGCCAAGTGTCTCCACTGGAGTTTGAGTCCTGAAGCGAGGAGTGTCCACTGGAGTGACTCCTGGTGGAGTAGCTAGTGGTGTATAGCTCCTAGGAACGGCAGTCAACTGTGCAAAACCTGGTGTCGATGGCGATGCGGTGGCTGGTGTTGGGACGGGCAAAGAAGGGGAGGGTAAAGAGTCTCGTCGAACAGGAGGCAGTGTCGAAGCATCGATGGTGGCACCCCCACAACAACCTCCACCGCCACCGCCACCACCAAAGTGCCGGCGCCTAGACGAGTGTGAAGATCGTCTCATCGACACCGAAGCTTCGGAGCGCGCTGAGGACTCCAAAACAGAGGGAGATGCGGATGGAGTAGGAATGCGCGATGGTGCGCCAGAGCAATGACGCTCCACGTACCACTGTCTTTGCTGGGGTGACAAAGAAGAAAGAAACTCCTCATCGTCCATACCTGCATTAAACACACGAACATTTAAACTTAATATTGAATGAATGGAGTAGAAAACATGGACAAGTAGATAGATAGAGAGAGAGAGAGAGAGAGAGAGAGAGAGAGAGAGAGAGGTGCTCGTCGTCTCTGCTTGTGAGAACATACCTACAGCATACATACCTAGAGTGGACACAAAGACCATTAAATACAATGATGCAATGACGCATATAAATACAATGACGCAATGGCGCAATGACGCAATGATGCAAATACTTAGAGAGCCAGAGTTTTTACAAAACTTCAAAACAAAAAATCGTACAAGAACTTGAAGGTGCTTGTAGCTTTGTAATGTTCAAAGGCTAGCAGCAACAGGAAGCGTGCTTCTTCTATTCAACTTAAGTGATGGAAGAGGCAAGTGCATAACTCTGAATTTACAAAACGGAGAAAAATTGTTCAAATACAATATTTATGGCTTTAAGAGATCTCTCTCTCATCCTCGCAGAGCTCAGCATAACTTCCTATATCTATATAGAGCTCTCCATTTAAACAAATGTCCTTTGTTTCATTTTGTAGATCCTCTGCAACACCCCATAGAGAGTAGTAGCTTGCTGTTCGTTTGGCACCACCTCCACGACTTCTGACTGAGCATCTTCTCCGATCTCCTCCATTGATGCTGTTGTGATTGGCACATGGTAGCCTTCATACGTCCGTGCACTACGAGGGGCTACCTCTATGACGTACCACCAATTTGATGCAGACTTTGTAGGATGAAATATCACCTGTCGGAGCCACATAACTTACATGAGAGCTCCCAAGCACATAAATTCTAAAATGGGATGTTAACTATTTACATACTTACTTGTTCAAAATGCTCGGGTAGTACGAAAGTGTCTTTTAGGTCAGTCCATTTCTTAGTTGAATCCCACCTCAAGAAAACCAGACTTTCCTCTACGCACAGTGGCGTTGCGACCCTCCATGATTATCTTGAACCATTGCATGTCGAACAAGTCGACAAAAAATCCTCTATAATCGATCCTCAAAATCTCTTGTAGCGTGCCGAAGTAAGTGAGTTTCGCCACCACAGGATCTGCATCAGAGGACCGTTGTCGACAAGACTGTTCAAATTTTGCCATGATTCCACAAGCTTGAGTAAAACGATTTTCGTTGATCCGTTCCACCCTAAAATATCAACCTTTACACCATGCTGCTGTGTATGACATTAGAATGGTCCACATTAGAATGCCTCTGATCAAAGCATTCCATCGACCTATGTGTCGGATCATATCCACCACTTCCATTCCAATCCACAATTGTTTTAGCTCTTCCAATAGTGGACGAAGATACACATCCATATTCTTCACTTTATATCGCCCCGGCACAATCAAGCTTAGCCATAGGTGCCCCTTCTTCGTAGTCAACCACGGGGGAATGTTGTAGTTGACGATGACAACGGGCCATACACTATAAGATGTTGATCTTTGACCAAATGGATTTATGCCATCCATAGCCAGGCCTAAGCGCAAATTTCGAGCTTCCCTGACAAAATCCGACCATGTTCCATCTATATGTTTCCAGGCTGCACAATCTGTAGGAATCCGTAGCACACCATCCGAAGATTTATTCTCCTCATGCCATGATGCTAGGGCGGCCATGGACTTACATTCGAAGAAATGCTTGATGTGAGGAAGCAGAGGAAAATGTCTCAAAACCTTTTGCGGAATTTTTGTTCCATGGAGATCTACTCGATATCTTTCGGAATCACATTTTGGACACTTCTCCATGTCTATGTATTTCCCTCTGAAAAGAATGCAGTCATTAGGACAAGCGTGGATCGAATTGTAATCCATCCCCAAGTTTCACAAAATCTTTCTTGCTTCCTGTCGGGAAGCTGGCATCACATTATCAATTGGTAGTATGTGCTCTTTGAGCAATCTACACAACATAAAAATACGATACAATTGTGTAAAAATCTATCAGATCATTATACATTTAGAGTTTTATTAAAGTAAACTAATTGTAATAGATCACCTGAAAAGCGTTGTGACGCTAGTGTCACTCCATCCAAACTTTGCCTGCATGTTGAGAAGAACCAGGAGCGCTTTCAATCTAGACACAGGTGCTCCATTATATAATGGCGTATCGGCTTCACTTTTCATATCATCATAGATAAGCCTTTCTGAATCCATGATCGTCTCGATCATTTCATCAATCTCGGGCTCAGACATTGCCTCATTGGAAATGTGGTATGCATGATCATTCCCCGAGATGTCAGAGGCTACATCTTGCGGCCTCGCATATGCTGCTTGACCAAAGAGCCTACGAACACGTCTATTGGGTTGCAGGATTGTTGCCTGTTGGCCAGCGTCAGAGTCCGACGAGTTATAATTGGAAACAACTCGATCTATAATAGATGTATCGAACTCGCCAAATTCGCAAACGTACTGTAAATAAACGCATCTTGTCCGTCGCACAGCATGCTTGCAATGATTACAAGGACGTAAGATCCTCGTTTGAGAGATAGATGTTTCGGTTGGACGGCCCCACATCTTCGTCACTACTCATAATGAGGGTAAAAATCTTATAACCTGGAAAAAAAAATTAATCTTCTATTGGCATTCTTCGTCTTATCTCTCTCTCTCTCTCTCTCTCTCTCTCTCTCTCTCTCTCTCTCTCTCTCTCTCTCTTTGTTCACACTATAAACTACCTCACATTCTCTGGTCATGTCCAATCCCTGCACACCTTGGTCTAGAGGTGCACAGAGATCAGAACTACCGGGTTATAATCTCCTCTTTATTGGTCAATGCCTATATTTGTGGGTACAAGAAATTTACACATCCACGTCTACATGATATTGCATGTAGTGGGTAGAACCCCTTTGCCTCTTCTCTAGATGTAGCATTTCACAGCATCTTAACATCTTTTCATAGTAGATCTTTGTTTGTAGCATACAGGTACGCCATTCTTGCAATGTAGCTGATGTCTTCTCAAGGCACTTAATTCTTACTCTAGATTTGACGGGATGTGGTGTGTGTATGACCCTTGGAATCGTCACCTTGCATCACTAATTTCTGTGTAGACTCAATTTTCTCTTCCATTAGCTGATCATGACGGCTTATTGTATGATAGCAGCAGTTGAACATGTAGGTGGAATTAATGGTCCTCATGGACTGTCGAGGCTGTGAGCGCAGGAAATTTTCTCGCCATTCTGACAAGCATCGGCAGGTCTCTGAGTTGCGCCTACACCAAAATCTAAATCTAACCTTAATCTTAAACGATGAAAAGAAGAAAATGGTATAACCTTTCTATCACCCAAGTGTGGTAGATTGGTTATACCAATTCTCTCTTCAATAACAGGTAAATAACGTAAATAAACCTAAATCTAATCTAATATAACATAAATCTAAATCTAACGTAAATAAACCTAAGTTAACAAATGTAAATCTAATCTAATTTAACTTAAATAAACCTAAATCTAATTTAACGTAAGTCTACATCTAACCTAATCTTTAACGTCTTTTGGGATAGTTTCATACAACGTTAAAACTCTGTTCTTCTTGTGTGTGTGTGTGTGCCAATAAAAAGAGAAAAATGGTATAACCTTTCTATCACCCAAGTGTGGTAGATTGGTTATGCCATTTTCCTCTTGAATAACAAGTCTTGAGTTCAACTCCTCGTCGGCTATATCTTTAGGTCTCTTTAATTAGTTTCCTACGACGTTAAATTAAACTCTCTTCTTCTCGGGTGTGTGTGTGGGTGTGTGTGCACGCCAATAAATAAAGGAGAAAAATGGTATACCTTTTCTATCACCGAAGTGTGATAGATTGGTTATGCCATTTCCCTCATGAATAACAGGTCTTCAGTTCAACTCATGTCGACTAGATCTTTAAGGTCTCTTGGGATAGTTTCCTACGATGTTAAGACTCTCTTCTTCTTCTTCTCTCTCTCTCTCTGTCTGTTTTATATCTTTCTCTTTCTCTCTCTCTTTTCCTCTCTCAATGTGTGTGTGCATTCTTTGTTTATGCATGTGTGTGTGCATTTTTTGTTTATGCTTGTGTTCTCTCTCTCTCTCTCTCTCTCTCTCTCTCTCTCTCTCTCTCTCTCTCTCTCTCTCTCTCTCTCAAAAACACAATGTGTGTGTGTGTGAGAGAGAGAGAGAGAGAGGGGGGGAGAGAGGGGAAGGAAACATGAGAGTGAGGAGAGGGAAGGAGCATACCCGGCTCTCCTTCCTCTCCTCGTGTGTGTGTGTGTGTGTGTGTGTGTGGAGAAGAAAGAGAGAGAGAGAGAGGGAGAGCACGTGTTACCTTCTTTGCTTGAGCGCGTGTCAAAAACTCAGATCTGAGTTCTGAGTTTTCGGATGCTCTCGGTTATTTTTTTTAGCCCTGGCGGCGTCGCTATAGGCATCACTATGAGCGTCGCTATGTTACAAGTAACATAGCGACGCTCATAGCAACGCCTATAGCGACGCCGTGGTTTTTCATGTTTGAAGGTCGCACTACGAGCGTCGCTACTATTAAGTACCTCTTGTAGTGCAAGGCTTCATGAGGGATGCCAACAAGATGAGCGCACTTTTCATTCAAAGCAGTGCACACCATTGTGCCGGTGCCGCTGGCATTGGATCCACTTCCCAAAGCTGCTTGCACATCTTGGGCCATCTTCAATCTCTTGGGTAAGGTTGCTTGGTCCTGCGCTTTCACACGCTTCATCTTTACCTTCTGCTCTTCCCACAATTTATCCCAGAGCTCTAATTTTGACATGTCGCAAGCAAGTGGGATATCTTCCTTTAAGTCTCTGCAACATACTTTCATATTTCCCAACACTGTCCTGACCTTGTGGTGGGGGTCAAATTCTCGTATCCCAGCTGGAAGCAACAAATCATATTGGCCTTCAAGTCACAACCTGTACTCTGTGTTCCTTCATATAGCACTAGTGATGTCTTTGATGTAGATATTGCTTTCACTAATCTGCTGTATGTGATCAACTGCACATGATGAGATTGCCAAAATACATTCTTTGTGAATGGCACGCATAATACATTTCTTTTTATCTGGTGTCATATTTGCACTGGACAATAAAAAACCATCATATCAAATACAAATTCATGGTTGCGAATGACACTAACAGTCTCACACTATCTCAAGTAAACTCTTAACAAACAATACATGTTAATAATCTGGCACATTTCAACATATAATGAATTTTTAACTTATAGTTTTCTCCGGGTGCGCACATATTAATCCAAACATAGCACACACCGACTTAAAAAACTTCAAAAACATTAAAAACATTGGAAGTATACACACTTTTTTACATAGAATTTATGTAAATGTAGCAATCAAAAAGCGATGATAATTGATGCTCTTTAAAAAGATACAAAAGAATATTTAACATGAAAATTGTGTGCATATATATTTTTTACAAAGAATTTATGTAAATGAAGCATTAAAAATAGCAATAATTCTTGAGAGTCCTTTAAAAAGATTAAAAAAGAATATTAAACATGCAATTTGTGTGCAAATACATTTTTACATGTAATTTATATAAATGGACCATTTAAAATAGCGATGATTGATGAATAAAGTATTCTTTTGAATATGATTAGCTAGTATATAATTTTTAATGGACAGTTCAAAACAACAAAATCAAATAATTCATACATTTTGTATATGAAATACTCTTTACAGCCACGTTACCGACCAAGTATTTCATATACTTAAAACTTAAAAAATTAATTGCACATGTACATACAAATTATATGACGTCCGTACGGACGGGTTAATGACCTGAACGCCACATTTATGCAAAAATAGATGCTTCTAACAAACGACATTCTATTAGCCGCGTTACCGACCGAGTGCCGCTTGAATATAAGGAAAAGCAATGGCCTGCATACGAACATCATATAGCCGTGTTATCGACCGATGCCCATATGTTTTTTGGAAAAGGGGAAGGAAGTTGACTTACCATAAGGATACTAGATTCACCGCATTACTGACGTAGTACCCTGACAATAAGACAATACTTACCACAAGGACACCGTCTTCCCCGCGTCACCAAGGTGATGTCCTCGTGATAAGCACTGTTCTATAAAATAGCTTACACACACACTCCCTTGTGTGGTAAGGTACCATATTACTGTTGTGCACTATGACAAAAGGCACGCTACCACACAATGCATACACACACACAACACATACCCGGATCGTGCGGTCAGGTACTTTGCTGCTACCGCGCTCTGCGATGCAGAGCCCGCTCCCACATGACCCCCTCCCTCCCTCTATCCTTTATCCTCTCGACATACCTACAAAGGTCGTCGCAAGCGCTCTCTCTCTCTCTCTCTCTCTCTCTCTCTCTCTCTCTCAAAAGATGAAAGCAAGACAAATATACACCCAGCGGGCTCGATCAGGCCCGCGTATATATAACGCTGAGAGCCCGCCGAGCTCTTTAGTATCCTTGACGGGCCCGCAGGTAAAAATGGTGAATCCTAACGGGCCCGTCGGGGATACTGAAAAGCTCGGCGGGAATTTTGTGGGTTTGTAGGTCACCATTAACCGGGTTCTGTGTGATTAGGTTTACTGTGATCATGTAAATGCGTCAATAAGACCTTGTGATCACATAAAATTTGACGTAATTACGTAAATATTAAATCCTTGGCCTCAATCCAACCTCCTTCTATGGTCTTAACACCTGGAATTTGGTTAAACCCTCCTGAAGCTCTCTGAATATTTCTCAACTCCTCAAGAGGTTCTCTAAACCACAATATGTATCAAATTAGGTAAAGTTGGGTCCTTAAGTTTGCCTTGAGGTGCTAGACCCCTACGTTAAACCACAAGCTAGCTTTGGTCTCTAAATATGCCCTTGACACATCATACGCGTATGATGTCTATCTAGCACGATGAGAAGATTTCCACTCCAGAGGTTCTCTACCATGAAGCATCTCTGAGAAGCTTTCCAAACTCAGTTTCAATACTTTTTGTGCTAGATATGATTAATGTAGTTATACAGTTGCCTCAAACCGTCCTTTGGCACTTTCTAGATTCAATAGTGCTTCCCACATGATAAAATAGGTTCTATGTGCTAATTATCAGCTATAGATCACAAGGGTATACTCATATGCACCATTTGATTGAATTTTGATCAAAAAGACGTTATACTTGTATGATGTCTTTTTGCCTTGAATGGAGTTATGTTTCTACCACAACTATCCCTTGATATGTGCAACATTGTTAGCTGAAGACCGACCACACGCAACTGAAGACTGACGATATGATAAAAGAAGGATATCCTATGTAGTCATTCCCTGATTAAGAAAACCCGTAATTTCACTTGTAAATACTTGGGGCTTGTAGAAGTTTCCAATTTTGTATATTATTTTTTCCATTAGACTAAGTAGGATTTCACTTTGGAACATGAGGTTTTGTATTTGGAAGGTATATATACCAAATTCTAACCTTAATGAAAGGACCCTTTTGTTCATTCTATGAAGTGTCTATGAGAAGCGTATTCTCTGTACGAGAGAGAGTGAGAGCTTATCTTGACGCTACGTGGACACTGGTGGTTGGAATCGTGTACGGAGAAGTGCAACTTTGTCGGGGGATAAGTGTGCGAAAGGTGATCCGGGAAGGCACCGGGCCCCTGGTTGTGAGAGGTGTGGGGAAAAGAGGTGCATCAGGCACAATTAACAAAAAAGAGCTCAAAAGAAATAGTTATCTTAATACCAGTTAATCAACAGTAACCATCATTAATTAGTCGTTAATGGAGGCTTAATGCTTCTGACAAGGTAGAACCTGGCTTCGCTCCCTCCTGTTGCTTCAAGGTCGAGAGAGCGAGGGCCTTTTCTTTTCTTCAGCTATGGCTTTGGGAGTTTTTGCATAAGAGCGGCTTAGATGAGATGAAACGACTTAGGATTAAGATGATTTGCTCTAGGATTAAGATGCTTCGGCTCAGGATAATTGGGCTTCAATATCATTCGAATCAATAGGGAGGTTTAGCTTAGGATTATTACGGGTTATGGATGGTTTGCTTCCCGATTCGAATGGCTAATAAGGCTTAGTCGAATTGGTTTAGGATGAATTATGGAGGTTTAGTTTTGGGATTCAAATGGTTAATGAGGCTTAGAAACTTTGGCATGGATTAACGATATTAAGAAGTCAAGCTTAAGATTGATTAATGAAGGTGAGGTTCGGCTTAGAGAGCTTAGGCATATGGATCATGAGCTTTAGAAGCTTTCCCTTGCCTTCTCCCTGAAGATAGAGTTGTCAATCCAAAGAGGAGAGTGCTCCCCAAAAAAAATGAGAGAGAACCCCTAGAGCCGTCCCTTGTCCTTTATAGTTTTCATGGGCCACCCCTCTTGCTAAAAAAAGCACCTACCCATTAGCGATGTCCCTAATGGGTACCTTTCCTATGACGTGGCAAGCGGTTTTTAGACCTGCATGGAATTTAGTGAGAGTGGTGCTGAATAGCGATGCCATGGCATGCTCATCCAATATCGCTTCTTGCTCGGTGTTAACTGCTGCCTCCCAAAGCTTGCGCGAGTTGTTTTCTTCCCCCTACACTCCGCTGTTTGCCACTAGCTTTTATGCCATGCCTTTTTTTCCTGATTGTCTTCACACACCTCTTGATTTAGGGTACCCATTTACAATGGGCGGCCATAAGCCTTTTGGGTGTCCACTTACTAAGGGAATCACATTTGGGCATACATGCCGGCCATGCAATGCTTTAGTTGGGCACCACATTTATATACATACCAACCAAGGCATCGCCCGCATCATTGCATTCCAAAAGATGACATTTCCGACTAAGACCTCAGCAAGATTTTTGTGCTTTCATAACGGCACCATATTAGGTGTAGTTAACTTCCAAAGCATACCGGTTTGCGGTATTTCCTAATTGAAGCTCAAAAACTCCCTGATGGCACTCCGGCTAAGCCGACTAGACTGGCACGGAACCGACCCCCGGTGAATATTTAACGGCTTGGCAACCGTAAATCCAATCACTGATATGAAAAGATTGATGCTCTCCACAAAGGGAACCCTTCAGGCCTGAACGTTCATTTGAATTCTGTCACCTCAGCTGTAGTTGCCCAATTCGGTACAGATCTGCAATGGACTTAAACTTCAAACTGCTATAACTTTTTCTCCGTAGCTCGAATCGATGAGCCGTAAAGACAGACCCATATAGCACTTCAAGCACCGTAGTTCTAGATCATAATGTCCCAAATGTGCTCACTTAAAGCATATTCCTTTTTAGCATCATTAAGGAATCAGTTGGCCCTTTTAAGCCGCATTCGGCATACATTAATCATTAAACTTGACCTATTATCAAGCCCTGATCACTGCTCATTAAAGTTGTAGGCCTCAAAGTAGCTTCGCTTACATTTCTCTGCGCTTTTCTCTTCATGGCTGCGGAGCTACATGACATCCACCCCCTTTGAACCTGCATAGCCTCCGGTCTGTGCCAACTGCACTTCAATCTGCATCTGCTATATGTACATTAAGCTCCTTACCATGATTAGACTCACGTAACTGGTAAACATATGAAAAACAAAATAAGTCTTATACCCTATCATCAATGTTGTAGCTTAATCATTAGGTAGCTGCCCATCAAAATTCTTTGAATTGTATCTACCGTATCTTCAAGGCATTCTATCATGGATAACCTGTTTAGTGAACCCCGCCAGACTCAAGTGCTCCAATTAATGATGTACACGACTAGACCATTAACACTAGGTTGGTACCTAACAGGACATAAAAGTGTCTTTTCAGGGTTTTGAAAAAAACCTCCAAAACCATAGTAGATCCACTCATTTTGTAAAATCCTTTTATGAGGTTATAGTTCAAGGCCTACTACACATGGAAAAAATAAGAAACTTGTAAAATTTCTCATCTTTTAGTCACACCAAGCCTCCAAAGTTGATGGACCAGTACATTTTCATCAAAACAGACATTTCTTACCTTTTGTTGCATAAAAATAAGATTAGGGATTTTTGTAGGACTTGAGATAAATTCCCTAGTTAACTTCAATGGGTTGGTGATCTGAACATATGATTCCTTCTCACTCACTATTTTTTTCTTTGCCAAAAGAAATAGGTACAAAAAAGTTGAATTTTTACCATTCTGCAAACCTATCATGAAAGTTTCTATAGCCACGCTCAATACAAATAATATATGCATGTTTTCTTAGTTCCCTATTGTCCTTTAGGTTCATAAGGAGCCATGGAGCATGTCAAAAGAATAATACATCTCTTACCAAGGGGAATCTTGGGGACAAATATGAAGTGCTAAATACAACAAACATGAAAAAATTGGGTTCAACATTATGAGTTGTAGAATCCCATAGAAACTATTCAATATCTAGCCAAATTTGATCCTTATGACTAGATATGGTTACTACCTACAAAGCGCATGTAGTTGTCACAAGAAACTAACAATATTGAAAAATCTATACTTGATATACTAGAATGTTTCATTTTCTTCTATAACTGAAAGTATCAACCATCGTTGTCTACTATGCAAAATAGGGTATTAGGTGCCCCAAAACTCAAGGAATAATAGCTTTATGTTACAATATGCGACATAGAAAATAAAAACTGCATTTGTATATCATGAAAGCCACCAAAAAAATCATAGAAGAGCTAAAATTGGCTAAAAAACAGGATTTGTCAATTTTTGTAATTTGGTCATAACTTACAACTTTAACATTTATTTCTCCCTAGAAGCATCAAGACATGCTAAGGACTACTAAAGATAGTTCTCTAGCATTATAAACCTCACAAACATGAATTCTAGAGTGGTATAGTTGCAAAAAGTTGAAAAAAGCCAAAAAAAGGACCTGTTTTTTCACACAGTTTCGGTTGTGAAATGTTGTTCAAGGACAAGGTTAAAGATGGAATTGATATTCCAAAAAAATGACGAGTTTTTTTCAGCTCATGAGACAACTTTCTAGACAGATAGCACCTCAAAATCCATTTTGAAACTCTTGACATAATTCAAGGAAAATGGTCACTTAACAAGACATAAAAGTGTCCCATTACCAACCTAGTGTTAAGCTCGCTTTAGGGAACCCTGTCAGGCTCAAGTATGCCTTACTCTGTCTGCACATGGAATGTTCGTCAAGTCCTTTACTTCAAGTTCTGGTAGAAGAACCATCTCAAAAGATGTGAAGATACTATACCAATTGTCCAAGAAGTCAACAAGAAGCTAGCCATGTAAGCTTATTGATCATATAACCAAAAACACTTCTGTCTTAGCATACATCCAAAAAAAAATCTACTGCCAAAGTAACCTGCTACAAGAAAATAAATGATATTTTTGAATCTGCAAGTTGCTCTTCAATAGCTCCCAGGATCAAATGGGATAATAAGAAATTTCCCCAATAGTGGTGCAACATAATATCATGAGCTTACATATTCTGAATCAATCAGCTTCAAGCATTTCTGCTCCAAATATGCTATTCCGAAATCTAGAAGAAAGAAACCAGAATGTATACCCATAAATACCCATCCATAATGAACCTGCTTTGAAGATTGTTCAAATCACCTGGATCAAATACCATTAAGATCACATAGCATTGATGGCCTCCGCAATATACTAGAGCTTCACCTGAAGCATAGTGCAACACCCACATCTCATAACCTTTTTGTAACTTAAGGTCGTTACTAGCAAGCATTAAATAATTCTGACTCCCTTTTACTGGTAGCCAAGACATCACTGACATAAGAATTACTAAAGAATAGTATCCAAATTCAGCCACATTTCACACGTTGTCCAAGAAAATGAAAAATCATGTGCACTTTATGCTGTATCAAGGATGATTTAGCAGCGTCACCCCCTCTAGCTTCATAGCCATTATGAAAAACCTTAGGAATTTCTGGACCTGTATCATCAGAGAGATTTTTACCTGGGTTTTGAGTTTGATAATGGATAATAGATTGATCCTGAAGATCTTCATCCATAGCATCCTTGGAAAAATCACCCTTGGAAGTCTCATCATTCATGAAAGCTATAGGAGTTGGCTCCTCTTGCAGCCCGTTTATAAGAGTAGTTGTACAATCCATGTCAATATCCTGTTCATAATCAGTATGATCTAGGTAATCTTCAATATCATCCTTTGCTTCCTCATCTACATCCATGCTACTTAGAAAGCCATTATAACTTTGAAAAGGTTCATCAGGCACCCCCTATGAAGGGGTACATGCATCACAAAGCTCTCTTATACTACTATAACCTTCTCCTTCAGATTGGGCCAAAAATCCATCAATTATGGAATTTTCTTCTGTGATAATAGAATCAGCAAACATATTGCTAGAAGCAACCATAGGTTCATTGGCATTATCAGGTACAACCTGTGTTACGTTTTCAGTCTCATCCACCTCATCAGCTATTGTATATATAATATATTTGTTTATGCAATCATCTGTAATAAATATACTGCCTTGCTTAGCTATAATCCGATACATCCATTAGAAGCCTCTAAAGGCTCATATTCTTGATAAACTTGTTGAGAGCATCCCATGCCATGGTCAATAGCTTTAAAAAAAATTGTTGTGTTGTCTAGCTCTTTGCTAGAACCATTATTCAAGGTAACTTCCATACAAGCAATCTTTGAAAAAAAATCATATATTTGTGTTTCAGCAGTAAATTCATTATGTACCTTTGCTCGGTTGCTTAAAATATGTTCTTTTGAAGTTGAATCTGCTTCTTCCAAATCTCTATTTGTCTTGGCTTTACTTCTTGCAGCAATATGATCCCAAAATTGATCATAATTAAGGAACTACATATGATCCCCTTCTTCTTTATAAAAACAATCTGGCTTCATTCATTAATCTCCTTCATTGGCAACTCAATAATCTGTGAGCTTTCATGAACAAACCCATCTTCAAAATAGTCCCACTGTGTGGGGTATGTCTCTGCCAATTCTCGGACCTTATCTTTAAACTCAGAGGTTACCACTTCTTCAAAGTTTGAAATCATCCGATCTTCTGGAATTCCTCGGCTCTTCATCTCCGCTTTATAACATGCAAGGAGTCCATCTGGATCATATCCTTGAAAAATTCCATATGGTTCATGTACGACATCAAGTGCCATCTCCACTGCATCATCAAGCTGCTTTTTCATCTTCATAGCTTTTACTTCTTGCAAGCATCCCTGAACTAAGCCCAACATTTTTGACAGATCTGCTGCTGCTAGATTTTTATCAAATCTATTGAATTTGTAATCTTCAATAAACAGCTTTAATTCTGCTGGAACCTCCATCCTCACCTCCCACCCCCGCTCGTTTCGCGTCGGGTTCACCAAGAATGTCCGGGGATAAGTGTGCGAAAGGTGATCCGGGAAGGCACCAGGCCCCTGGGTGTGAGAGGTGTGGGAAAAAGAGGTGTAGCAGGCACAATTAACAAAACAGAGCTCAAAAGAAATAGTTCTCTTAATACAAGTTAATCAACAGTAACCATCATTAATCAGTCGTTAATGGAGGCTTAATGCTTCTGACAAGGTAGAACCTGGCTTAATCCAGATGTTAATAAAAATAAAACAATAATGTCCTGCTTCGCTCCCTCATGCTGGTTCAAGGTCGAGAGAGCGAGGGCCTTTTCTTCTCTTCAGCTATGGCTTTGGGAGTTTTTGCATAAGAGCAGGTTAGAATTACCATAACTATCAAGCTTGGATTAGGATTATGATAGATTGGCTTAGAATTGAGATGAAACGACTTAGGATTAAGATGATTCGGTTTAGGATTAAGATGCTTCCACTCAGGATTATTGGGCTTCAATGAGATTCGGATCACTAGGGAGGTTTAGCTTAGGATTAATATGGGTTATCGATGGTTTGCTTCCCGATTTGAATGGCTCATGAGGCTTAGAATAGGTTTAGTAAGAATCATGGAGGTTTAGTTTGGGGATTCAAATGGATAATGAGGCTTAGAAGCTTTGGCTTGGCTTAGGATATTAAGAATTTGGGCTTAAGCTTGATTAATGAAGGTGAGGTTCACCTTAGAGAACTTAGGCATATGAATCATGAGCTTTAGAAGCTTTCCCTTGCCTTATCCCTGAAGAGAGAGTTGTCAATCCAAAGACTAGAGTGCTCCCCAAAAAAAATGAGAGAGAACCCCCAAGAGCCGTCCCTTTTCCTTTATAGTTTGCATGGGCCTCCCCTCTTGCTCAAAAAAGCACCTACCCATTAGCGATGTCGCTAATGGGTACCTTTCCTATGACGTGGCATGCGGTTTTTGGACCTGCATCGGATTTAGCGAGAGCGGTGCCGATTAGGGACATCATGGCATGCTCATCCAATCTCGCTTTTTGCTCGGCGTCACCCGCTACCTCCCGAAGCCTACATGAGCTGTTTTCTTCCCCCCGTGCTGCGCTGTTCACCACTGGCTTTTATGCCATGCCTTTTTTTTCTTATTGGCTTCACACACCTCTTGATTTAGGGTACCCATTTACAATGGGCAGACATAAGCCTTTTGGGTGGCCACTTCGTAAGGGAATCACATTTATTCATACATGCTGGCCATGCAATGATTTAGTTGGGCACCACATTTATATACATACTGACCAAGGCATCACCCGCAATCATTGTATTCCAAAAGATGACATTTTTGACTAAAACCTCAGCAAGAACTTTTTTGTGCTTTCATAACGACACCATATTAGGCGTATTTAACTTCCAAAGCATATCGGTTTGCAGTATTCCCTGATTGAAGCTCAAAAACTCCCAGATGGCACTCCGGCCGAGCTAACTAGACTGGCACGGAACCGGCCCCCAGTGAATGTTTAACGGCCAATATCTTGGCAACGGTAATTCCGATCACTGATATGAAAATATTGATGTGCTCCACAAAGGGAGCACTTCAGGCCCGTGCATTCATTTCAATTCTGTCACCTCAGCTGTAGTTGCCCAATCCGGTACAGATTTGCAATCGACTTAAACTTCAAACTGCTATAACTTTTTCATCGTAGCTTCAATCGATGAGTCGTAAACACAAGCCGGTAGAGCACTTCAAGCACTAAAATTATAGATCATAACGTCCCATCTGTCCTCACTTCAAGCATAGTCCTTTTTAGCATCATTAAGGCATCAGTTTGCCCTTTTAAGCCGCATCTGGCATACATTAATCATTAAACTTGACCTGTTATCAAGCCCTGATCACTGCTCACTAAATGTGTAGGCTTCAAAGAATCTTAGCTTACATTTCTCTGCTCTTTTCTCTTCATGGAAGCGGAGCTACACGACAATGTGTTGCCCCCGGAGAGAGCTACGCGCCAATACCCAAATTGCGCGTGTACGGCCTGGCTTCGCGAGATTGATCCGCGAGCTATTTCTAGGGATTCGGTAAGCAAACGGTGTCTATTTTCGCATTTCAGCATATCCATGCATTTGTATTGAGTAGAGATACACATTAGGCACCTTAGTTCTCAAAAACATCGACCTGCAAAAACCTGTCAGACACCATACGTGATTCTGCACTGGGTGTTTATGGGTAGTGTTTTGGGTCACGAACCTTAGGAAGAGTGGCCTATTGGTGTTAATAGGATATCCCTCAATAATCATAGCGTTTTGAGAATTTCTTATGGGTATGTTGCTCATGTAAGCGTTGTAGGAAATCTCCTCCTATTCACAATAGTAGGCTGTAACTTCGACATTGGGTAGAGACCTCTGTAGGAAGTAGTCAATAGTCGGTCAAGTGTAGGTTGACACCCTATGCTTGCTTCCACACGCCTCTGGGTCGAGCTTCATCCTTAGCTGAAAATTCTTGTTAGGTGAGTTCTCACTGTGCTGATGTCCATCGCGGCGTATCCGCCAACATTGGTGCCGTGCCGGGGACGAAAACCCTAGGTAGGTGACCGCGACTATTCCTTGAGGATAGGGATTCTCTAGCTTTCCAGAGTCTTATTTTACATTTAGATAGGATCAGAGGGTGGTGGACTCTCTAGGTATTAGGAGGATTTTGGGCAGCATATAGCTGGCTTGGATCGTCCGTCTTAGGTAGTGTTAGCTAGGAGTTAGGTTGTGGGGTGGAGAGTAGGAGTTGGAGTGGTAGATGTGGTGAGAAGATAGCTTGAGAGTTCGTGCGAGGATAGGAAGCAACCAAGGCACCAAAATCACCATCTCACATGATGAGTAGGAGTAGGGTAAGTAGGACATCATGATTTATGATCTGGAGCACTTCATGCATGTTATATTTGCTGTTAGGCTCATCGAAGAAATATAAAAGATGGTAAATTGTGTTCAGAACCTAAATTGAAGGCCAAAAGTTTTTGTGATTATTGCTGAGAGGTATACAGAGCATAGGGAAGTCCACTGGCAGAAAAAAATTAAATTCTAAGACAGTAGACATCCTATGCGTAGGATGTCTATAGGGTGATCTGATAGGAATTTTCAGAATCTGAGTTGATCAGAGTGTTTAGAAGATAGGTTTTACCCTATTTTCACCTGGAAAGTGAAAGATTGACCATATATTGACAGATTGTGGCCAAAAGACAGGAATTTCTAGACATCCTACCCAAATTGTGCCAAGGCATAATTTTGAGACCAAAACCATAGGATGTCTTCATGTGCATATCTACAAGTGCACGTGAAAGGTTTGATCTCAATTGGGTGAGAAAATTGGGGTTTAAGCAGACATTAGGAAAAAAGACCAAAATAGCTAAGTTTGGGGTCTTTTGACATTCAAACACAAATCTAAACACACCAGGGTGATTAGCACATCAAGGAAAATTTGTGGGCCAAGTTGGGTTAAATTTTGATGCAAAAGACATCCTACATGTAGGATGTCTAATGCATGATTAAAAGGCCAAAATTATGTTTAAGACATACCAGGCTCTCATATAGCCTTATACAAACCTCCTAGTCAAGTTTGGTCCAATTTGGAGATAGTTTGGTCCAAGTCTATGATGCTGGAGATAGATTTTGAGATGAAAGGGGGAACCACTATCTGATAGTTAGGAACCTTGAGGATTATAACAGGTATGGAGATAATGTGGCAAAAGGAAAAATGGTCTCAAAAACTCAAGAGCCGCCTTCTAAAATTGATCGACATGGAGCTCATTTTATGTATGATAAAAAAACTAACCAGAGTCTCTACCTATAATGAGAATGTGGGAATTTACAAGCATGAGAGCGAGGGAGTAGTCTCTTATTTTTTATGCAAATAACCCTACCCAAATGAATTAAGTGATGACAAGGTTATTTACTTGTTCTCTTATGAAATTGCCATGGGGAAGGATATCATTTTTGTTGACAGGTACGGGTAAGAATACAAATGAATTCTACCAGAGGAGGTAGATAAGGCAACAGTTCCAGAAACATCAACATATGCCCCCGAAGAAGTACCAAGGTCCATCTATACCCCTAGCAAGTCTACAAATCCATTTTCAGAAGAGTACAATGCAACATCACATTCTAACCGGCAGTAGACTTTCAACTATCAGAACCAGTAGGCAACCCAACCATCATTGCAGGCATGGCTTCAACAAAATGCAACATCCAAACAAGACCTAAACAAAGGTGGTTATCCAGCTTCACAAGGGCTAAGAGATTTACAAGAACCACCACTCCATTCACATTACCAAGGCGAGAGTAGGCCGAAAACTCAAGAGTCAGCAGAGCCCGAAAGACAACCCATAGAACGAGAGCAAAGAGAACAAGTTCGGAGAGATGAATGACCTCTTGCAATAACCTTCAAAAATTATGTCTTAGGAGTACCTCTAGGAGAGGAACCCTCCCACTCCAGAAGGCCAGAAGAGGCATATCGAGGAGGACAAGGAGAACCAATGATGAGATTTGTAGACCATC
Source organism: Adiantum capillus-veneris (assembly GCF_014529385.1). NCBI lineage: Eukaryota > Viridiplantae > Streptophyta > Polypodiopsida > Polypodiales > Pteridaceae > Adiantum > Adiantum capillus-veneris. Next base: position 51,672,195 of record NC_140942.1, on the reverse strand, counting down.
GTAGAATTAGACCTTCTCAGGTGCAAAAATGGGTAAACAAGAAATACTCAGGAAACAGAGATCCTAGAGATCATGTAGCAGCCTTCGTGTGTGTAATTAGAGCTGAAGAAGTTTTGGATTTTTCTACTCAATTTGCAGGTTTTGGACTTATCCTATAAGAGGATGCAGCCACTTGGTTTGATTCTATGGAGCGTAGATATTTTGAGTCTATGGAGGAGTTTTTTGATGAGTTTATTGAGGATTTCTCACAAAGGGGGATAGCTCATAATACAGTCTCACAAATCCATAAATTCAAACAGAAGGAAGGGGAATCTATGCAAAAGGCAAACCTACGACTAAAGAGATATGTGAAGTTCTGCCATGTGGAAGAACTACCAACTCAGTCCAGACTTATGCTTATATTTATTCAAGGAATGAGAAATGCAAATCTCCAAAAGGACTTACATATAAAGAGAAGCACAACATTAAATGAGTTAACTAAGGAAGCTCTTTACCTTGTAGACAATTGTGCGATCTACAAGGAGGGTGAATTCAACGATCTTGATGACGATTCTTCCTCACAAAAAAGTGGAAGCAAGTCCACTAAGTCAGCATAGAAAGGAGAATTAGCTGTAAGCTAGGAGCAGCTGGTGGAAGAAGTGCTAAAAAAAATTAATATGTATGCCAAGCCTCAGGCTAAGCAGCCTAAGTGGTGTACAATTGAACAAAAATGGACAAACCATGTGACAACAGAATGTTATTATAACAAGGGATATGTGAGAGAGAGACCTTATGCTCCCCTAGCTCAAGTAGCATCACCTCAAATCCCACCGATGCCTAAGTATCCAGCAGGTAACCTACCAGGACCTATAGGAGTTGAAAGACCACAACCAGTATTGGGGCAACAACCACCCCTACTAGGAGTAAGACTGGTCGGCATAAGGTATGCACCGATGGTAAATGAACCAGAAGAGAAGGCTTTGGTACCCATGCATGCATATTACGAATATCCCAATGGATATGCCACAAATCTTGTCTGTTATCAACCTGAAGAACCTAAGATGCAAGAAACTCTTTTTTTGTTGTTTTTGTTGTGTAAGTTTCTCCTATGAGCGAAGCTTCTGCTCCAGTTTGTGATTATATCTGGCATATTTTACCCATATTGTGTGAGCTATTTGCCCCATTGGTGTTGGCCCAAGCTCAATTGTACTATTTTGAGTTGATTTTTTTGGGTGTGTGTGTGTGTCTCTGTGTGGAGTGGGCAAGTGGATAGTCTCTCTCCTCTCACTCCATAGGTGTGTTTCCTGTCTCAGCCAGGGGGGTTGTGTAAGTGGAATGGTGCCCCATAGTGTGTGTGTGTGTGTGTATCTTCCCAAGAGTGTGTGTCGGGTCGTTTTAGAGGCTTTCTATGTGTTTCCATCCCACTCACATTATTTTGGTGCCCCCACGGAGGATCTTCTTCGAGTACCTTCTGCTTTGAGCTTCAAGCTACGAGATTCGGGATTACAGGTTTCAGGTTGCAAGTTACAGGTTACAGGTTATAGGGACAGGTACAGGTACATGTGATTCACATAGGTACAGGTAGCTCGAGTACAGTGATATACTAGCAATCGAGTCACTTGCAGTTGTTGTGGGTATGCATCATTTAGCGCCTGCTTGAGCGCATTGTCTGTTGGTATTGTACGTTACTTGTGGAAACTACCATTGTATGCCTTTGTGGAGCCATATATGGTTTTATTTGGCAGTCCTAGCCATTTCTGAGACTTGACTATACGTGATTTGCATTAGCCTTCGTGTGAGGGTCGATAGCGTGAGGTTTTATTGAGTTGGGGGATTCTCAAATGTGGAGATCCTTTCGGTGATACAGATAGCTGGAGCACCCTTTTCATGACCTCACCATAGGCTATGTACTAGTGATTCCTAATTGATGCTCGGGTTCTATTGTTGGCAGTTTATGCATACATATACATTCTATATTTTGGGCTCTTACTGCTCTACTTCTGGGGAAACTCTATCAAAATTTTTCCAAGTTATGATGGCTGGTCTTTTGGTCTTTTGAGCCATGTATGCTGTTATGCTGCTGAAATTTTGGCAAAATCAGAGGATAAGACAGGTGTGCTTTCTTGGGAGCTGCATGGTTGATTTTAATGGATGATCAAAATGGCCCTTAATTCACTCCTTTTCATTTAACTCATAGAATCCAGATAAATGTTCATGTGTCCAGGACGATTTTTTTCCAGCAGCGCATAGTCTTTATGTTCGGGCCAAGAAGATTAAGGGAGATACTGGAATGTCCTTTGCCTGTTGTAATTCCGACGATTACCTATGAAAACTCATTTGATGTGCATGTGTTTGTCCTTATGTAAAACTGAGCTCCATTGAAGTTTCTGGGGATTGGGTAGTCAAGAGTTTTGGGTTCTTGCACATGTGTTCAAAGGGGTTCTCAAAGCATCATAATTTGGGTAGCCATGGCTTTCTCTTATCTGGAGTTTCATGGAAGAAGTGATGAAGATGTGGAAGACTTTTTGGAAAAGATGGAGGTTGCCTGCATTAGCAACCAAATTCATGACCCAGCGCAGATGTTACGCCTTGTCCAAATTTGTTTGAAGAGTGATGCACGAGTTTGGTCCAAAGAATTTGAAGAGGAGTTGCACGTGGCTGATCCACCCGTAAGGTTGAGTTGGGACAATCTACAACATGGATTGGAAGTGGAGTTTGTGAAGATAGAAGATCCTGATAAAGTGTGGCAAGAAGTACAGGCTTTAGTGCAAAAGGAAGGTGAGACAGTAGATGTGTACATACATAAGTTTTCATTGGCATGGGAGAGGATGTGCAAGGCCTTAGCACCACAGGTACCCCCACCTGACATGATGAAGAAGGACAGGTTCTTGGCTGGTCTTTGGGAGAATATACATTGGAGAGTGGAGCTAAAGAAGCCTAGGACATATGAAGATGCACTAGAGGTAGCAAGGAACAAAGAGTGGAAGCTGAGGAAAATGAGCCAGGTAGGGGTGGAGTCTTTGCCCATGAGGTTGGAATTTCAACCTATGGACTCTTTACAAGGTCGCATGCGAGGGGTTCATCATGAACGAGTGGTTCCTGTTACTCCTCAGTTTATGCCAGCAGTGGTCACTACAGGAGTGCAAGATGATGGGTTAAGGCAAGACATGAGGAAAGTGGTAGATTTAATGAAGAATCTCAGCCTAAACATGCTAGGTCAAGTGGGAAATAATAGAGGTGGAGGGAGGTATGAAAATCAGTGAGGAGGTAAAGAGAGACCTAGGAATGGTGTTGGACAAAGCAATGGTAGGTTCTAGAGGCAGACGCCTACATGTTATAATTGTGGAGAGTTGGGCCACATCAGCCCGCAATGTGATAAGCCACCAAGGATGGGGGGAGACATGTATCCATTGCAAAGACAGGTGATAACTAGGTCTAATGATTATGGCATCGAAATTAAGGGAGATGAAGGAACTAGTGGATTAACCCAGGAGGAAAAGGGAAAGACAAAAGTGTTAAGTGTAGTCACCTTGGAGAAGGCATCAAAGCTAGAGGATACATTAGTGATGCCTATTGGGAAGAGGACCACAGAGGAAAAGGAAGGAAGAAGTGCCCCAGGTCCTAGTAAGAAGAAGGGAAAGAGTCATGAAGGAGAGGATGTCAACGCCAATAGGAAAATAAGGGCTCGTCACAAGTTTCATGTTTCAGATTTTCCTCTAGGGGATGGGCAATTAAGCTATGACTTGAAGGAGGATCTGACAAGCAGGAAGGAAGATGTTACTTTTGGGCAGCTTATAGAGATGGTGCCTAAGCTAAAGCGACAATGGAAGAGGATGGTTAACCCAATGGAGAAAGAGCCAGAGAGAGGTCCAGTGAAGGTGTTGTCAATGGATGAGCTACAAAACATTTGACCAATAGTAGATGTGTGGCACAAAAGAAAAAATATGGGACAAGGTTATGTTGATGGAGGAGCCCAAATATGTGTCATAACACACTCATGCGTTGAGAAGATGGGTCTTACAGTGACTGGGGTGTCAGGCTTTCGAATCAGACTGGCAAACCATTAGAAAATAAAATGTTTGGGTGTTGTAAAGAGCTTATAAGTGGAAGCATATGATGCAAAGGCAGTGGTTGATTTTCATGTGATGCCAGCCGGGTTGGGAGCATATCCTATTATACTGGGTAGACCATGGTTACGTGCAGTGGGAGCTGTTCAAGATCGGCGATGTGGTACAATTAGCCTCTATGGAAAGACAGGTGCCAAGAAGCTATATAATATGGATACAAGGAAACGATTGGAGGATCTTTATGAAGATGAGGATGAGTCTAGTGATGAAGACTATTCCACAGTGTCTGATGCGGACAGTGATAGTACTACTAGCAGTGATGAGGATGTTGATGTTGCATTTGTTTTGATGGACAAAGAAATCCAGGAGTCTCATTTAGTTGCATTTGGGAATGAAGTTGAAGATGAAAGTGAAAGGCCTTATGAAGTGATTGAAGGGCTGATGCAAACCAAGGTTGAGTTGTCAAAGAAGCAAGAATTGATGACACAAATGATCAGTGGAGACCTCTCAGCTATGGAGAAGGAGATATATTTGCACATGCTAGCTAGTTTTCCTGATTCGTTCATTACTTCATATGAAGATATCAGAGGGTTCAAGGGCAAAGAGATGCATATAGAGCTAAGACAAAGGCTAAGAAGGATGGGTCAAGAGCAAATGGAAGCCTTGCGGGTAGAGGTGGAAAAGTTATTGAAGGCACGGTTCATAGTTCCAGTAGAGACCACATAATGGGTGAGTCCAGTAGTAGTCAGTCCTAAGAAGGATGGGAAGTGGAGGATTTGTATAGATTTTAAACTCTTAAACATAGCCACTAAGAAGAACCCATATCCTCTTCCATTCATTGATCAAATATTGGATTCAGAGGGGCAGGTTATGAGAGGTACAGTGTGTGTGATGGTTTTTCAGGCTATTTTCAATTGAAGATTGCTCTTAAAGACCCGCACAAAAACAACTTTTATTACGCCATGGGGCTGCTATCGCTACACAGTATTTCCATTTGGGTTGACAAATGGACCATCTTTCTATCGAGAGAGAGCAAATTGGGTATTGAAACCATTCATTGGTAGTTGTGTTAAAGCTTTTATGGACGACTGTTGTGTCTATAGCAGTAGGGCTGAACATCATGAGAAGTTGCAAATGGTATTGGCGCGATATGATGAATGTGGAGGACAACTAAATCCCAAGAAATGTCATCTATAACAGCCAAGGGTGAAGTTATTGGGCCATATGGTGTCAGAAAATGGCATTGAGGCTGATCCAGATAAGGTTAAGTCTATTATTCTTCTTCCATCACCTATGAGTATGAAGCAATTGGCAACCTTTATACACAAAGTGAAGTACATGGCACGGTTTATTCCATTGTCTTCGCATCTTCTTTATCCATTACAGCAACATGCAAAGCATGATCCATTGAAATGGGATGACAAGTGTGAAGAAGTGTTTCAAGAGGTGAAAGAGGTGTTAGGGGGTCTGTTAGCCATGCAGGCTCTTGATTGGGAGCAAGTGTTTTATGTAAATCCATCAGTAGGGGATGATGCCATTGGGTCCATGCTATTGCCAAAGAGGAAGGGCAGCCATTATATGAGGCTAGTGTATTGTGCAAGCCGAGTGAAGTTGGTAGCAGAGAGAAAGTTCTCGGAAGTAGAGCTAGTGATGGCCAGTGTAATATTTGCTTGTCGACGATTTCGTCATTACTTGCTACCACAACCTTTTGTTTTCTTGACGAGTTACGCCTTTTTGCCACAGTTAATTAATGGCACTAACATGTCAAATGTGGTCAAGAAATGGGTAATTGAGCTGCAAGAGTTTGAATTCTCTTTTCTAGAAGACAATACAACGGCTACCCTAGCTGATTTGTTGACCTACAAGGAGAATCCCCTTATTGTTAAGGAAGAGGTGGTGAGAAAGGTAGTTGAAGAAGTGCCACAGATCAGCAATGCACATGTCCTGTTCTTTGATGGTTCATATAGAAAGAGCCATGATGCAGCTTCAGGGGGTATAGCACTTTATGGTCCAGAGGGGAAGCTAGTATGCAAGAGAGGGTTCAAATTAGATGCTCATAGTAACAATGAGGCTGAATATGCTAATCTGGAAGCCGGATTACACATTTGTTTGAAGCATTGGGTTAGAAGGTTGAGCATAAAAGGTGATGCCTTGTTAGTTGTGAAGCAAGTGTTGGGAGTTTGGAAGAGCAAGAACACCTCATTGAAGGAAATGTGTTTCAGGATTAAAGGCCTGTTAAAAAAGTTTGAAGCATGGAGCATCAGAGACATTGAACGTGCTCTAAATGGAGAGGCACATGAAGCAGCTCAAAGCATGATTGGGGAGCTATTTGTGTTGAGGACCACTTTACCTCTTTATCATGGCCGGGAAAGTTTGGCTCAAGAAGAGGAGTTTTTGCTGACAGGAATCATTCCAAAGGAGATTCAGAAGTCTAAGAAGTATGGCTTTTTGCGTAGAGCATACACGTAGAAATTGATTGGTGATGTCCTATACATGAAAGGGGATGATCTCGTGTTGAGACGTGTACCTTGGCGGGAGGAGCTTTATAGAGTGTTGGAAGAGAATCATGAAGGCGCATGCGGTGGACATTTTGCTCTAAAGATCACCTTGCATAAGATCTTGCAAGAGGGGTATGTCTGGCCTAGTTTGCACAAGGATGTTCACCATTGGTGTAGGTCTTGCAATAGGTGTCAAGCATTTGGGAAGAGAGTGTTGAAGCCAGAGCTACGAAAAACCATTATGGCATTTGATGTGTCTGAAAAGTGGGGGATTGATGCAATAGGCCCGCTACCTATCACAAGCAGGGGCAAAAGCTATATTTTGACGGCAGTGGACTATCTCTCTAGATGGGCAGAGGCTATAGCAGTAAAATAGATCACTGCAAAGAATGTGGCAAAATATGTGTACGATGAAATATGTTGCAAGTTTGGGATTCCATTAGAGCTACTTTCAGATAAGGGGCCAGGATTTAGAGCTAAATTGCTAGATTTTTTATGTGCAAAGATGAAGATTAGGCACCAGCATACCACTCCTTATTATCCTTAGTGTAATGGCTTAAATGAAAGGTTCAATGGTGAGTTGGTACAAATTCTTTCTAAAGTGACAGAGCACCAAGGAAAGAATTGGGATTTGGAATTGCCTAGTGCATTAAGGCCTTACGGTACTTCGGTGAAGACACGTACAGGGTTTACTCCATTTCATTTGGTATATGGAAAGGAAGCACTATTGCCTGTGGAAGTAGAGTTGCCTGCAGTAAAGATTCTAGAGAAGCTTCTTGGGCCGTCTAAGAGAGGCTCTTACAGTTACAAGAGGTTCAGCTAGATAGGATGAGTGCATTGGAGCATTATGGGCAGATGCAGGATAAGGCTTTGGCAAAGATAAATGAAAAGGTCAAAAGTAAGGGTATCAAGAATCATGACTTGGTTTTGTGCTATAATAGTGAGCTAGACAACACCTTCCAAAAGAAGTTTCAGATTAAGTGGGAAGGCCCTTTCAAGGTAGGGGAGTGTTTTCCAAATGGTACATATCAGTTGGCTAACCTGGATGGAATTCTACATAAGTAAAGGGTAAGTGGATTGCGTCTTAAATTGTATCATGCCAGGTTTATGATGGTGGAGAAAAATGAGATGTCTACAGAACAAGTAAGGTGTGTGAGGGATGAGGAGACATGTGATGCGGCGAGTCTCATATCGCTTTTTGTTGCTGCTGATCATGAATGATCTAGCAAGCTAGGGGATGGGCAAATTATTTCAGGAGTTTTTTGGAGCAAGGGATTGCTCATATGTACATACACATGCATGGTGCATTGAATAAAGGATTGCCCATTTTCCAGAGCCTCGTGGTTACGTGGGGCCCACATGTGTACAGGTAGGACAGCATGTACATAGTGCATTGATTTTCACTATTACCAGTACTAGTGTGTTTTTTCTATAATAATGAGGAGTTGGTAGCGCGTAAAAACTTCTCGAGGAAGCTATCCGCAGGCCGGCGACATGAGGTAAGCAGGTGCGTCAGATGGCATCTAGTGGCGTCAGGACGTCGAATGGGGTCAATACTTACACGTGGATGAGTACGCACACAATGTGGATATTTTCTTGTGATAATTATGCAAAAATGTCATCATGAGGACCATTTTTTGGGTCACTTCACGTGGTGGTGGGATTCATTATTGAAAAAAGTCGAGTGCCAGGTGTGCGTATGGATGCAAAAAGGTGACAACTATGCACTGCGAGGTCAGTTTTTGGCCTGTTCGGGGTCCGTTTGAGGTCATCTAAAAGGCCAAGGGTGGCCAAGTAATAAATCAAGTGTGGGAAATGAAAAAAAAGAGAGAAGACCACAAAAAACGTGGAGAGAAGAGGAGGAACAACCGAAGGTGTGTTTTTGGGGTTTTTGGAGCCTGTTTTGGCCGTAAACTGCTCATCCGAGGTCAGATTTGAGCACTTTGACATTGTAGACTTGGGTTTTGGGCCGTTCCGGACGCGATGGAGCTGTCCATTTTGCCAAATTCCTCACTATTTTTCTATTGTTTTTTCTGTGTAAGTTTCTCCTATAAGCGAAGCTTCTGCTCCAGTTTGTGATTATATCTGGTATATTTTAACCATATTGTGTGAGCTATTTGCCCCATTGGTGTTGTACCAAGCTCAATTGTACTATTTTGAGTTGAGTTTTTTTTTTGTGTGTGTGTGTGTGTGTGTGTGTGTCTCTGTGTGGAGTGGGCAAGTGGATAGTCTCTCTCCTCTCACTCCATAGGTGTGTTTCCTGTCTCGGCCAGGTGGGTTGTGTAAGCCAAGTGGTGCCCCATAGTGTGTGTGTGTATCTTCCCAAGAGTGTGTGGCGGGTCTTTACAGAGGCGTTCTGTGTGTCTCCATCCCTCTCACAGCGGGACGACTATACCATCTAGGCTCGGACAAAATTCTACGATTATGTATAAATCCAGAGGAATTTGAGTGTTATCTTGAGGAAGCACACATCCAATACTGTGCATTTCACTGTTCAACAATGAAAGCACACCAAAGATTGAAACACTTAAGAGTATATTGGCCAACTATGTATGCTGACACACATGCTTATGTTAACAAATGTATTATATGTAGTGCCAAACGACCGGTGGATCACGCGACATTGTTTTAGGTAACCATTGTACCTGCATAGAGTCAATATATCATTGATTTCTTAACAACAAGGACATTTCCTGAAAACATAACAAAAGCACGACAAAGGGCTATAGGGTTGGAGGCTCGACACTTTAATTTAATTGAAAATCAACTCTACAAGCGAGGAAAGGACAATCAACTTAGAATCTGTGCAAGTGAAAGTGAATACCCGCTGATTCTAGAACACGCACATGGAGGAATAAGTGGCGGCCATTTTTCAGGTGATAAGACAACAAAAATTGTCTTAACCGCGGGGACATGGTGTCCTACATTGCACATGGATGCTGAGGAATTTGTAAAGTGTTGTGACGCATATCAGCGCACTAAAGTGTCCATAAAAAGAGATGAGATTACACTACGGCCAATGATGCGAGCACGGGAATTTCCAAAATGGGGAATTGATTTTGTGGGGCCTATTTCACTCCCTGCGTATCGCACCCATACCCAATATATCATCGTGGCTACGGACTATCTCACAAAATGGGCTGGAGCCAAAGTGACACAAAAAGCAGATGCAAGGATTATTTTTGTATGAGAATGTCTTTGTAAGATACGGACTACCAATAGAAATTTTCAATATCGAGGAACACATTTTCTTAATGAAGTCATTGAATACCTGCTGGAGGAATTCATGGTCATACATAAAAAATCGGGTCCATATCATCCACAAGCAAATGGACAAGCTAAGGCCACAAATAAAACCCTATGCACTATTTTGATTAAAATTGTATCAGAATCAAGGGCAAACTGGGATCAACAATTACAACACTATGGGCATACATGGTCGCTTATAAAACATCAATTGGAACAACACCTTACAACATGGTGTTTGGTCTAAACTCTATATTACCCATAGAGTTTTTGATTCCAACTCTACGAGTGGCGAAACACTTAGAATGGAGAGGCCATGAACTCTCTTCAAGAATAGATGTTCTTGAAATGCTAGATGAGCTTTGAATGAGAGCTGCAGCTTCGATCTATGCTCAGAAGAGAAGACAAAAGGAGTTTTTTGACAAGCATGTGCACACAAAATATTTTAAAATAGGTGATTATGTACTTGTTTACACTTTGAATCAACATGCCAAAAAACTTAAAAAGCGAGGTATGGGACCTTTTGTGATTAGTGACTTATCACAAAGCGGAGCCGTCAAACTTGCGACATTGGAAGGTGAAGAAATGCCAAATTGGATTAGTGGGTATCGGTTAAAAAGTTATCATTTACCACCAACACAAGATATGCTTCAACAAATCCATCATGAAAAAAAACGAACAAAGGAGAAACAGAGGGTAAGGGAAGAATCACAAGAAGAAGCAAAAGAACGCATTGCAAAAAGAAGGCTTCTACGACAACAACAACAAATTGGATCACCGTTGTGAATAAATGCTACTCGATTGATGAATTTCAATGAAGACACAATGGATACAATAATCGCAATCAAAGTGGGTAGCAACGAAGTTGAATCGACGGCATTGCTTCATCAGGAGCTCAAGCAAATTTGATTTCTTGCAAATTATATAAACAACTCAAGCTTGAAGAAAAACTCCATCCTACTCAACAAGCACTGGAAAGCAGTACATCACATTCATTAAGCATGTTGGGCTGGATGATATTGCATGTACAAATACATCAATATGTTTATCCCCACAAGTTTTATGTGGTTGAGGATGCGAGCACACTACATCCAATGTTGTTGGGACAACCATGGCAGAAAGAGTATAATAAGCAGATAGATTGGAGTTCAAATACAGTCAAAATTCAATAAGCACAAGAACACCAGGTGGTAGCCTTTGCTCAGACAACTCAGAAGAACCAGATAATGGTGCCACAATAACTTGATAAAGAGCAAAAAAGATGGGTGCCACTTAACCAACAAAAGATACCTATAAAGGATAACCAGGAAACTGCCCACCATATTCAATCAAATAATGAGACACCACACGGGACAATGAATAGATCAAGGTCAGCAATACCCAGACAATAGGTATGGGTACAAAAGGATGGAAGTGAATGAGTCTACAAACAACAATGCAATAGCAGACGACCTCCAAAAAATAATGTTAAACAAACATCGAACATGGTCATAAAAGAGATCTGGATACCGAAAAAATTCTCAATTGCCAACTACATGAGACACGCATTTGGATCCCCAAAGCGATGCTACAGGAACTCCCTTTAGTACAAGCAACACAAGCAGCCAGACAATCACTAAATCCGACATTGGCAAACCGATCTATGTGGGTGCCGATCAAAAGAACCGCAATAACAACCAAAAAAGAGGCCATAAACCTACAAACGCCTCCAAATAAAAGCTAACCAAAAGAGAAAAAGATTATGGCCACATCGGACACGACACTCCTATCCACGGAGACCATAACGGCCATATCTACAGTAGCGTCAAACCAAGCCACTTTCACAAAGAAGACGATCAAACAACGAGCGGCACTTTTAATTGCAAAGAAAATCTGCAAACCAAACTAGGAACAAACAGAAAACCTCGGTGTCGAATGCCAATAAGCATCTTGCTTATTCCCTCCTGCCGCACCGCATTAATTTTACCATGCATTGACTGAGTATGCATGAGGCCACGTTACAAGGCCGTGCATTAGCACAATTTTAAACCATGCACTTCACATACCCTGAGGTGATACCTTGTCATCTGGGAGGACTCTGATTAGGAGGGGGGGGGGGGAGGCATTCTCAATGCGAACCCGATGACCGTAAAAAGCAGCAAAAAGGGCATGTTTTGACTATTTTTGAGGGGTTTACGTTTGATTGTGAAATTTTTTGGACTAACCTAAGTACATATGCCCTTATATAGCATTAATCTACAGATATATGAGTCCAAACGCCAAATTGAGGCCTATAGGTGTGTGTATATATGTAAAAATAGCCATTTTTTGGGCAAAATATTGATAAAACGGAGAACTCCGGCCATAAAAATTACATGTGATTGTACATAGTGTTTCAAGGTGAAGTTTTTTATTTATTTTGATTTTTGGGGTTTTTTTCGGGTTGAATTTTCTATTTTCCTCTTAATTTTACTAATTATTGGCAAAAAAACTTCAAAAAAACAAAAAGCAGGTGAAAGGCGAACGTAATGGAAAAAAAAAATATGGGGATGATCAGTGACTATAAGACAACCCAGGGTACAGTGTGGGTGCAATTATGAGAATGAAGTGGGAGGTTTGTTGTGGCCAGATTTTGACCGAATCGTCAAAATTCTCAGAAACTGGGCAAACGGAGTCCAAATGGGGAGCTTTTCGAATCTAGACTATGTTTCACGAAAATTTAGGAGCACGTGTCAAATTTCATGAAAAATGGTTCAGGAACCCCCATTATAAGATTTTTTCACTCCACTTAGAGCTCATTTCTACTATTTCACTTGTGAGAGAGATCTATAGCCACCTAGAGCGCACAGGACTTTTAGCAGCTCATACGTTGCGCACAGGCACCCAAACGCTACGAGATATGAGAGGTAGGCTCAACACCTTATGCTCTTTGTGTATATTTGATGTTTTGTTGCCAAGACTAGCATAGAACTCCAACGGGGTTTGCAGGATAGAGGCCTGTGAGCATAGGTGGCCACCTAACGGCTAACCCAATACCAACAAGACTTCATAGGGAATTTACCCTAGCCTAGGAGACCAATCTTGGATGCCCAAAGGAGGTAAGAAAGCAATGGAGAAAACCCTGGCATCTCAAGCCCTGCAAGAGGCCACAAAGAGGAAAATTCGGCAAAAGTGGCCCAAATGATACCAAAACTCATGGGTAGGAGCTTCTCGAGAGCTCTACAAGGCTACAGAGGCCACACAGCCATAAGGCGACCCAAAGCAAGCCTAAGCTTCAGAAACGACATCAGAAACGCAAAGCGTCACTTAGCTCTCATAGCCAAGCGAGACGTCCGTTTGCCACCAAACTTCACCAGCGGCATACCAAGGCCTTCAACAACCAAGTCCTATGGTGGTATACCACTATAAATCATTGAGGGTATGCAAACGCAATCATGGGCGCTTTCAGAGTGACAAATTGCCAAACGAAGCTCAGGTGAAGCCAAAGCCAACAATAACCACATGGCAAGGTTCCCCAAGGGTTCATGAAGCTATGTTGGTCATCATCAAGAAATTTCATCGAAAAAAAGCGCTCCAAGAGTCAGAAATCGCCTCTGAGGCTCTGAAAGCCAAGAAGGGAGTTTCTAACTAACCACTTGATTTTTTAATTGAAATAAGGCACAAAGGGGACTTAGGGAGGTCATATGAAAATAGTAGTAGGACTTGCTCCAAAAAAATACACAGGAGACATCCTACATGTAGGATGTCTCAAGGACACTTTTGGGCACCCAACTCATCATTCAGCCATACACACAGCCTCTACATGTCATTTACATCTTATCCCTCAAGTTTCACGCCATTTGGACCAAGTTTGACCTCTTATGCATAAAAAACCGCAAAGTTAGAGCATAGAGGCAAGAAATGGTCATAGACCTATGAGAAATGATCCAAATCAAGTGAAACTTGAACCACATACTCTTCATAACATGTCAAAGCTAACTGTGAGGTCACATCTTCAAAATCATGAAAAAGACATCCTACGCGTAGTATGTCTCCAAGCTTGAAATGACCTCTAGGTAGATTTTTTGATCTTCATACATCTTTATCACATTCATACAAGCCTACCCACCAAATTTTTGGCCTCATAGCTCCATAAATGGAATTTTCAGACTCTAAAACACCAAAAATGGTCTTCCCGCCCTCAAAACTTATCCAAAATCAATTCTAAGACCATGGTGATGGTCCACATGCTATGCCTATCACACTGACAAGTTTCATGCAATTCTGAGCAAAAACACATCCTACGCGTAGTATGTCTCGAGGGTCCTTTTGACCTACTGAGCAAAGTTTGACATCATGAAGTGATCAACATGCTACAAGAAGCCTACATATTAAGTTTCAAGTCATTTGGATAACATTTGCTCATCATTACAAGACATCCTACTCATTTGTATACCAAAAGCCTAAAATAGTCCACAATTGCACTTTTTGGTGTCTAAATCAAAATCCAAGCACATAGCTGTGATGTACAAGTCATAAGCTATGATCATGTCAAGTTTCAAGTCATTCTAATGAAAAAGACATCCTACACGTAGGATGTCTTTAGGCTTATTTTGCAACACAAATCCTATTGTTTTCACTTGCAGGACATCCTTAGTCCCTCTTGAGCTCATGTTTCAATTTTCAAGTCAATTGGATAGTTAAAACTCAGTTTATCAGCTAATCTGTAAAAAAAATACTAACTTTGGAATACTGAGTGCAACAAGATCCATGGCAATCTCGCTAAGTCGCCAGCAAAAAAGAAAAGAATGACCAACAAGGATTACCTGGATGAGGTGGAGCCATTTATAATACCAACAGGAACCATAAAGCCCACTACCACTTGGTTACAAAGAAACTTACTTGAAGAAAACGACCTCAGAATATACCAAGGCATGTTCAAAGACCCAGAGGGCAATGGCATAGAGATGCCAATGATACCACAAGAACTCAATGAGTTCACGAGAAGGCCAGAGATAGTGTCTATCTTGGAAACATTAGAGTTACACAATTATGTTGAGGCTTTGCCAGCAGGAATTGAAATTCAGAGAGTCTGGGAATTCATCACAACAATAAAGGAGAATGGCATAGCCAAGGTGACAAATCTGCAAAGGAAAGAACAGATTGATTGCGATCACGCCAGAGGTGGTTGCAAGTGCCTTGAACCTCTCTAATGCAGGAGACAGTATCAACAAGAGGCGAGAAGAGGTGAAGGTATACAAGGAAACCAAGAAGAACTACACCTTCAAGGATATTGCGGATCCAATGGTGGCAACCATGTGCCAACTGTACAACCAATATTTCCATATCTGCACCAAGAGGCCTGAAAAGTACATTGTGCCACCTGCAACAATTGGAACAACATTCACATGGGCAGCCCAGGAGAGATAGATTATGTGGCATACCTGCAGTACCACATTGTGAGGATGGGAACCAAGAATCCTACATATATTGCAGCAGGCGAGATGCTCACCAAGGTAATATATGAAGCTCTAAATGCTAAAGGCCAGTGGCCTCTTCCTCCATCACAAAATGAGTGGTTGAGGCTGACAGAAGACAAGGAAGAGGAGCAACCTACAGCTCCCAGGGTGACCACCAAACTGAAAAGAAGGTTGGAGACAGTAGAAGAAGAGCCACCTCAGCCAAAGAAAGGAAAGAAATCTACCATTCAGATGCCAGCAAAAGAGACTAAATCCCAGAAGGCCGCTTGGCTAGAGAGGCTGATGGAGAGTTTTAGAACTGAAAGAATGCTTAAAGGAGATCTAAGCGAATTATGGAATCCCTCACTTGAGGCCATGTTTGGATATTCTCAAAGGACTAATAGGGATCTCTTTGAAGATTATATAAAGAATTTCGAGATCATAGATACGACGGCTGAGAATATTCCAATTATACCTTTTATCAAAGAAGTAGTTGATGATGTGAGGCGGTAGCTGTTAGAAGAGCAGGAAAGTGAAGAGCGAGAGAGGAAAACAAAGGCTGATTGGGACTTCAGAAAGAAGCAATCAACCTCACCATCAAGCCGCAAGTCCTGTCCTCCACCATCACCACTTCTTCCTTGTCCTCCTCAACCTCTTCAGACTGAGGAGTTGATTAAATCTGAGAAGCCGCAAGACTCCAAGAAAGAAGAAGACAAAGAGAAAGAGCAGAAAGAAGAGTTTGAACCAAAGCCTGAGAAGCAAGATCCGGAAGCAAAAAACTATGGAATATTCATGGATCTACTAGCTGCTGGATACACCCGAGAAGAGGCAGCTCATACAGCTTTTCAATTTTCAACCCCTAAACTAGAAGAATACACGTTGAGCCCTCGTCTGGTGGAGCTAAATTAGATTGCAACACATATAATGGATTTCCAACCACAAGCCGAAGATTGGAAAGAAGTGATGCAGAGAGTGCAAGGATTAAGAGCCAGATCAATGGCCAAAGAGATTGAGTACGAAGGGCTGAAGTTGAGTGAAGTAAAGGTGAAAGCTGAAGTTGAAACACTTCAAAAGCGAAGTCAAGAGAAAATGCACAGCCAAGCACAACTGCAAGTTGAACTAGAAGCATCACTGAAGAAATTTCAAGAGTTAGAAAGTCAAAACCGAGAAACCAATCAGAAGCTAATGAACTCTGAATAAGAGTACCAAAAAATCAGCAATGCTCTGGACTGAAGCCGAAAAGGAAAGGGATGGGCTCACCCTACAGCTGGCGGAAGAGTCAAAACAGGTTGAGAGCTTGAAAGAGGCCAAAGAAAAAGCTGAAATATCACATGAGGCTAGCCAAGATGAGGTGATCGAACTAAAGGATCAAATCAAAGTGAAAGATCAAACAATTCAGAGGTTGAGAGCGTCTTCCGGCAGAGTAAGAGCTGCAGCTGCAACTAGTACTAGCCAAGATAAAGATGTGTTTGAAGAACAAATGATAGAACTTCAAAAAGAGCTGACGCTTGAAAAGCTTTAGAGAGTAATGCTAGCAGAGGGATCAATGGTGATACAAGGCAGGTTAGAAGATGATAAAAAATCATTGAAAGCAGAATTCCATAGGCTTCAGAAAAGACTAGAAGATGACACAAAGACGCTGCAGACAAAGAATGATGAGGTAAGGCAAAAGCTAGAGAAAGCTGATAGAGTCAATGCAAAACTTAGTGACCTATTAGTAGCTATGACATAACAAGCTCAATTAGCAAAAGACGACTTACAGAAGCAGTTGGACGAACTGAAGAGCCAAACAAGTGAAGAACCTCAACAAAGTCATGGGCCGACTGCTATGGAAGGAACTGATATAGAGAATGTGTCAGATTCGGTGGACACAACAATACAAGAGGACATTCTTGTCGGACCCTTACAAGAGACCCAAGATCTGACACAAGAAGAAGAAGACAATCTACATAAAGCAATAGAAGCAGCCATAAAAGACACCGCCAAAGAAGAAATGTTGTGGGAGCAGAGGGTATTGAAGTCCATGACCATTCAAAGATTAGATGCAAATGTCGTTCGACATGAATGGCTACAACCCTCTCTCCCCTATCCTCTTCTAAAATACGAGGCTGCTACACTCAACAAGAGGATTAAAGAGGAGCCTATAGTGCCACTGTACCATGAAGACATCACCAAACTAGAAGGTGTTAAGCTCATTGTGGACTCTCAACCAAAATGGAGGACGACATGGCTCACTAAATACCCACAGTATTTAGTACATTTGGTAGAGGCTCCTAAAATGATCAGAGATGACCTCAGCTTTTGCCCTCTACCAAGGATGCGAACATGGAAGGAACATGAACTGCTGAAGAGAAGCCACCCCACGTGGCTCAACTACCAGAAGTTTCCAAGCTTGAAGGCAGGCGAGAGAAGGAGTGAGCAATACATGGTGAAAACCCTAACGGGCACCATTAAATTGTTCACTGGCTCGCCTGACCTCTCTTGCATTATGCTTAGAAAGATATGTAAAGCACTTATGGCAGTCTTTGAGGTCTTCAAATGTGGACAAGCAACAGACAGCATATTCTTCTTCCAGGACACTTATAGATGTACTTATGACCTGTCTGCTCAACCGTCCCATGAGGTGATACATGCCTTCTACCAAAGAATAATGTTCCTGCCTTCATACCATCTCCAAGCCTTTGAAGAATCCTTCTACATCGGCTTCTTCAGCATCGACATAGATATATTCGGTCCAACATAGTGGCTTAGCATGCATGGTATGAGTCCATTTTGAAGATGCACGACATCCTCCACTAAAGCAGCCGCTCTACTATCATGTCGAGGATGACATGAGCTAGACTGACGAAATGATAAAAGAAGGAAATCCTATGTAGTCATTCCCTGATTAAGAAAGCCCGTAATTTCACTTGTAAATACTTGGGGCTTGCAAAGGTTTCCAATTTTGTATATTATTTTTTCCATTAGACTAAGTAGGATTTCACTTTGGAACATGAGGTTTTGTATTTGGAAGGTATATATACCAAATTCTAACCTTAATGAAAGGACCCATTGTTCATTCTATGAAGTGTCTGTGAGAAGCGTATTCTATTTACTAGAGAGAGTGAGAGCTTATCTTGACGCTACCCACACACTGGTGGTCAGAATCGATTACGGATAAGTGCAATGTGTTGCCCCCTGAGAGAGCTACGCGCCAATATCCTCATTGCGCATGTACGGCCCGGCTTCGCGAGATTGATCCCCAAGATATTTCTAGGGATTCGATAAGAAAACAGTATCTGTTTTTGCATTTCTGCATATCCACGTGTTCGTATTGAGTAGAGCTACACATTAGGAACCTTAGTTTTCAGAAACGTCGACGTGAAAAAACCTGTCATACATCCTACGTGATTTTGCACTAAGTGTTTATGGGTAGGGTTTTGGGTCACGGACCTTAGGGAGAGTGGCCTATTTGTGTTAATAGGATATCCCTCAAGTTACCTGGCATTTTGAGAACGTCTAATGGGTATTTGGCTCATGGAAGCATTGTAGGAAATCTCCTCCTATGCACAATAGTAGGTTGTAACTTAGACATTGGGTAGAGACCTCTGTAGGACGTAGTCAATATTCCCCCATTTTATTAACTTATTTGCCCACATGAGATGAAACTTGGTGAATGTGCTACACACTATATGCAAAATGTGAGTATGAAGTCAAAGGTTCAATTTGACTGCTAGATCACTGTGTGAGATCAAGAGGATTTATATTAGTTGAGAAAGTAAAAAAACCTCTAGATGCTCTCTTGACTATGCATCAAGGCTTAAGATACTTCAAACACAAGAACAAAGATGGATGACACACCCCTATGCAGAGCTAGAAAAATAAAGATTGGAAACATGTCAAAAGATGATCCAAACAACCCAAGCCTTGCTAGAGCCAACGACAAGAAAACTAAAGGAGTTGGTAGAAATTCCAATATCAATACCAAAAACCTCTCCAACACATGAATCTAAAAAGATAGCTTTTTGGAACCGGAGAAATTGATCAAAAGAATTGGGATAGTGATGAACACTACAAACCAAGAGTCTGAAGGTTTTCAACCTATCATGCTGGAAATGTATAGAGGGGAAGATGGCTTCAATGAGATTTGGAAGCAGATAAGAGAAACCAACAAGGTCAATGAATTGAGCCAAAGGGTTAACGAAACTAGTATGGGAAGACATGTCTTTGTTCCTCCTATTGAAGAATTTGAGGTGGAGCTCAACCAGACCTAGAGATGCAATCGTATTGGTGGGACAAGGGATTTTTCTTGAGTATGCTTTCATCCATAAAACCCTTTCAGGGGTAGCACTAGTCGCTAGGTACCTCTGTTCGGCTCATGGCCTACACTCCATGCTTGGTCGGGTTCTGAGGACTCCTCCCCTATGCAAATATTTTTGCAATTTTGATGTATATTAAAAAGTGTATAAAAGTGTAAATTGCATATTTTTTGCATAGACCCCTAGGGAGGGGTATCTCTCAAGAGTCGTGGACATGACACAAAGATATTTGATGCTACCATTTTCACAAGGAAGGACCCATGAAAAAATATTGTCATTCATTGCAAAGAGAGAAGGGAAAAGCCATTGTCGTAGGTCATGCACCTCCTAAGTTTATTTTGAAGATAGAGGAGATCAAGGTCATTGAGTCTCCACATATTGACATTGTTCTTAACGTGTCTTTGTTTTCAGTTGTGCTAGATTTTTCTTTTAATTTGAGTCCAAAGGTGTTGGTAGCTCTTGATGATTGTTATATGAAAAATTGAATTATTCACTCAAGTATCAGTTTTCATGTCCTTCCTCATAAGGAGTGATTCTCTAGTTATGCTTCTACACATGGTTCACTTAAGCTGGGTGATTCTCATTAGCTTGAGGTATGTGGCATTGGAGATGTGAAGTTGTGTATGCATAATGGTGTTAAGTTCATGTTGCAAGGTGTTGGCCTTGTGCCAAAGCTAACTTAGAGCTTGGTTTTAGAAAATTGATGATCTTGGATAGATTTGGGTGTTTGGCAATGGCTCTTGGATTATCATAAGAGGTAACATGTTCATGGTCAAAGACCAAAATTTTGGCTCATTATATTCCTTGTATGTCTCTTTTATGAAAGAGAGCTCAATCCCTGTAGCCAAGATACCTCTATTGAGTTGTGTCATATTTAGCTTGGTCATATGAGTTAGAAGGGAATGAAGAAATTGCAAAATTTTGGCTATATCCTTGTCTTAAGCTATCATGATTTTAGTTTGTGTGGGAATTGAATATACGGAAAATAGTAGTAGTAGGCTTACTAGTTTTCCATTACATCAAAAGTTAGGGAACTCTAAAGATTTGGTTCACATTGATCTATGTGGGCCTATGCCACATAAGTCTCGGGGGGACATTACATTTCTTGACTTTCATAGATGACTCTACTTCCAAGGTGTGGGTCTACCTCTTGAAGAGGAAAGACAAAGAGGAAAAAAGAAGTCTTTAGTGTCTTCTAGAAGTTCCTAGCTATGTTCAAGAACCAATTAGGAAGCAGTTGAAGGCTTTTCACGCTGACTTCCAGGACTTCGTAGAAAATAAGGAATTTAGTGACAATTTACTATGACATATACACCTACTCAGAATGGAGTTTTTGAATGCATGAATATGACTATTCATCATGAGAGGGTCAGTCCATACATGCTATCTATGGAAAATTTACCTCTAGATTTTTGGAAAGAGGTTGTTATGATAGCAACATAACTAATCAATAGGTCTTCTAGTACACTATTGAGCTACAAGATTCCATAGCAGACATGGATATGCAGGAAGTCTAATCATGACAAATTTTATGTGCTTGGGTGTGCTAAATTTTTGCATGTTCTTAAAGATCTTAGAAATAAGTCGGACCCCAAGTCACACAAATGCATCTTCATTGGCTATCTTGTGGAGGGAGAAATCGGTTATCATCTCTGGCACCCAGAATCTCAGAGAGTTATTTACATCTCAGAAGTGATATTTCATGAATCAAAGATGCACAAAGAGGCTGTTAAAAAATTGAGTATCACAAATTGAGATTTGAGGATGTATCCTTAGCTCTAACCATGCAAAACACTTAGCCTATTAACAATGTACTTATTACTAGTAATGATCCCGAGAGAGTGATGATCTTGAGAGTAGAGTTTAACATTTAGGTAGTGAGGAGAACTACATGTATATCTTGTGCCCTTGGGATGTTTCAACTAGGACTAGACTATCTATTGGTCAGTGACTATGGAGAGCCAGACTCAAACTCAACCAAAAGAGAAGGCTCCTCTAATAGAGAAAATAAAGTAACTACTTAGCCAAAAGAAGCTTCACAAAGAGCATCTTGACTATAGAGAGAAAGCCAAGCCTTTGAAATGGAAAGGAAAATAAAAGAAAATTTAGATGAGAAGTGGAAGCCACAAAAAGTTTTCAAAGAACCCATTCATTGTGGAACAATTAGATACACAAGAGGAGATGGAGACAATTCATGAAAAAGAGGAGGTTGAGAGAAGCCACAAAGATACTAAAGACAAAGAAGATAAAAATGAAATAAATGTGCTTGAGAAGTACCACTTGAGCATCTGTCTCCATCGTGCCTCAATTGAAACTTGATCTTGCAGGATTACCATACCAATATAGTTTTCAATGTGGCGCAATATTCATTAAAGATCTCAATGCAAACATCTAAAGAAGAAGTGCCAAAATAAGTTACCGAAGCCAAAGTAAGAGAAGGGAAAAAAGAGATATATCAACATGAAGCATCACAACTTAACACAATTTTCGTAGTAAGTTTGAAAGAATCAAATGAGGACTTGCAAGAAGATGAAGACTATGTCAAGCTAATGCATGACTTGATAGACAAATTGAAAGGTGAGACTTATAGACACAAAATATAGACCACAAGGTAGGGCCATAGAGTGACCTTTCTAGCAAGAGAATTGAAGGATGAAAATAAATATCAGGAAGTGTATAGCAATGATCTAGAAAGTTAGACATCTACCATCAAAGAGTTGCAAGAAGTAGTCCAAAACTGCAAAGTAGATGGTAGACAATCAATGAATGGAGATGTAGGATATAGGAGGATTACTAGAGGCCATCATAAATATATGTACATATAAGTAGGTTAAAGTCACAGAAGTTACCACCACTCTCTGGAATACAAGTAAACAAACCCAACAACTGCAAGTGTAGCTAGACATATCCAACACACGGTTGCAACAAATAGAATCAAGATTTCTTGAACAAGATAAGCTTTTGAAGCATATAAGGAAATATTCATCCATATGAATCTATCAAGTAGAGATGATGCATACACCACTTTGAGAAGGGGAAAAAAAGACATAGAGGTGAAGCTAGAGCAAAAACAAAGACACGATCTAGATCTCCAACATATGCACAAAAAAGAAAGTATGCAAATGAAAATATATTCTTTTAAAGAAGAATTAAAGGAGATGAAAGGTGAGCCCAACTCCAAAGAACTAGACCACAATAACCCACATTTTTTGGATTTCTAATATGCACTAGCTATGGAAGACACGACATTTAATCAAGATGTCACAAATAATCCATTGGCAAAAGAAAATCCAAGTACGAAGTACCTCAACACATATTCAAAATCTGAGTGCGAGGCTGAAAAATAAATCCAAGAAACCATCCTATTAGAGACAAATGAATCATACAAAGGGGTCATGGAATGGAAAGAGAGGATCTTAGATTCTATCAAATGAGCACAATTAGCATCATAGGTAATGAATCAAGAGTGGTGCAAGTAGGCACTACCACTTTTCATTAATCAAATCTTTAACTCCAAATTAAGGAAAACAGTGTCCA
The DNA here is from genome assembly GCF_014529385.1 of Adiantum capillus-veneris. NCBI lineage: Eukaryota > Viridiplantae > Streptophyta > Polypodiopsida > Polypodiales > Pteridaceae > Adiantum > Adiantum capillus-veneris. Next base: position 51,649,153 of record NC_140942.1, on the reverse strand, counting down.
AGAATCACATGAAACAACTAAATGTAGGACAATAGATGAACACCAAAGTGGGGAATTCTCAGGAAGAACACTTTCAATGGACATATATAAATCCTTAGAGAAGTCTCTTTCAAAGATGTACCTATTAAATGAGCTCAACAAAAGGGGTTCCTAAATCTTACATAAATCCATAAACAAAAGGACACTAAATTTTAAATTCTCAAAAAAACCTACATATTTCAAAATAAAAGGGTGTGATATTCTTAGAAATATTCATAGATAAGGGGCTTTAGAAAGATTTCTTGAACGCATGTGATATGGTGGTATTACATATAGTGAACTCGGTGATTAAAAATAAGGGAAAATGAAACTGTTTTTCCTTAAGTTGAGAGACTAAAAGGCACATGCTAGATTTGGGGAGAAGAGGCCACCTTTGCTTATTTAGCATGGTGGATAGGGGGAAGGGGAACACACCTAGAACACAACACATATGCATCTCTATAGCGCACGATATTGACTACACCCCATTCCACTAGAGTTCACCTTCAAAACTCAACAATTGTGCATACAGATCACTCTCACCATGAATACCAATATACACATACGCTTTGCACCAATAGTTGACAACACACCACACCCAATTGCTATGGTTTGATTCAATTATGATAAAAAACACCTTCTACACACAATATGATATTCCTGCTACAACTGGCTCCGCCGGCATGACCATGACAAGCACAAAACCCTTGGAAACCAATGGATTCGCCTCTATGCAACTCTCCTTGCAGAGAGCATAGAAAATCCCTCTTGCTGGCATCCTCATTGGCTTCAAAACAATCCCAAGAATCTCCTTTGAGAGCTCTCTTGTTGAGCTTTTCCTTGTTCCACAATCGTCGAGAGCTCCTCATTGAGCTAACCAAAAACTTTCCCTTGTGGCTTCTTGAGTTCCTCCAAAGGAGACACCCATTTGCAAAAAAAATCGACCCTCATATGGGTGTAGGAACTCCCCCTCTATTTTTGTTGATACATGCTATTTTTGGCCTCTTTCCTTACATGTGAAGGCACCTTCTTTTAGTGACTTGCCTTGAGCTCCAAGATGTCATGTGCACCATCCTCTAAGTGAGGCACCGATGGCACCATGGATGCTCTCACTCTTACTTCTCAAACGATATGACCGTGAGAATGACCCCCTATAGGGCCAAACACGTCAAAATCCATTCATTCCACCATTGATGGCAACAGACAACATTGACCACGATCACATCATCATCTCCACCTATGAGAAGTGGCACGTTTTCCACACATAGAGCCAAACACCACCCACACCATAGCCAATCTTGTGGAGCTCCACACACCCTTTTGATGCCTTATGAGAGTGCCCCTCGTAGACCTTATACCCTACCTTTGCAAATAACTCCATCACATGTGAGTTTAGTCGGCATTGCCATGAATTTGGGCTCCAAAGCCTCAAAAGCTCCAATATTTTTTCTTAGAAAAAAGATTTTTTTCTCCCTTCTTTTTAGAGCTTTTCATTTGGTACTTGATGATCCTGTTGTCGAGCCACAAAAACTAGTTGAAACCTTGCCTTATTGACTTCAAGCTGCATAAACCCCACCACATTTGGATCTTGTCGAGCCATCCAAAATTGATAAATTCTGTTTGGCATCACTTTTCCACAACTTGGCACAAACTACAACTCGCAGTAACTTGACGACCATGACTCTGTTTGACATGCGGTCACTTTGTACCAGCTCCATACCATGCATACTACCTTTGTGAACGTTGTCAAGATCATTAGAAAGAGGATGGGGTGTAGGAGGGCCTCTTTACTTGCCATTATCTTATGGAGGTGATTAGCATTTTGACAAATATGTGTACGCCATGTGTGCAAGAATGGTGGGTGTGTAAGAAATATGTAAGAGTGGTCAAAGGATGCACTTTTCTCCCCAAAAAGGAGGTGGAAAATTTTATGATATTTGGCCTTTCATTACTCTCACATAGGATCTTCGATTTGAGTGGAGATTATAGATCTGGAATTTATGTGTCGAGCTCTTTCCATAGATATGCTACATGACATGGTTTTACCTGCTAGATTTTAAATTCCATTTTGGAGGGAAACTTTGAATTCAAATAAACTAATCGCTTTGCCTATTTAAATTTAAAAACTATCTTTCTTAATATTAAAGGTTTGATTGCCTTAAAGTGCCAAATAAAGAGACCCTCCTAGACCCCATTCTCTTCCTAATGTCCAAAAAACACCAGATGGCACATCAATTGAGGCAACCAAATTGACACAAAACTCGCCTCGGACAAAACTTCAATCGGCAATTTCTTGATAATGGAGAATCCGAATGATTATCTGAAAACACCAACATGCCCCACATAATGAGCTCTACACATCCATACACTGAAACTTAGTCTTACCACATGTATTCATTTGCCATGTTTGTTTCATATTTGCAATGCATTGCAGCTTCAAACTACCATATCTTGCACTCCATGGATTCGTTGGATGAGCGGTGTGGACTAGCTCATCTATCACTTCAAGCACTTCATCCTCAAGAAAAAAAACAGCTTTTGGGACCTGACATGACATCCCATCTGGCCCTTTTTGAATCCCTTTTGGCATAAGAAACCACATGAAGCATACACCATTATTTCCACCAGCCTCCCCAATCCTTCCACATCTGCTTTAGCATTTAGCCATGCAGCTATAAACATACACATCACTACTTGTTCCCTCTGCTAGGGTCGACACACTTTGGCTAAACCATCATTGCCCAACTCTCTTGTTGAACATTCATACACAACCACAAAACTGCTTTATTCACCTACAAACTGCAAACACTAGAAAACACTATCAACAAACGAGGAAAATACTAGCATATGTAAAAGGCCTTACTCCTGCCTACCGCTACCAAACTTCAAGTGGGTTTCCCCACCTCTTGCACAATCTATCCTCTTGGATCAAACACTTGGCTCTCTTCTGCTCGATCCATCATGAGCACTCCATAAACACACACAGAATCTCCTTTTGATTACAAAGACACTTCCAAATTATTCATCAAAATGTAAATTTTTTACCAGCAAATTAACATAGAGAATTTTCCAGAAATGGGCCATAGCTTCTAGTACATTTACTTTTAATTTTTGTAGAATTATAGCAACACCTTTAGAGCTATCTATGCCATGGAGCACTTTAGAGGACACTAATCTGATAGCACACATTTTTTGGTATGGACGTTAGGTTTAAAAATGTTATTCAAGCACCCAACTTTGAAGGTGGAATCAATAGCCCAAATAAACTCATAGTTTTTTGTATCTCATAAGCTAGTTGTGGATGTGGAACACTTTAGAACCTCCTTGGAATCTAGAGCAATAATTCTAGACGACTGGTAAGTTAAGAGGACACAAGAATGTCCGAGGACATAAGTGTCATGTTACTTATCTAGTGTAAAGAGTAAATTCTATTATTAACAACCTATCCTCACAAACTGTGGCAAGTATAGAAGATAAGGTATCACTATGGTGAGTTATATACTAAAATTCCATGAGAGAAAGCTCAAAAACAGGGCCAATCAAGAACATCTTGTGTCATGCATGGAAAGACTATCTTATAGAAGGTGCTACTTGGGAAGACAAAATCACTCTCTTGAAGAACTATCCCACCTTGTTTGAGAGATGAGGACCTCTCAATCCCAAGCTAGGGTGATTTTTAGGACCCTATTCACCATAATCAAGGTTCTTATCATTTTGGTCTTGGCAATGAAACATGGTAAGTTTAAGCATTTTAATTTCATCATTAGAATAAAAGAAACATAGTTTAATCATTTTATGCATCATGTAGCATTATAACACCAATTAAGTAAGTAATTAGTCTTTAATCTCACAATTAAGAAAGTAATTAGTCTTTACTTGCATAATTAGCAACGCAATTAGTGTGCATTGATAAAAATCAAACAAATTAGTAATTAACTAATAAACTTAAGTTTCAAATTATATTCATCATTACTACTTCAAATATGGTGCATCATAAATGTTAACTAATTAGTTGCACTTTTTTTTTCAGTTGAGAAAGTAGGTTAGAAAACCTAGAGAAAATCAGGTGCTTTAAGAAAAAATTCATTTCATTGTCATATTAAATGAAATGAAAAAGTGCCCAATTTAAATAGTTAGGCTTAAATTTTATTGATTAGAAATAATATAAATAGCAATAATATCTAATTTGCTAGTTAATTCCGGTTGAGAAATTTTCTTAACTCCTAATCATCTTAGGATACCTTTAAGCTATTAAGTAGGCTAATTTTTTTCATACTTTTTGGTTATGACTTGTTAATTATTTTGGTTGAAATTATACAAAAATTGAGAAAAAATATTAAGGCTAAAGAAACTATTTAATCATATCAAATTCGTAGAATTTTAATCTTAAAACCCGAAGAAATATTTATTAGGATAAGAAAGTCAACCGAAAACTACAAAAAATTAAGACATGATACTTCTCTATTAGAATAAGCATAGAAAATATATTAAGTCATAATTCATTTTTAAAGCATTTAATTAGATAATATATCATAATTTGAAATTATTTTGGTAACAATAATGGAAATAATTTTTACCAAAAATATATTAAGTCATAATTTATTTTTAAAGCATTTAAGTAGATAATATATCATAATTTCCATTTATTTTGGTAAAAAGTAGAGTTTATGCATATAGATATAAAATCTACTAAAAGCACCAAGGGAGCCTAAATTACAATATTTCAGATATTTATGGTCTTCTTATGACCAAGTACTAAAGGTTAATCTTGAAACGCTAATTATATTGTCTAAATGTAGTAAACCTTACTGATCACCAAAGGACTCCATCTCAAGGAGCTAACAACCACAAAGACCAATAATTAGGGAAATCAATATGAGCAAGCCATTGCTAAACTCAAGAAGAACAAAGCTAATCAATTGAAGCCGCACATGCATTTTGCATAAGAGACCTTAGATTAGAGTGCATTAAAACTAAATGGAAATACACATCGAAAAAATATACGGCTTAAATTTAAGAAAAATGGCATATGATTGTTTTGAACTCACATGCTATACTTCAATTTTTAGGGGTGTCCCTCCAAGCTATAGCTCACAAAACTGATTGGATGGCATGGTGTAGTGTGCCTTTAAACTAGATTATTGTTAGCTAATTAAATGTATACGTGTTCTTGGGAGCCTAAAATTAGCATCTTCATTGTTAATAGTTGTAGGGAATATTAGAAGGATGATACAAAGAGTAAAATTTTCTAATGCAAATATTTTATGACATATTATATGTTGAATTGGATTCCTTTTTCATACATTCTACTATATGCCAGTAGAAAGCCCTTCAAACAAGGAATCCAAATGTACAAACTCCAATTTTTTCAAACTATGCTAAGCTAATATGCTAGATAGCATAGAAAGTGTGTCACATTAACATGCTTTTACCCATCTCTTGTTTGTTTTAACGATTCATGGGGAAAATCTTGGTACTCTAATAATCTATTTCAATTCCTCTTTACGTCTTTGACTTACTCAATGGGCTCCATTGCATGTACTTTAAGATCTTGTTGTTAGAAAGAAAATGGTTGATATTCCACCGCTTACTACCTTATTCTCACCACTTACTACCTGTGTATTCAAGCTCAAAGAACTTTAACGAGTAATTGAGCACTTATAGAGTGACCAACCTAATGGCTAAATAAACAAGAGGAATCCTTTTATGAACTCTTTATAGGGTTACAAAAAGATTGTGTTGATGCTTTTGTCTCTAAACAAAAAAAAAAACCATAACCTAAAATATAGATAAATTGAAAAACCATTAATAGAAATATATATATATATATATATGAACTTCACACAAGGTGGGAAATACTTTTAAGTGCTACATAATCCTCTTACTGATTACCATGTGTTCCATAGCCTCACTCTTAGTCTCGAGGCATTTTTATTGCGCTTATGAGAGGTGAAGCTAGATCAACAAATGTTTAGATGAAGAAGCTCTCGACAATAATCCCTTCAAGCAGGGTTGTTTTTTGCTGAGCATTTTACCCATTTTAGGACATTTGACAATGTGAGCTATTCTGCAAAAAATACATTAAAATGCTTGAAAAATAATAAAATCTTGGAAATTTGAAGGGCAAGGGGTGATTGTCAAGAATCAACCCTATCTTTGAGAATACTCCAATGTAGGGCCATCGATGTATGGGGGTGTGAAAAGCCCTTTACAACAAACATAAACACACGAAAAGGTAGAGTCTTGAGCTTTGACTTTGAGAGTTGGGAGGGGGCCTCGAAGGACATAAATGCACAGTCACACTCGTATGATGATGGGTGGCGGCATTATTCCTTGCAAATGGCAGAGTACCAAGTATACGCTTAGCGGGAGTCGAGCGAGAGTCAAAACCTGTGGACAAAAATGTCAAAATCTGACGGGGAGTCTGCAAGCGGTCGCTATGGCAAGCTTGCAAGAGCGGACCACAAGAGAGAAAGAGAGACGCATGCTGTGGCTTTTATGTGTTCCTTCAAACAGCCAAAGCTCGAGAGGAATATACACCAGCACGTTTGCATGCGTCTGCTCTGTACTCTTTCGTCCTCTTTTGCTCCTCCATTCATGTATTGCCCATTTTTCATTTGCATTTGAACTACCTCACTTTACCCTTACTACTAGCAAATAGTTACTACTAAAGTTAGTCATATCGTATGAGATCCAAAGACTTCATTGTTGTTCACCTTACGAGAAACAAGTACTATCGCACTTTTTTATCACTTATTGGATTCAATTTTGAGTTCCTTGGAGAGGCCACACTCTGTACACCACATCTTCTCCCATGCTCTTCATCTATCGACAGATGGTGTCAACGTTGATTGAACCCCCAAGGTTGAAGACACTCTAGTTGGAATAAGTTTACCTTGTGCCAACACTCTTTATTTTGAAAGCATTATAAGGTAGGGCAGAGGAGGAGCCGACAACAAGACACAATCCAAAATGAGGACATAACCAAATCTAATCAAACTTATGCTTGCCATATCTTTGATATGCAAGCAAGACAACAAGATCAAAGCCTTATCATTTTGACTTGAAATCATTCATTGGCATCAAAAGATTGAGATATCACAATGTTGCATTCTTGCAATGAAGCCGTACCTGAATTGGCCCTTGACTCTATTGTGTTGTGCACAAGCTGGAGAGATGAAAGGATAAACCTTGATATATTCGCAAGCACCTATATAGCTAAAGACCTAAATTGGTATTACACTAAATCTACATCTAAGTACCTTTTACAAATCAAGGATGGTAATTTAACTCACAACCTTTATACAGTGTAACATTGATTTGTCATAGGCAATAGGCTCCAGTAAAACCATGGCATTTGTGGTCATTTATGCTGCTAAGGAAACTCTATAATATGTAGGCCATCTATTTCCATGTGCGGGAAGCATGCACTTTAAATTGAAAAAAAGCATTCTTATGTTCTTTAATTGAAGCTAACAATTTTAAAGTGTTCCATGAAATATTGTATGCTTTACCATCTCAAACCAAATATGACATATATGGAGACTTAATCTATTGCCAAGGGATAACACATGATGCTTCTCCCTAGTGTAAGATGCGGCCAAGTTTATTACAACATTACGTTGGTAATGGGACTCTTATGTGTCTTGAGACACTTTTATGTCCTATTTAGTGAGCAGTTTCTTTGAATTATTTGAAAAGTTTCAAAAAAACCTTTAAAGTGTTCTATATCCACAAAGTTTTCTTATGAGGTGAAAAAGCTTAACATTTTTTTGGGCTATTTACTCCACGTTCAACCTTGTTCTTGCAAATGATTCCTCAACCTAAACTGTGCCATAAAATGAGTGGTTTTTTTTGCTATTTTTCAAAGTTTTAGCACTCTACTACCCTAGAAGTCATTTTAGTGAGGGATACACTACTACATGTGTAGCATTCGTACTTCTAAACATGCTTTGTGTGTTCGATCAAATAGCCAAAGCTTGAGAGGAATATACACCAGCACATTTGCATGCATCTGATCTGTGATCTTTCATTCCCTTTTTCTCCTTCATTCATATACTGGACCATTTTTCATTTGCATTTGAAATATCTCACTTTACCCTTACTAGCAAATAGTTACTACTAAAGTTAGTCACATGATATGAGATCGGAGACTTCATTGTTGTTCACCTGAGGTACCCCCCACATGGAGGGGGGGTAATCGTAAAATCTGAATCGATTCAACTCAATTGATGTGAGAAGATTTAGGTACACATGTCGAGAGAGGGGGTAAATATGTGGGTTTTACAAGTGCAATTAGTGGGAGATGCGAGGGGGTAACTCAAAACAATTTACCCCCCTGTGTGTAGGGATACCGGTACCCTTAACACTAGGTTGGTAATGGGACACTTTTATGTCCTGGGACACTTTTATTTCCTGTTAAGTGACCATTTTCCTTGAATCATGTCAAGAGTTTCAAAATGGATTTTGAGGTGCTATCTGTCTAGAAAGTTGTCTCATGAGCTGAAAAAAACTCGACATTTTTTTGGAATATCAATTCCATCTTTAACCTTGTCCTTGCACAACATTTCACAACCTAAACTGTGTGAAAAAACGGGTCCTGTTTTTTTCTTTTTTCAACTTTTTGCAACTATACCACTCTAGAATTCATGTTTGTGAGGTCTATAATGCTAGAGAACTATCTTTAGTAGTCCTCAACATGTGCTGATGCTTCTAGGGAGAAATAAATGTTAAAGTTGTACATTATGACCAAATTACAAAAATTGTCAAATCCTGTTTTTTAGCAAATTTTAGCTCTTCTATGATTTTTTTGGTGGCTTTCATGATATCCAAATGCAGTTTTGATTTTCTATGTCACATATTGTAACATAAGGTAATATTCCTTGAGTTTTGGGGCACCTAATACCCTATTTTTCATAATAGACAGCGATGGTTGATTTTTTCAATTATAGAAGAAAACGAAACATTCTAGTATATCAAGTATAGCTTTTTCAATATTGTTAGTTTCTTGTGACAACTACATGCATTTTGTAGGTAGTAACCATATCTAGTCATAAGGATCAAATTTGGCTAGATATTGAATAGTTTTTATGGGATTCTACAACTCATAATGTTGAACCCAGTTTTTTCATGTTTGCTGTATTTAGCACTTTATCTTTGTCCCCAAGATTCCCCTTGGTAAGAGATGTATTATTCTTTTGACATGCTCCATGGCTCCTTATGAACCTAAAGGACAATAGGGAACTAATAAAACATGCATATATTATTTGTATTGAGCGTGGCTATAGAAACTTTGATGATAGGTTTGCAGAATGGTAAAAATTTAACTTTTTTGTACCTATTTCTTTTGGCAAAACAAAAAATAGTGAGTGAGAAGCAATCATATGTTCTGATCACCAACCCATTGAAGTTAACTAGGGAATTTATCTCAAGTCCTACAAAAATCCCTAATCTTATTTTTATGCAACAAAACGTAAGAAATGACTGTTTTGATGAAAATGTACTGGTCCATCAACTTTGGAGGCTTGGTGTGACCAAAAGATGAGAAATTTTACAAGTTTCTTATTTTTTCCATGTGTAGTAGGCCTTGAACTATAACCTCATGAAAGGATTTTACAAAATGAGTGGATCTACTATGGTTTTGGAGGTTTTTTTCAAAACCCTGAAAGGACACTTTTATGTCCTGTTAGGTTACCAACCTAGTGTTCGGAGGAAGAAGTACTATTGAAACCCTTTATCACTTATTGGATTTGTTTTTGGGCTCCTGCTTGGAGAGGCCCCACTATGCATGACACGTTTCCTCCTAAGCTTTTCATCTATCAAGAGATGTTGTCAGCATTGTTTGAAACCCCAAGGTTGAAGACACTCTAGTTGGAATACGTTTACTTTGTGCCAACACTCTTGATTTTCAAAGCGTTATAAGGTAGGGTAGAGGAGGACCAACAATAGAACACAATCCAAACCTTTACAAAAACAAATCTAATCAAATTTATGCTTGCCATATCTTTTATTTGTAAGAAAGATATCTTTGCAAGAAAGACAACTAGATCAAAGCTTCATCATTTTGATTTCAAATCATTTGTTGGTATCAAAAGATATCACAATTTCACATTCTTGCAATGAAGATGCACTTGAATTGGTCCTTGACTCTATTGTGTTGCACACAAGCTAGAGAGATGAAAGGATAAGACTTGGTGTATTGGAAAGCACATATATAGCTAAAGATCTAGTTTTATTTTCACATTATGCATGTGCATGACATGACATCCACTCCGTCTAAGCTTGCACATCCTTCGGCATGTGTCACACATATCTTTTTGTAGCAGGTTCAGTCTTCATTAAAGTCCACATACATATCGATTTCATCATCGTTTGCAACAAAATCTAATGCATCATCTTCTCTTTCTTCATCCACATCCATAAATTTTTCATCAGAGCCTTCATTTTGACTCTCCTATGAATCAAAGGGATCTGTATCATCTCTTCTTTTGAATAACTTGATTCTTTTTCCTGCGTTGGGAATCTTCATTTCTGTCCCGTCCAACTTAGGCAAGATATAAGTTGCATTCCCATGTACATGATGAACCACATAATGACCAAACCATCTCTTTGAAAGCTTTCTTATTGTTGAATGTTGGTTGTCAAGAATACTATCATAGACCAACACCCAATCACCTTCCTCAATAGATTTAGTCATAAGCCTATGTCTCTTATCAAATCTGTCCTTATTCTTTAACTTTGCATCTTTCAATCTTGCTACTGCAATCTCAATATCTTGAAACCTTCTTTCTAACTAGTGTATGCACAAAGCAAGAAGGCCTTCCCTACTCATTCTATCTTCCCAAGGTAGTACATTCCATGTGGGAATTACATCCTCAATTGGCATTATAGGTTTCTGACCATACATCATTTCAAAAGGCATAGAGCCAGTAATTGAGCTATGACTTGTATGATCATCCCCCCATAAATAATAAGGCAATAAACTAGTCCTCTCTCCCATTCTACCTTTGTAGGCCTTAGCCAAAGCTTTAATGATAGAAGGATGCACACACTCTGATTTACCATTTCCCTCAAGATTATATGCAGTAGTAGTGAGAGCAAGTTTAATGCCCAACCTAGAGAAAAAATCCTTGGATTTGTCGGCATCCAGTTCACCCCTCTCTGTTATTAATTTCTTAACACATCCACAATAGCTAATTCCATCATCCAAGAGGAACTTACATATCCCTTCTATGCTTTTTGTTCTTAGAGCACGAACTTCAACTTGGTTGGTTAAATCTTCCCGTGCAAGTTAGGAGAGAAAAAATAGGGTGACATCGTGTGCAAGAACTTCATGGTGTAGGACTGTCTGCATATCATGTGTCGAGTGAAAGGACACGTTTGGTTAGGTAACCACATGTGTTCAAGGATCAAAGATATCAATACTGGAATTGAGAAGCTGGAAACATTTATCAAAAGCCTCTACACAATCTACTTGATGAAGGATATCAGTATAGATGTGATTGACGTAAGAAAAATGTGAAAGACGAAGAGACTATGACAAACATGATGAGATTTGATATAGAAAGGATTGTAGCCACAGGGATGCAGTGGACATATGATTCACAGAGAGCACACTAATTACAAGGATAAATATAATGGATATGATGGCGATGAAAATGATGATGAATGCAAAGACGAAACCAGGAGGGATTGAGATGGTAGAAATCTTAGTTCTTCAATACAACATCAACCATCCAAATTTCTTAATGAGATTTCCATTTGATATGTAGTCTCTCTCTACCATACTTATGTATGGTACTCACGTAGATTGTGTGCTATTTAATTTTTTGACCATTTACAATTTCATGGTATGCAAAGTTTAACTCCTTCTCTACTTTTATTTATAGTTCTTCAAAGGAATTTTTTTTGAAGTGCATACTTGTGCAGCTTGCAGACTTTTATATTCATGATCAAAATGAAGGGATAAAGGTGGGGATAGTCATATAAGGATATGATAGCAATGTACATTATGGAGATACACACAAGACTCTAGGATTCTAATCTCTTTTCAAACCTCCATGTCTATGTGTTTTCTTGGTTGACACAACTAATCTATGGTGCAGGTCACAACTTTTGTTTCTTATTATTTTGGGGAAACACAGTGCCAACTCTCCTCCATACAGCTCTATGGCACTTTTATATGATGCACACTATTTGATGTATATTGTTTCTCTTTTTCTTATTGTATGATGCATAAATTTTAACTACTCATGTTGTTTTGTTGTAGCTCAACAACAATGGAATCCTCTATGTTTCTGCTACAAACGTGAGTGTAGCAGCCCTGCAAAACATACAAATAGCACATAATACACAATAAATCCAGTAAATCCACGTACGTGCACAATCGTGTATGCAAGGAATCCATAGCAAATCTGGCACAAGATAGATAGAGAACGAGAGATCAAGTGAGTGCGTACAGGCACACCTTCTAGAGCGGCGTGCTACGTCGACACGATGCCCCCGTCCAAGAGTGACCATTTCCCTCTTGCACGTATATACTTTATAGATTTCTTGAATGGTCAAAGTGAGTACAAATTGGCGGGCCGGTCATAAATGGCCAAAGCTCATAAGGAGCACTTGAATCATAAAATGTACATAAACTGTATATCAATATTCCAATATATGCTAATGCATTTGCCACTTGTTAGCTGCAACAAATAGGTAGTTATCAATTCCATTACATATCTCTCCGTTAAAAATCATCTATCCTCAATTGCAAAGATATGGATTTGCAAAGCATACTTGTCAAAATCAGTGATTAGTAATAATATTCTTTGTCAAAAATATCACATAGTAAAATAAATTTTTGTTGAAAGTAAACAACATTGCTTATACCTGTCGTCACATAATACCTATTCTAGTGTCCCATACCACTAGAATAAGGAGTATATGTCATATCCTGATGAAGCAGGATATCATTGGTCACATTCATCATTCAATAATCCATTCTCATCAATTGCAAGTTCAATTCCATAAATAATGTCCTGACAAAAAATCACCATATACTCATTCCAAATCCAATGTCAAATCCAAGTCCAAATAATCTTCATTTTGTATACCCCGATAACAAAAGAATACCAGTTATAGTGGTGGCTAGCGCCTGCAGCATGACTTCGTGATTGATATTGCCTAAATTGGCAAATCTACACCAATAAGACATGGTGCCTAAATCAACAAATCTGTAGTAATGCTGCCTACATTGGAGAATCTGCATTTGATATTGTTTACAACTCATGAATCCATAATTTATCAATGTGCCTCCTAAATCGGCAGATCCTCACCAAGATGAGTTTCTACACACTGCCTAAATTGGTGCATCTATGTGTGTGTGATTATAACATTTATCACATGTGTGAGACTAATTTGGAGCATGTTTGAGTAGAAGGGTACTTACAAAATGTTGTTCAGTATCCCAGGCCACCTTAGCTCACATGAGTAGCTGTATAGATTAACACTAGGTTGGTAACCTAACAGGACATAAAAGTGTCCTTTCAGGGTTTTGAAAAAAACCTCCAAAACCATAGTAGATCCACTCATTTTGTAAAATCCTTTCATGAGGTTATAGTTCAAGGCCTACTAAACATGGAAAAAATAAGAAACTTGTAAAATTTCTCATCTTTTGGTCACACCAAGCCTCCAAAGTTGATGGACCAGTGAATTTTCATCAAAACAGTCATTTCTTACGTTTTGTTGCATAAAAATAAGATTAGGGATTTTTGTAGGACTTGAGATAAATTCCCTAGTCAACTTCAATGGGTTGGTGATGAGAACATATGATTGCTTCTCACTCACTATTTTTTGTTTTGCCAAAATAAATAGGTACAAAAAAGTTGAATTTTTACCATTGTGCAAACCTATCATCAAAGTTTTTATAGCCACGCTCAATACAAATAATATATGCATGTTTTCTTAGTTTCCTATTGTCCTTTATGTTCATAAGGAGCCATGGAGCATGTGAAAAGAATAATACATCTCTTACCAAGGGAAATCTTGGGGACAAAGATGAAGTGTTAAATACAGCAAACATGAAAAAACTGGGTTCAACATTATGAGTTGTAGAATCCCATAGAAACTATTCAATATCTAGCCAAATTTGATGCTTATGACTAGATATGGTTACTACCTACAAAATGCATGTAGTTGTTACAAGAAACTAACAATATTGAAAAAGTTATACTTGATATACTAGAATGTTTCGTTTTCTTCTATAATTGAAAAAATCAACCATCGTTGTGTACTATGCAAAATAGGGTATTAGGTGCCCCAAAACTCAAGGAATGTTAGTTTTATGTTACAATATGCGACATAGAAAATAAAAAATGCATTTGGATATCATGAAATCCACCAAAAAAATCATAGAAGAGCTAAAATTGGCTAAAAAACAGGATTTGATAATTTTTGTAATTTGGTCATAACTTACAACTTTAATATTTATTTCTCCCTAGAAGCATCAGGACATGTTAAGGACTACTAAAAATAGTTCTCTAGCATTGTAAACCTCATAAACATGAATTCTAGAGTGGTATAGCTGCAAAAAGTTTAAAAAAGCCAAAAACAGGACCCGTTTTTTCACACAGTTTAGGTTGTGAAATGTTGTGCAAGGACAATGTTAAAGATGGAATTGATATTCCAAAAAAATGTCGAGTTTTTTTCAGCTCATGAGACAACTTTCTAGATAGATAGCACCTCAAAATCCATTTTGAAACTCTTGACATAATTCAAGGAAAATGGTCACTTAACAGGACATAAAAGTGTCCCAAGACATAAAAGTGTCCCATTACCAACCTAGTGTTAATGACAAATGATCTTAATGAAAAATTCTTTAAATCAATGAGAAACCATGGTCGTACTAGTGTGTGAATATTTAGCTTAGAAGAAAATGTGGACAAATGAAATATGGAAAGAACACTAATGTATTTCTTGCACATACTAGCATGATATTCAATGAGTATATATGTATGCGTGGTGAGAGAGCTGTGTTGTTTCTTTGAATGGTATAAGCAAACACATATAGGAGTTTGGCAGAATTTGGTATAACAATGTTAGTATAATCAACTAGTATAAGTAGTAAGATATGGATGAATTAAGATATTTGATTGATTATCCACGAAGGTAGGTATTGGAAAATTTGAGAGAACATGGTTAGTATAATATCACTAAAGCTTTTAAAATGAGTTTGCAAAATAAAGTACGGAGATGACTTATCTGACTGCCTTGCATTATGGTCTGCATAGGTTTTTGTGAATCCTTACACGAGTTAGAGAAATGTAACAAAAACAAACGAGGATCATGATAACAATCATTTTATTAAGGTCAATCAAGATAGAGACTTATATTTCCAAAAAAAATTGTGCTAAACATAATAAAGGTAATGGTGTTGACTAGTGATAGAAAATTAGCAACCAGTAAAATATAACAATGAGCCATTTGAAGAGGACAAAAGAAATAAAATCTTCATTGTTTTATAAGTGCAAAAATTTTTAAAACCACTTATGAATGCATGAAATTTGACAACCTCAATTGATAAACGGAATCACAAAGAAGATCATATGGTATAGCCTAGCTATAATTGGATGAATTTGCAAAAAGAGCCTTAGTATTACACGAACTCGTGCCCTCTGAAGCACCTTCCAAGGTTATTTTTAGACAAAGGTAGGAGTATTTGTAGACATCAGTAGATAAAATTTTGTAATGGTGTGTGCTAATTAAAGGCATTCACCAACTGAAAATATAATGCAAATGAGATTTCTAAAAAGAGTAAAGGATGCAAGAATCATGTGCTACCAGAGATGATGACAATTGACAGTAATCTAAGATACGATTTATGAATCAGCTCATATCAAAGACGATAGAGATGTTACGATATCCTTAAAGAAGTTGTGCTAGCAGAGGGGAGCCTCTATAGGCTTATTATAATAAAATAAAATTAGTGTACAGCGTAGGGTGGAGAAAAATAGAGCTAGGGGAGGAGTTACAAGGTTACTTGGTGTCAATGGTGGATGGGTGGCCGAGGAGGTATTCAGTGAGGCCAATTAAAATGGAGTTTAGTGTGTGGACAAAGTTTTGCACGTCCCATAAGTTGAATGCATAGCTTTCAGAAATGATTTTCCAGGCGGTCATAGTCGCGTACAAGTTGGGTAAGCTCATTATACAAGGATTGTCTAGTGTTGGGGATGAGGGATGCGTCATTGGATGGAGCAAAGACATAGGTATTGGTGGAAGATTGAGAATCCATGCGAGACGAAATTTGCAAATTGAACCGATGGAGAAGTGGTCGATGGTGCCCGTAGAACTTGCACATATGGAGTATAGTAAATGTAATGAAATGGGGTATGGTAAATGTCTTGTAAAAGCAAAGATGGCCTTTGAGACCAAGCTCTTATAATCCTTGTGGATCCAATCCAATGTCTGTGGGAAAACCGCTTGTCAACTAGATGGGAGTAAACCAAGCACTTCGACTTGAGAAAGTATTATGTCGGTCACTACAAAGCTTTGTTGAGGTCCACTACTCAAGAGCTTTGTCAATGTTTGCCACTGCATGTGGTCGTGGGAGAGGGAAGAGAGAGAGAGAGAGAGAGAGAGAGAGAGAGAGAGAGAGAGAGAGAGAGAGAGAGAGAGAGAGTTCTATTATCATCCTAGAAGGTCAAATATGACCTATGGGACCAAATGAGCATGTCTCTTGGTGTGAGTGGAGGTCATAAGTGACTCTCAATCCTCAAAAATGGTTGAAATGAGCGTCATAATAGAGAGTCCACATCGTGGTTGGGAGAAGAAGGTATGTAGTGAGAGCTCATGACTGAATATATGCCAAACAGAGGGCCTAATGTGGTCAAAATCCGAGCACTCAAGTAGTGTGTGTTACTCACTCTCTCCCACTTGACAAGAGCATAAGGTGCAAAGTCAATGAGACTCCTAGCCAATGGCCCAACGTCCTCTCCTTGCAACATAGAGAATGGGATCTATGATGAATGGAGGCAATGGTGCGGATTGCACTCAATGAGATGGGCTCAAGGATGTAGGGATGGGTTCGGTTACCTTGTTCAAATAAGAAGAGAGATTTGTAGTTTGAGGCAATGTGTGTGGGGTAATGGCTGAAGCGAGAACCTTTAGAGTTCTCCCAAGCCGTGATACATTGGCATTGTAAGAAGGCCTCATTAACTTGGGAGTTGATCGATGCATCCTTGACCAAGTGACATCATCCCATCTTCCAAACCATTTCTTGATGTCAAGCATCCACCCCAAACTTAGTATTTTGCTCTTGCATGTCTTTTGGACCTTTTGACTTGCTTCATATGGGATTCTAGGAAGTTGATACAAAGGGCTACGTTGTGTCTTAAGCATGTACTCCACAACCCTTTGCATGCCCAAGACTTCAATGGGAAGGGATCCGGACTCAAGAAGTAAGAGCATGTAGGGTGTTTGTGTCTTGACTTGAAGAAAGTTGGTGAGAATATGCTTTTGGACATTCTTAAACTCTTTCCAAGTAGACTTCCTGATGCTACCACCCCACACCTCCACCCCATAAAGAAGCATCGATGGCACCAATGTGTCAAAGAGGTACTTTTTGATAGCCCAACACTTGATCTCTCCAGCATTTCACATGTTCTCAAATGCATAATAAGCCCTCTTTTCGGCTTCCAAGTGATGCATTGCACAATCCTTCCATTTATGATTGGATGGAACCTTAAGGCCAAGGTACTTGAAGCTATCTACCACTTCAAGTTTCTCATTGTTGTATACAATGCATGGATTTTTGTCATTGAGGGTCTTTACAAGCATAACCTTGGTTTTGGATCCATTCACGATTAGCCCGCTATGTAGGCAAAAGCGTTCCAAGACACATAAGATTTTGTGCATCTTCTAAGGTATGTGCCAAGAGCACTACATCGTCCGCATAAAGTAAAAGCATGATCACCGCATTTCTAATCTTAACCTCTTCTATGCCTTCTTGTTGCATAAAATCAAGAACCATGCATTCCAATTCATCAACAATGAGTAGCCTAAAGAGGGTTGGGGAAAGTGGGCATCCTTGTTTGACACCAATGGTGCTTGCAGAAAATTCTGAATTCCATGAATTTCATCTCCCGTACGTAGTCGACATAACACGTTTTGGTAGATGCGAAAGACTGCATGCATAAATTCTCTCGGCACCTGAAGGCTTTGCATACGTCTACAAAGATTTCCTCGTGGTACCATGTGACAAACTTTCTTGAAATCCACAAAGCAAGAATAAAACTTTAATCATTTCAATCGAGACGCTTCCATAAGAACTCCAGGAGTAATAAGGTGATCAATAGTGCTATGACGCTTTCAAAAACCTACTTGGCCTAGCGCATGTTTTTTGTTCTTTTTAGCCCATTCACTTATCTTCATCTCCATGATACATCCAAATAATGTTGCCACCATTATAGTGCGATAGTTGTTCACATTGTTTACATCTCCTCTTTTATGCAAAGGTTTGATCCAATTTGCACTCCAATCATCAGGCATGCCATGCTGAAGTACAAGGTTAAACATATCGCGTATCCAATATCGTGTTTACTTGCTTGTCCATTTAATCATTTCAGCCTTGACACCTTGAAAGTCCCCTACCTTGCGAGTAGTAAGTCTCTCAAGCGCGTGGCATACATCTTCAATGGTAAAGAAGGGAGGCATAAACGGAAGGGAGCTACAACACTCCATCTTAACAACATAAGGTTTCTCATAGAGGTTCTTGCAATGATCTCAACATGCTTGCCCTTTAGATTTTGCCAAAACTTGCCACATGCATGTGCCTTCAGGCTCTTGGCTAAAAGAAGTTGTTTTTTGACTTCCCACCTTCTCCTCTTTTTTTGAACAAGTGCTTTGTATGTGTGTGAACGTTCCAAGTAAACTTTCTTGTCTTTGCTTGCATCCAACCTTAGCAAGTGTTTTCGGGCTTGACTATATTCGATGTCAAACCATTTCTTCTTGGTGCTACCCTTCTTAGACCCTTGCATTCTAAAGTTGGGCTCTCTTGATGCTCTGTCATTCTTAACATTTGGTCCACCATATTAGCATATATAAGTGCTTGTTTGAAGTTTAAACATAGGTACGAATGATTCACATCATGATTGGAGGCTACATGCTTGGGTCTTTTACCACACTTGAGGTCAATACATGTAACATCCTATGATATGATTCCAGATTCCATTCACCAATTGTAAAGATTTATATGCATTCTAGAGTGGCTTCCAAAAACAACATATAGTCAATCATGCTATCACCTTGTGATTTCTACATATAAATTCATTGGTGCCTTGCCATAGAGATACACCATTTGCAATGAGAATTCCGGTACTATTGCACATATGTAAAAGTGACTTTCCATAATAATCCAGTTCTTTTGCATCATTAGAACTTCTTGAGACATGCAGCATGTTGACTTGTTGTGTGTCATATTGTAACGTATTTGTGCGAGCATTCATGTCTTTAAAGACGATGACTTCACCTTGGTCCTTGTAATGAGCAATGTCTTCGTCTAGTTCAACAAAGGGATGATCTCTCACTACAAGAGGCTATTAATATTAGCGACGCTCACACAGCGATGCTTTAAAAAAAATTTCCCGGCATCACTATGAGCGTCGCAAATTTACAAAGAAATTTGCGACGCTCATAGCGACGCCGGCTGGGCTAAAAAAATAACCTAGCGTGCCCAAAAACTCAGATCTCAGATCTGAGTTTTTCGGCGCCCTCAAGTGTTGAGATGTAGAGAGAAAGAGAGAGAGACGAGACAAGAGACACACCATATACGCTCCCAAAGACTGATTCATATTGAGGACAAGATACAAATATATAGGTGAGACCAAGTTGAGTAGAGTGAGCCATATATAGCTCCAACACCCCCACTCAAACAAAGGTCTTTAGCTTTGGATGAAAAAACCCTTGGGGAGTTCAAGGGAAAAACCGAAGCCCCTATACAATGTGAAAATATGAACCAGCGATGATGATGTGAAAGTGAATTGTGCATCTATGTACAAATATTCAAGTGACTTAGAGATCACAATGTGCAAATGTGGAGTGTGCATAGTGCATGGTACCTAAAAGATTACAATGTCATATGTACAAATCTATTACAATAGCAAAGAAGCTAATCTAGAAAGAGTGAGGTCGAAGAAACTCCAAGCTCCGAGCGCAAGAGGATGAAACGTGACTCGTTGAGGCCTTTGGTCAAAATGTCTGCAATCATCTGGTCACTTGGACAGTATTCAACCATAATGGTTCCTTTGCGTACTTCATACCTGACATAATGATAATGGACAGCAATGTGTTTTGACTTATTATGTTGAACATAGTCTTTTGCAAGACTAATAGCACTTTGGTTGTCACACCGCAAGGGTGTGCTAGAAAGAGGAGAGTGACCAATATCAACCAGCATTTGTCGAAGCCAAATCAACTCACGAGCTGCAAGTGATGCCGCAACATATTCTGACTCAGTCGTAGAAACTGCAACACAACGTTGTTTCTTGCTAGTCCAAGAAACAAGACAACCATTTATAAAGAAGCAATTTCCACTAGTAGATTGCATAGATAAATGTGAGCTTGCCCAGTCTGCATCTGTGTAACCCAAAAGAGAAAGAGATTGCAAAGAATCCGATGTGAGTTGTCGTCGATAGACTAAACCAAAATCTGTAGTGTCTTTCAAGTATTTCAACACACGCTTTGCAGTAGACCAATGCTTAAGAGAAGGACATGCAAGATGTTGTCCAAGATAATTAGCAGCAAACAGAATATCAGGACGAGTGTTCATGCCAACAAATTGAAGACATCCAATCAAGTTAGCATAAGGTTGATTTGTGACAAGTTGACCGCCATTGTCAGAAGTGTTCTTCGTAGAGCTTGCAAGACAAGGTGTGTTGGCTGAATGTGCAGATTCCATACCAAATTTTTGAATAGTATCTGCAATAAACTTTGACTGTCGAAGGAATAAAATACCTTTTGTACGGTTGCGTTGGATTTGAATGCCAAGACACGAGTGAATCTCTCCAAGATCCACCATATCAAATGCAAAAGACAATAACTTTTTCACTTGCTGAAGAAATCCCAAATCATTGGAAACAAGGATGGTATCATCCACATAAAGAGCAAGAATCACAAAACTGCTACCTTGGCGTTTTATGTATAAGTTGGGGTCTGACGAGCAAGAGATGAATCCTTTAGAGGTGAGAAAAAGATCAAATTTTGTATACCAGGCTCGCGAAGCTTTTTTGAGACCATATAGTGCCTTATGGAGTTGAGCAACAAGGTCTTCTTTACCTGGAATAACAAACCCTTCTGGTTGTGGAATAACCTTTTGCAGCTAAACGCGCTTTGAACTTGTCAAAAGATCCATCTGCTTTTACTTTTGTCTTATACACCACTTACATTTAATAGTTGTACGACCAGGAGGTAATTCAGTTAGTATCCATGTACCTTTAGAGATAAGAGAATCGTACTCTGCTTCCATAGCCTCTTGCCATTGATCCTTTTGTGGTGAAGAGATAGCTTCATCATAAGTAATGGGATCTTCGAAAGTAGAAAAAGCATTATCAGCAATATCATCATCATAAACATGACATGAGCCATGTTCAAAATCAATAGGCAGATCAACAAAAATATCAATATCATCATTGGCGACATTCGGAATGGATGGTTGTGAAGAGGAAAGTTGCTCTATAGGAAGAGTTTCATCTTCTGAAAGAAATGGAAAAGCTTGAAGCAATGATTTAGTATCATCAGAATCATCCATGGACCATGAGCCTCCCATAAGCTGTTCGTTAAAAGTAGCATCACGATTCACAATTACTTTCTTGGAGGAAGGGTCATAGAATTTGTAGCCTTTGGAAGTGTCAGAATATCCAATAAAAATAACTTTAAGACCAGGAGCATCAAGCTTTGTTCGTGTTTCTTTGGGAACATGAATATAAGCAATACATCCAAAGGTTCGAAAATGAGATACAGAAGGAATGTCACCTGTCCATGCTGTGATGGGTATCTTACCAGAGGGTGCAGTAGTAGGAAGATGATTCTGAATAAATACTGCTGTCAAAGTAGCTTCAGCCCAAAAAACACGAGATAAGCCAGAATGAATCAGCATACATCTTACAGCATTGAGAATAGTGCGATTCTTTCGTTCAGCAACACCATTCTGTTGAGGCAAATATGGAATAGTTTGTTCATGATGAATTCCATTGTCAGCACAGTAACTCACAAACTCTCGAGAAACATATTCGCCTCCATTGTCACTACGAAGCTTCTTAAGGCGACGACCAGTTTGAAGTTCCGCAGCCTTGTGGAACTGTTTGAAAACAAATAAGGCTTCAGATTTTTGTCTAAGTAGAAATACAGTCGTATACCTTGAGAAATCATCAATGAAAGTAATGAAGTAGAGATATTGTGATCTCGAAGAAGGTAGAGGTCCACATATATCCGTATGAACAAGATCCAATATGTCATGAGAATGAGTTGTATTTGAAAGAGGAAAGGGTTTGCGATTGTGTTTCCCAAGAGCACAAAATTCACAAATTCCCATATGAGGATGGGCTTTAAGATCCATGCCATGAACAAGATCACGACGTTGAAGATCAAGGAGTTTTGAGAAATCAGCATGAACAAAACGGTGATGCCATACTTTGTAATCATGATCACCTGGAGCAGTGACAACATTTGCTACAGCATCGTTGAGAGAGAGTTCAAACAAATTACCATTTCGAGGAGCAGTGGCTATAGTCTGTCCATCTTTCTCAATTCGGCATTTGGTATGATCAAATCCAACAAACAGACCAAGATCAACAAGTCTAGCAACTGAAAGAAGATTACGTTGAAGATCTGGTACATGTAATACTCCTCGCAAAATTCGAGTGGAAGAAGATAAGGTACCAAGATATAAGTCTCCAATACCCTTTACTTGACAAGTAGTATCATCAGCAAGATAAACAACACGTTGAACTGGCAGTGGATGATAGTTATGGAGCCACTTAGTCTGATATGTCATATTTCCTGTAGCACCAGAATCGACAATAAAAAGTGATCCATCGCGTACATGAAGTATTCTGTCTGGAGCAACTGAACATAGGACGCAGCTTGTTTCTGGTACAATGTTGTTTCGATGTTCAATAGCATATGCTCTATTCCGATCTATGTCGAATCGACGTTTATAACACATATGAGTGGGATGATCAGATCGTCCACAATATTCACAAGAACAAGAAGAAGAGTCTCTAGATAAACGTGGTTGTTTTGTGGTAATATTGTGTTCTTCATCATATTGACGTGCCCAACAATCATCTTCAGTATAGCCATTTCTGTTGCAGTAAGAACATTGCTTATTAGGAAATTTGAGACGAGAGAAAATATTACCGCGACGGCCACCTCTGCGGTTTCCTCGTTGAAATGGACGCCTTCGAGCATAAAAAGCCCGTTCCATCTGTTGTGACTCAATCTCCTCGTGTGAAATCATAGCTGTATCATGACTAGCATTACGACGTTCTTGACGTTGAGAGTATTCAATTAAAGACATGCAAGCTTGGTCAAAATCAAGACCATCTTTATTAGAGAGAATAGTAACAATGTTATCATAAGAAGAGTCCTTCACCGTATCAAGGAGAAGTGTAATCAGTTGCTTTTGTGGAACAGGATCACCGGCAACAGCAAGTTGATTAATAATAGATTTGAAAGATTCAATATGTCCCGTCATGGCAGTACCAACTTCATATTGTAACTTGTTAAGCAACCCTCTCAAATAAAGTATTTCTGTGACAGATTTCTTCTGAAAGTTTGCAATAAGGTACTTCCATACGTCGTGGGAAGTAGGCAGAACGTACATATCAAGCAAAAGGGAATCAGTAAGAGCAGAAAGAATATACGGACGAGCTGCTTTATCACGTCGTTGCCAATCCGTATAGGCAACATTCCAATCTTCAAATATAGGTCCTTCAGTGATAAGCACGTTATCATTATCCGTATCAACAGGCTGAGGCGGACAAACACGATTTCCAAGAACAACATCGGAGAGTTCATCGCCTTCAAGAATTAACAACATCTTTGCTTTCCAGCCTGGAAAACCTTGACCTTGGAAAGGAGGAACAGAACGCTGGCCAGAAGGAAAGCCGTTGACGAGAATATTCATAGCCATATCTTGTTGCGAGAAGACGTATAAGATAAGATCGCAGAATTTGCACACCATATATGGTGAAGGCCGCAATTGAGAATGAGAGAGATATGAGGACTGCGTTCTGTCAACGATAAATTTAAGAAGGATGCTCAAGGAACTTCCAAAGATGTGAGAGACGTCACCCAAAAAGGGCAGGGTAAAGGAGACGTTAATAATAAACGATTCCTCAAAATAGAGTGGCGTGAGACGCAAGATTGACGGCCACAATACAAATAGCAAAAAGCTAAATCTTCTCGAAAAAGTTAACGCCAAAATAAGAAAAACGATTGCGGACCCTTCACGAAGAAGTAGGACGAAGAAAGCTGCGTCAAGCTCAATTGCAGTAAAAACAACATAACTTTCTGCTGCGAACTCCGATTGACGCAAACCTAGAACTCAAATCAAAGAGCTCGAGGAGACGAACAAGTTTTGGATGAAAAGTGCCATTGCGCTATGCTCCATAGCGCTTTTCCCGTTTCTCCAAATTTTGAGCAGAACAGCAAGAAAAATTGAGATGAAGTTCAGGGTGTCATCAACAAGAAAACGTAATCAATGATTAGATTGATTAGCAATAAACGTCGCACAAAACACTAATCATATTCTTCTTAACACAAAACAACTACAATTAACAAGAATCAATGCTCAAAAATAAAATTTGTAGCAATTTTTGAATCTTACATGCAAATCGCATACACATACTGTTTTGTCACCATGAATTGAATCGGCGCATGATCGTTACTGCTCTGATACCATGTTGAGATGTAGAGAGAAAGAGAGAGAGACGAGACAAGAGACACACCATATACGCTCCCAAAGACTGATGCATATTGAGGACAAGATACAAATATATAGGAGAGACCAAGTTGAGTAGAGTGAGCCATATATAGCTCCAACATCAAGCAAGGAGCAGGTAACGCTCTTCCTCTCTCTCTCTCTCGCTCTCTTTTTCTTCTCCACACACACACACACACACGAGGAGAGGAAGGAGAGCCAGGTATGCTCCTTCCCTCTCCTCATTCTCGTGTTCCCTTTCCCTCTTTCTCTCTCCCTCTCTCTCTCTCTCACACACACACATACACACACACACATAGTGTTTTTGAGAGAGAGAGAGAGAGTACAAACATAAACAAAAACGCACACACACATACATAAACAAAGAATGCACACACACATTGAGAGAGGAAAAGAGAGAGAGAGCATGCATAAACAAAAAACGCACGCATTGAGAGAGGAAAAGAGAGAGAGAACATGCATAAACAAAAAACGCACACATTGAGAGAGGAAAAGAGAGAAAACATGCATACGATCCAAAAAAACGCACACACATTGAGAGAGAAAGAGAGAGAAACTAATTTAGCGTCGTAGGAAACTAATTAAAATTAAAAGACCTAAAGATCTAGCCGACGAGGAGTTGAACTCAAGACCTATTATTCAAGAGGGAAACGGTATAATCAATCTATCATACTTGGCATGGGTGATAGAAAGGTTATACCATTTATCTCTTTTTATTGGCACACACATCCACACACGCGCACACACACAAGAAGAAGAGAGGTATAACGTCGTAGGAAACTATCCTAAAAGACGTTAAAGATTAGGTTAGATGTAGACTTACGTTAAATTAGATTTAGGTTTATTTAAGTTAAATTAGATTAGATTTAGGTTTATTTTTAACTAGATTTACGTTTATTTACGCTAGATTTAGATTTACATTATATTATATTAGATTTAGGTCTCCATAGACTGCGATGCCTGCATGAAGCGGGTGAAGAAAGCCCTCAATGGAATATAGGGTATTGCTGCCTTCACTCATGGTGGGCTCCGTCGATCCAAAAGTACTGGTGAAATGTCTTCAGAAGATAGGGAAGAAGGTGGATCTTCAGGGCGGCAAGAGTCACTACATCCCCGACACAATGACCATCTAGACAACCTCTAGTCATTCAACAGCAACTTCAAAGTTAGTAACAAGAGCAAGAACGATCTAAAGGGCCAATTGGTGTCGTCGGATGTGGATGGAGATGAGGCAGCGTCACCGCCGGAAGTTAACTCTCACATCTTTAGTGATGAGAATGCCAACTCTTGCGGAGTTATGTGTTAAATCAGTTTTAAGGTTCTTATAATCCCTGTTAGTTTAGTTCTTTGTTTTTAATATAACATAATTTACGTTAGATTTAGATTTATGTTATATTAGATTAGACTTAGGTTTATTTAGGTTTACCCACACACACACACACACACACACACAAGAAGAAGAGAGTTTTAACGTCGTAGGAAACTATCCCAAAAGACGTTAAAGATTAGGTTAGATGTAGACTTACGTTAAATTAGATTTAGGTTTATTTTTAGTTAGATTTATGTTTATTTAGATTTACGCTTATTTATGTTAGATCGAGTCCACGCAAGAATTACTTACAGTTTAGGGTTTAGAGTTAGACGAACAGTGAAAAGATCTACTGTGAAAAGATGTTAGGATGCTGTGAAGTGCTACAGCTAGGGAAGAGGCAAAGGGGTTTTGTCCACTACATGCAGTATCATGTAGACGTGGGTGTGTAGATTTCTTGTACCCACAAATATAGGTATTGACCAATAAAGACGAGATTATAACCCGGTGGTTCTGATCTCCGTGCACCTCTAGACCGAGGTGTGCGGGGATTGGACATGACTAGAGAATGTGAGGTAAAGAGAGAGAGAGAGAGAGAGAGAGAGAGAGAGAGAGAGAGAGAGAGAGAGAGAGAGAGAGAGAGATAAGACGAAGAATGCCAATAGAATACTAAATTTGTTGTCCAGGTTATAAGATTTTTATCCTCATTATGAGTAGTGATGAGGATGTGGGACCGTCCAACCGAAACACCTATCTCTCAACGAGGGTCTTATGTCCTTGTAATCAATGCAAGCATGCTGTGCGACGGACAAGACGTGTTTCTTTGCAGCACGTTCGCGAATTTGGCGAGTTCGATCCATCTATTATAGATCGAGTTGTTGCCAATTATAACTTGTCGAACTCTGACGCTGGCCAATAAGCAGCAATCTTGCAACCCAATAGACGTGTTCGCAGGCGCTTTGGTCAAGCAGCATATGTGACGCCACAAGATGTAGCCTCTGACAGCTCGGGGGATGATCATGCAGAGCACATTCCCAACGAGGCAATGTTTGAGCCCGAGATTGATGAAATGATCGAGATGATCATGGATTCAGAAAGGCTTATCTATGATGATATGAAAAGTGAAGCCGATACGCCATTGTATAATGGAGCACGTATGTCTAGATTGAAAGCACTCCTGGTTCTTCTCAACATGCAGGCAAAGTTTGGATGGAGTGACACTAGCGTCACAGCGCTTTTCAGGTGATCTATTACAATTAGTTTACTTTAATGAAACTCTAAATGTATAATGATCTAATAGATTTTTACACGACTGTATCATATTTTTATGTTGTGTAGATTGCTTAAAGAGCACATACTACCAGCTCACAATGTGATGCCAGATTCCCGAGATGAAGCAAGAAAGATTTTGCGAAACTTGGGGATGGATTACAATTCTATCCACGCTTGTCCTAATGACTGCATTCTTTTCAGAGGGGAATACATAGACATGGAGAAGTGTCCGAAATGTGATTCCGAAAGATATCGAGTAGATCTCCACGGGACAAAAATTCCACAAAAGGTTTTGCGACATTTTCCTCTGCTTCCTCGCATCAAGCATTTCTTCGAATGTAAGTCCATGGCCGCCCTAGCATCATGGCATGAGGAGAATAAATCTTCGGATGGTGTGCTACGAATTCCTGCAGATTGCGCAGCCTGGAAACATATAGATGGAACATGGTCGGATTTTGCTAGGGAAGCTTGAAATTTGCGCTTAGGCCTGGCTATGGATGGCATAAATCCATTTGGTCAAAGATCAACATCTTACAGTGTATGGCCCGTTGTCATCGTCAACTACAACATTCCCCAGGGGCACCTATGGCTAAGCTTGATTGTGCCAGGGCGATATAAAGTGGGGAATATGGATGTGTATCTTTGTCCACTATTGGAAGAGCTACAACAATTGTGGATTGGCATAGAGGTGGTGAATATGAGCCAACACACAGGACGATGGAATGCTTTGATCAGAGGCATTCTAATGTGGACCATGCATGACTATCCCGGGCTAACAGAATGCTCAGGTGATCTATTGACACTCCTCACTTAGACACTGTAAATCTTGTTTTTTCCCATAGTTGATCTATTATCATGTGTATACATGCAGGGCTTCAAACAAGCGGATACAGAGCATGTGTCACATGTGGACCTAGACTGAATGCACGTAGGGCACCCTCACTGAAGAAGCAAATCTACGAAGGTCATCAAGCATATCTTCCAGAGAATCATGTGTTACGCGACGGCTTTTTGGGAAGAGAGCCACCAAGGATGTCTGCACAAGCATGGTTAGAGCAGAAGGAGATGTGCGATGATGGATTGCCTCCAGGGATGAAGAGACTATCTCTATGGTACGAGTTACCATACTGGCCCCGACTCATGATCAATCACTTGCTCGATCCAATGCACATATTCAAGAATGTGGGTAATCTACTATGGGACCATCTAACCGGCAAGAAAGATACTTTGGGAGCCAGAGTTGACCTTAGAAATGTGGATCGTATGGAGAAATATTGGCCGCAAACAGCGTCTGATGGATCGATAAAACTCCCGAAAGCACCATGGATTTTCACAGGAGCCCAAGAACGCAAAGTAAAAGAGACCATTCGATCTTTGCGGACCCCCACTGGCGTAATGCACTCGCTCCGAACGTGTTTTACTAAAGAAGGAAAGCTTACCGGTTTGAAGTCACACGATTGGCATAAAATGTGTCAGGTACGTTCATAGTGGACTTTAATATCATTGCATAAAATGTGGACTTTAATATCATTGCTGCACATACTGTACAGTTTATTTTACCGGTTGCCATTGAGGGATGTTTGTCTCTCGACATCCGTAACACAATCTACAAACTTGCAAAGCTGGTGCAATGGATCTCACAAAAAGAGATCAACGTAGACTCCATACCATTCGCCAAACTAAATGCTGCGGAGCTTGTGTGCATGTTTGAGAAACATTTTCCTACTACCATGCTAACCATTCCGGTGCATCTTCTTGTTCACATAGTTGATGAGGTGGAAATAGCTGGCACAGTTCATTCCAGATGGATGTTCTTCTTAGAACGTTTCATGAAAACGCTTAAGGGATATGTGCGTCAAAAGGCACGTCCGGAGGGTAGCATGGCAGAAGGTTGGTTGGTATCAGAGTCCCTAGTGTACATTGGAGAGTGGCTAGACAGATTTGATAAAGCCCGGGACACGCTATGGCGAACCATAGATGATGAGCGCATATCTGGGATTGTCATGTGCAATCTCGGTGTTGAGAAGAAGATGACGGAAGATCTAGAGGCTAAAATCAACCGATTTTGCATGCTTCACAATCCAGTGATGCAAAAGTGGATTTCACAATATGAGGATGCAAAGCAAGAGCGACAAAGGGAACGAATCGAGTGGAGACGGGGAAGACGACCACCAATGCACTATCCAGCGGTTCTGGAGAGCCTACCAACCTTCATGAGCTTAAGATGGTTGCACAACCAATTGAAAAGCGCACAACAATGCGGTGACGAAGTGACTGAGGAAGAGTGGGAGTACTCTCGGGGTTACGCGACCAAGGTAAGTTTGCAATGTACGACTAGCAAGTGACTTTATTTATAAACGTTTGAACGGCCACTCATAATCTTTGTTCGTTGTAGTATAAGTCATACACAGCAGCATGGTGTAAAGGACGACATTTTAGGGTGGAACGAATCGACAAAAAGCGTTTTACTCAAGATTGTGGAATCATGGCAAAATTTGAACAATCTAGTCGACGACGTTCCTCTGATGCAGATCCTGTGGTGGCGGAACTCACTTACTTCGGCACGCTGCAAGAGATTTTGAGGATCGATTACAGAGGATTTTTTGTCGACTTGTTCGACGTGCAATGGTTCAAGATAATCATGGAGGGTCGCAACGCTACTGTGCGTAGAGGAGAGTCTGGTTTTCTTGAGGTGGATTCTACTAAGAAATGGACTGACCTAAGAGACACTTTCATACTACCCGAGCATTGTGAACAAGTAAGTATGTAAATAGTTAACATCCCCCTTTTACAAGTTATGTGCTTGAAAGCTCTCATGTAAGTTATGTGGCTCTGGCAGGTAATATTTCATCCTACAAAGTCTACATCAAATTGGTGGTACGTCATAGAGGTAGCCCCTCGTAGTGCAAGGACGTATGAAGGCTCCCATGTGCCAATCACAACGGCATCAATGGAGGAGATCAGAGAAGATGCTCAATCAGAAGCCGTTGCAGTGGTGCCAGACGAGCATCAAGATGCTACTACTCTATATGGGGTGCATGCAGAGGAGCTACAAAATGAAACAGAGGATATGTGTTTAAACGGAGAGCTCTATATAGATATAGGAAGTTATGCTGAGTTATGCGAGGATGAGAGAGAGATCTCTTAAAGCCACAAATATTGTATTTGAACAATTTTGCTCCGTGTTGTAAAAGCTCTGGCTCTCTATGTACCTTCCATGGTGTATAACGCTCTTTTCTACTCGCGCTGACATCTTTTGATTGAAAATTTTGAGTTTTCGACTTGCCTCTTCTATCACTCAATTCATTGCGTCATTGTATTTATATGCGTCATTACGTCATTGTATTTAATGGTCTTTGCGTCATTGTCTACTCTATTCATTCAATATTAAGTTTAAATATTCGTGTGTTTAATGCAGGTATGGATGATGAGGAGTTTCTTTCTTCTTTGTCACCGCAACAGAGACAGTGGTACGTGGAGCGTCATCGCTCTGGCGCATCATCGCGCGTTCCTACTCCATCCGCATCTCCCTCTCTTTCGGAGCATTTGGCACGCTCCGAAGCTTCGGCGTCGACGAGACGAGCTTCACACTCGTCTAGACACCGGCGCTCTAGTGGTGGCGGTGGCGGTTGTTGTGGGGATTCCGCCACCGATGCCTCCACACCGCCTCGTGTTCGACGAGGCTCTTTACCCTCCCCTTCTTTGCCTGCCCCCACACTAGCCACAGCATCGCCATCTACGCCGGGTTTTGCACGGCTGACTGTTCCTAGAAGCTACACACCTCTATCTACTCCTCCAGGAGCCACCCCACTCGACACTCCTCTCTTCGGGGCCCAGACGCTGGTGGAGACACCTGACGTCCGTACCCCCATCGACACGCCGCTAGAGACCCCTACCGGGACACCCAGGTTCACGCGTCACTGGCCAAAGGGCTTGTCTTACTCCGTCGACTTCAGCGGCGGCATCATCATGGATGATGACGGCAAGAAGGTGATCTCCCGCATGCGTGGTCTTTGCTCTCAGTTGTTTAGACACTACATACTAAACAAATGGACTGAAGTACCAAGTGATTTAAAAAACAGAGTCATCAGCATACTTCATGATGAGTTTCCCGTTCCAACACGGGATCAGCGCTTCAATGAAGACCTGATGAAGATTCGAATGCGCAAATACTGCAAACACAAGCGTTCCGAAGTGCAAAAAGCAATCAAGAATGGGTGGAACAGGCCAGATTGGCTGGCCAAAGAAGATTGGAAGAATGCGAAGAAAGCAGCGCGTGAGAATCCCGACAAGTGGAAGCAACAAAAGGATGCAGCCAGAGCGCGAGTAGAGGCAGGGAGCTCGCACCACTTGGGGAGCGGTGGATGGGCATCATTTGAGGCTGATTTTGTAAGTGTTTTCGCATTGCTCTTTATGTTCGATAGTTTAGGGTTTATGAGTTTTTTAATTCTAACATAATGAAATCTTTGTATGTTTTGACAGTGGTCGATGACAGGACGTGATCCCACACCGTACGAGCGCGAGTACGCAAGCAGGAAGGGCTTAAACGCCCTGATGGACATTCTCAGTTCTCGCGGCGGCATGGTTAGTATTAGGGTTTACTCTTTTCTATTTTTTGTATTGTTTTATAAATGTCGTTATATGTTTATACATACTGAAAGCTGTCTTATTGTCTTTTTTTGCAGAATCCGACAGATACGCTGCTTGGACGCGATGAGACGTCTGACTAGACGACGTCAGTTTAGCCGTAGCTAGATAGCATTAGTTTAGGGTTTCTCATAGCTTATGTATCATGAGACGGATTTTATACGTCTTTTTGAACCATGTATATTATTACATTTGTCATCGCAGTTCATTTTGCCAATCAATTCTTTATGCCTATGATGTTGTACAATTGTCATTATTACATTTGCCAATCAATTCATTTTGCCTATGATGTGTACACTTGTCAATTTTGCAAACAATGCGTCTTGTGGGTGACTATTTTGGGTCTATTATCTACCCTTGCACTTTTTTAAAAAAGTGAATCAAGTACAATATGGTTGATGGGTGGCAGGGCATTCAATGCCCTGCCACCAAAAAAAAATTCTCTCGGGCGTCGCTATAACCGTCGCTATTTATGGCTCTGTAGCGTCGCTATGAGCGTCGCTATAGTCTTCTGTGTAAACGTCACTATAACCGTCGCAATGAGCGTCGCTATATAGAGACGCTCATAGCGACGGTTATAGCGACGCATATAGCGACGCATATAGCGACGCTCGTAGCGACGGTTTTAGTGACGCCGGGGGTTATAAAAACCCAGTGTATTTCCGTCGCTAACAGCGTCACAAGAGCACACAACCTCTTGTAGTGTCTATCCATATCCAAGCGAGCATAAAAGTTGGAGTCATAGTGAGGAATGTAGAAAACAGCCACAAACATGATGACCATTTGGTGAGCTGATTTTCAGCCATAAGTAGCATTTATAGCTATCTTCTTTGACAATGGAAACATCTTTCAAACCCTTTTTTATCATACATGCTACGCCTCCTTGGCCTTTACTTTTCTTTGCATTTTTGGACCAC
This sequence comes from Adiantum capillus-veneris, assembly GCF_014529385.1. Classification (NCBI taxonomy): domain Eukaryota; kingdom Viridiplantae; phylum Streptophyta; class Polypodiopsida; order Polypodiales; family Pteridaceae; genus Adiantum; species Adiantum capillus-veneris. The sequence goes on along the minus strand of NC_140942.1, from coordinate 51,616,008 downwards.
ATCAAAGAATGCACATCGTATTTGTTAAATCTAAAAATTGGTTGTGCATCATGCTCCGATGTTTCAATAAGAAGTATCACATCGGAGTCATTGGTAAGCTCATCAATGCCAATTCCCGCATTCCATCGATACCTATTACAATTCCAAAAGCTTATTCATAAGAGTAAATTGGTCTCATAAATCATGTGTCCCTATTTGTTGAGTGGACTTGCATCCTTCTCAAGTGACTTTTCTTCTTGAGATGACACCTTAACCTTTATGCTTCTTTCCTCATATGCTTTGCGAGACGTACATTTTGTTTCATAAGCGTGCGACCCTCATATACATAACAACCCGCTCCTTTGAGGTAGATCCAAATATTGTTAAGGATAATGTTTCTCTTTACCTCATCAGCCATGGTACATACAATAGGTCTTTCTCCCGAGCGAGGGACTCCTTGTTTTCCAAATCGATGTGCACCATAAGCCATGATTCTAGACATGCCAAATTATGTAGCAAAAAACTCTTCAATAGGAACCGCAAGATATTGGGGGGTTTCCATGCTTTCCTCCTTGATTCCACAAATGACGATGTTCTTTGAGCGTTTTTGTCGTTCTTGCAATTCTTGAGTGTCCACATTCTCTACATTCTTTGCTTGGACAGCGGCTTGCGTGATAGGAGATGTAGAAACCACATTATCCTTACATATATCAGCCCATGATCTGGATGCATTTCTCATCTCACATACATCATGTCATATTGTATCTATCGTTTCCTCTTTCAATACATGATCACTCTCGGCTTTTCTCAAGCGCTCTTTCAATACATTCATGTCAACAAGAGAGTGCTTACATACTTGAACTTCATTCTCAAGATGCATCAAGCGTGTAGTTTGCATTTCAAGAACCTTCTTGAGGTGCTAATTCTCCACAACAATAATTGTTAAAGTTCCATTCTCCATTTCAAGTGCGTGCAACTCTTCACCTTGCTTGTTGACGGCTTCTTGTAATGAGACCAAGTAGGCCATGATCATTGCTTCCATTGTTGTAGATGATGTGGTTGGATTAGCATCAAAATTCCTTGGAGATTTTGCATCATTCTTCATGGCGAGTGTGGATTTTCCACCCTTGTGTTTTTTGTCCGACATTGCCTTCAAGTCGGTAACACAAACGCAAAGTTTTGACAGCTTTTTCAATTTTGAGATGCTATTATAGCAAGGTCTTCCATTGCTCAATTTTTTTTTGTCTTTATATCAATGTGTAGAGGGCTTTTTGCTGTTTTATTGAGGCTATAGATCACCTAAATTGGAGCTCAAATGAAGGAGTTATTACCAAAAGAGTGAATTGTTGTCTACTAGAGAGAGAGAGAGAGAGAGAGAGAGAGAGAGAGAGAGAGAGAGAGAGATTTTGTCATCGCACGATAGAGAGGGATGGCAGTTGAACAAAGCCAGAGAGAGAGAGCATCCTTTTCTCAAGGAGATGAGAATGGTGATGATTGGCAGAGAGTGAGAGAGAGAGAGAGAGAGATAGAGTGAGGGCTGGTTGGTTGGTCATGGGTTGGCTACTACATGCAGTGATCAGCGCTAGGAAGGGTGATGGGTGGTTATCCGTCTACCATGCCATGAAAGAGGGAGAGAGAGGGAGAGTGGGACGATGGTTGAAGAGAGAGAGAGAGAGAAAAGAAATTGAGGGTTGGTTGAGAGAAAGAATGATTTCAATGGTGGGCTGTCGTTTGTACTCGCGGTGGTACTGCAAGCAGTTTGGGCAACTTAAGTAGCCGAACAGTAGAGTCCCCCTGTGTTGTAGTTCAACCAAAGCCATATGTGTGATGATTAGTCTTGCTTGATGAAAGGGCAAGTTTGATTTTGGTAGTGGTTTTCCTTCCAACTGGAAGAGTCCACACTCCCTTAAGACCACAAAAATATAGAAATTCCGCATGAAGTCAATATTTTTGCCCAATGAATGCCACTAGATGACGACTCTCCTAGATAAGTTTTGTGACCTCATAATTGATCTATAGTGGAAATAAAGGGTTACAAAAACTGAAAACAAACAGGTATTTCTTGTATGTGTGTGTGCGGCACACTTTTAAGTTGTGCGATGGTGCAATGAACAAGACATTGACAATGAGAGAGATAGAGTCGGACTACTGCAGAGGGGGATGTTCATTCATCAATACTAGAGCCTCACAATATTACTAAGTGTGCTTGAATTAAATTAAGTGTGACTTGAAAAGAAATTAGATATTATGAGGTTCGTTCTCACCAGGAGGAATTGTCTCTATAGCATACCACCCCAAATTTTCTTCATACCTTCTACCTAATTAAGTATTCTAGATCTAGCTATTGGCATACGGTAGCCCAAATCCTTCTCTCCTTGAATATATGGATTTCTCACATCTCTCTTGTCAATCATAACACTCAAATCCACCGTGATTTAATACCAACTTATGCTAAATTATGCTAGTCAAATATTCAATTATACTAACTATGTAAATTTGACTGCAATCATGATAATCTATTGTGTGTAAATATTCAAAGAACAATGTTGATCTTGAAGGATTAATAGTAAACATCTACGTGCATTTTTAAACAAAAAGAATCAAGTTGATGGTATGCATTACTTATCTTTGATCATGATAATCTTCATAGCCATGATTACAGAAAGCCCGCGAGCGTAGTCAAAACTTTGATACCATTGCTACAAATGGGAGCGTAGTGGCTCTGCAAAACATACAAATAGCACGTAATCAACAATAAATCCAGTAAATCCATGTAACTGCACAATCGTGTAAGCAAGGAATCCTTAGCAAATCTGGTACAAGATAGACAAAGAGCGACTCTGAGCGAGATAGAGAATGAGAGATCATGTGAGTATGTGCAAGTGCACCTCCTAGAGTGGAGTGCTACGCCGACACTACAAGAGAGAAGAGAACAGAGAAGAAGAATAGACACAAGCACTGGGTGCAATCTTCCCCATGCAAAAGTGACCATTTTCCTCTTGCACGTATTTACTTTATAGATTTCTTGTTCGGGTCAAAGTGAGTACAAATTGGCCAACCGGTCGTAAATGTCGAAAGCTCATAAGGAGCACCTAAATCATAAAATGTACATAAATTGTATATCCTTGCACACAGTCCAATAACTGTGGATGCATTTTCCAACTGTTAGCTACAATAAATAGCTAATTATCAATTCCATTACAGTTTCAAAGTCAAACATTCAGGCTAGTAGTATATTTAAATCTTTACAGTTCTACATTGCTTATTGTTTACAACTAGTTTTGTAATCTATTATTGCTTATTCTTAATATCATTGCAAAAGCCTCTCTGAAGGCCAACCAACCAAGACTAGTTTTCAATGTCCCTAGTTGAGGTTCACACCAACTCCTTTAGACTCTTCACATTATGGCCATAATGTGCCTTGTTCACATATGGATTTGATGTAGAATAAGGCATTAAAAGAAGTAGCTTACTTTAGTTGAAAAATATTGGAAGACACTAAGAAGGGGGGAACGCCGTGAGAAGGCACAATCAACACTCTCACGATCTCTCTCTACAAAGGCAAAAGTAGGGAGTTGTTTTGTATATTTGTGCATAGCCTTTTTGGCATTCCTTTTCACGTCTTTTTTCAAAGCTCTAAGTGATTTTTCTTTCAAAATTTGCAAACTAGAAAGATACCAAAAAAAAAAAACAACGTGAGTCTAACACCAATATTCAAGATCAAAATATATATGGGATTGAGGACATAAGTGAAGAATGGGATGTCCATCCCATGATAGCATGAGCTAATAATACATAGGGTAGAAAATATAGAACTACAATTATGGAATTTCCTTGTTTCTCTTGATGGTCTCAAAAATTAGATGAATAAATTTACCGAGTACATGTAGAAAGGAAAGCAGCTAATGACACAACCTTGTCAGGACTCAGGTAGGATGGCCCAAGGCCAAGGGTCAACTCCGGATACACATGCGCTACAGGGGCTATATGTAGCTAAGAGCTAGAGGGTCAGGGGCCTATATATAGGCAAGTTGGATGGTTATGAGCATGTTTCTCTTCCCACAGTCTCACACTGGTATCAGAGCTCGGTGGAGGAGGGAGCTATGGAGGAAGGAGGATAGTATTGCATGTTGAATGCATGGCGTTGCATGTTCTCTTTATCTCTCTCTCTCTCTCTCTCTCTCTCTCTCTCTCTCTCTCTCTCTCTCTCTCTCTCTCTCTCTCTCTCAACTTGAGGGATGGGAATGGCCCCTTGTATACACAGGAAGGTCAAGGAGGAGAGTTGACAAGGTATGGTCGCGGGAAGCGACTCTTGCATGGACAAGCATCGTAGGGTGATCTGCACCAAAACCAGTGTGAGTGGGGTTGAATCAAAGTGCCCTAATGTGAGGAGCACATCTTGTTTCTAGAACAAGAAAAGTTATAGCCTTCACTACATAGTGCAAGAAAGTTTGTAGCCATCTCTTATGCTCACCATTTTCCCATCGCTCAAAGCTCACGCTGTTCAAACCTAGCGCCCACTAAGGGTATTAGAGCTTTCTTATTGGCCAATTGATTGTTCCAAGAGGGGTTTTGCACAGCGTAGTTCACTGCATGGGAATCCTCAGATCATCAGACGAGATATTGCAAGATTCATGGAATATCTTTAATTTGAGCATTGGTCTTCTATGCTATTGAGATGTTGTTTCTAGCGTTCGCACCATCATGGTGATCTGGATAGCATGCAAGGCGTGCTCAAATCGAACCAGGCTAGCATGGCTTGACCTTTGAGATGCAATGCAAATTTCCATTGGCAAGATCCTTTATAACCTTGGGATGCTCTTGGGATTCCTACAAAAAGATATATCCTTTGACATGGAGTGCTCTCAACATGCAGGTTTTGGCCAGGCAATGAGCCAACATACATGGTAGATTTTGGTAGCAAGGGAATTATACTACAACAAGATTTTGTGTACTCAAAAAATGCTCAAGATTCTGAACATCTAGGAATACGGAAATCTTGTCATGGAGGACCATGTAACATGCAGGACATTGACAACACGGCAAGTCAAGTCACGTAGTCAATAAGGTATGTACAAATTTTTAGTTTATTTGATAGATTTTTCAAAACAGGCTGCATAACCCTATCATGCAGCAAAGATGGGTGCACTTCAAGCACTCAAGGCACAATTAAGGCTTCTGAGCATTACCAAAAGCATGATTTTTTTTGTTTTTGAGCACACAATGTGCAACAACCACTCACAGTCAAGAAAGGATTGAGTGAGCAATGATCTTGTTTAAAAGCAAGGATTCTTCCCATGCATGGAAAAGGTCAGGGCATGGTATTGCTTGAGAATCTCATCGAGATTGTCATGGAATGTCGCTAGACTTGATGAAGGAGGCAGAGGTATTTGGCAAGGCTGACCATTACCTACAATTCCAAGAAGCTGTCAAGCAAGTTTCTAGGGCTTGACTCCTAGACAAGCTGGCTGTCATTGCTGCAATCAGACAACAATAGGATCCACCCATTCTCAACAAGCGTGATCAGTAAAGCTCTCTAAGACATCACAAGAGCAAGGCTCTGTCTACAAATCCTTAGGATAACAGTAATCAAGCCACGTATGTACGCGATACATCTCTTGCAAGTATTCTTTTGTTTTTCAATACATTGCACAAGTTGACAAGGTCGATTATCTTTGAATGCTCGGCAAGGCCAATTTTATTTTGCTATGAAATTTTTCTATGAATATTTTTCTATAAACAAGAGTATCTATAGCTATGAGGATTGGTAGCATCCAAAGTGGGTCTACCGAGAAGAATCGTTCAACAACAAGAATTCCAACGTTTGGAATATGCTAGGAGCATACAAACTTGGGGGAGACTTGTGAACTTGCAGGTTAATATGTCCCAAGAAGGAATAGATGGTACTGACTTGAGTAGTAGATATGGCTATGAGCCATATTAGAGCAAGTTTTACACGTGCCTACAAGCAGGTGACAAGGTTAGTAACTTTCAAGTTATGCTTGTTTCTTCTATAGTTTAATCTTTTATTTGAAAAAATATTTCTTAATTGTGCAAAGCAAAGTGCTTTTCCTGATTTCATGTGAACCAAGGCTTCTCTTATGTGCAAAGGTATTATTGATTGACTTTAGATCAACGATAATGACACACGTCTTTAGCACTGCATGGATATAAGCTCATAGTTTATGCAACGATGCACTGTGATGTATCCAGACCAGTGTAATCGTGCAAGTCACGTATAACAACGGATCACATGGTTGAGGCTATTATTGAAGCCAAGGGCTTATCGTTCCATTTTTTGATATGTATGCATGACATACTAGTACGATGGATGTACAACACCCCTCATTGTATATGCTTTCACCATCACACTATCTACTCTATCAAGGAAGAGATCAATTATTTATATTTTTAAACATTTTGTGTTTATGTTTATTCATAGGCAAAGTGCCCTTCATATGCACCCTGATATAGTCACGATCACATACACATTAAGTCAGTCAAGATGTGACTAATGGTACCGCCCTCTACGAGGGCGTGGTACAAGTACACTATGGTACGCTTATAGGATAAGCTAAGACACATACATGGTCTACACTGGATCACAGGGAAGGGGCATACAACACATTTGAATAATGATTTTTCCTCAGCCCAGCATTATCTCTTTCTCTCTCTTTCAAACTTCTTTGCGAAAAAGGTGAAACTAGCCATGCTTTTATTAACATCTTTCCATGACAATACGGTAATAGGACGGGCTAAGAGCCAATAGGAAGGGCTAAGTGCCATCTATTGCCACCTCTTTTAAGATGGTTAAGCACTCTAGGTCCTCTGTTTTTAATCGATCAATAATTGCTGTCAAGATTGAACAATTCTATTTTGTTGAGTACCATTGATTCTAATGGACAAGCAAGAGTCTTGCCATTAGCGATTTTGGGGAATTATTTCAGTGCTACACACACCAGAACAAAAAAAGGTGCCTTCGATGCAGATTTCGATGCGAGACGTCAAAAGTGCGTTGAAATATTCATCCCTATGAAACCGTCAAAATAAGCGTTGATATTTGTGTCGAAATAAGCGTTGTTTTTGACGCGTATTTCGACGCCCGTATCGACACGTATTTCAACGACCATATCAGAAAAAAAAAATATTGGGCAGAGGCCTGTGCCCAGTGAAAAGATGGACACACAAACTGCCTATCCTTTGCCCAAGAAAGCGAGCAGCACCAAAATCAATCGTGCTCCCGCAGAAATTTCGGCCCAAAGTTCCCTTTGTTTTAACATGAACTTTAAAAAAAAAAACATATGTATAGGCCTCCTACATGATATCCATGTAGGATCTCACATGAGATTTAAGGCACAACGTGATGGAAGAAATGAAATTAACTTTGTGCAAAACCATAACCAAATTAAAACCATAACCATAACCATATTAATCAAAACCATAATGATAACCATAACCATAAACAAAACAATAACCATAAAGTTAAACATAACAAATAAACAAAACAATAACCATAACCATGTCTATACAAGAACAATAATACATAACCATGTCTATACAAGAACAATAACCATAACCATGTCTATACAAGAAAGAGACACAGAGATGTGTCTGTGTCTCACAAAACATGTATAGAAGTCCACTGATGACTTCGTGTCACAACCTGCACATAAAAGGACAAGTCACAAAATTAGTATGATATTACTTCACATATACTGAATTAATTAAATCAACTCACACATATTAATGTCTCAGCGAGACTCTAAGGCCTCCCAGTCTACAAGCTCTCTTGCGGCAGTAAGATCATTCAATACTTCATAAATGCCTCTCCGATATCCATCTGTCTCCTCCTAGCATGTCGGGGCTCGATGCATTGCAAGATTTTGCGTTTATACAAAAACCAAAGTAATTAAGAATACATGATTCATCGCGTTTTAAAAAAAGCACCATAGCTAGGATTGGATTGAAAACTCATAAACTCATAACGAAAGGTGTCGAAGCCTCCGCTGCCAAGATGAGATGTATCCCTGGTCATCTGTCGTACCTCCGCGGCCTAACGCTACTGTCTAAACCGCATGTCCACTATTTGCTCATCCTCCCTGATTTGCTGCCACGTCTCATGTGAGATGCCCGAAGGCTTCGGCGAGCCGGTCTTCAAAGCCAAACGAGCTACATCTCGATGATGTTTCACGGTGTCCCGTGCAACACCCTTGATCCACCTCCTCGCAAGCTCCTCTGAACCTGGAGCATGCTGATACTCTCTCATGATGGTCTCCACTATATAATTGACTTTGTTATGATCCTGATGAGGCCAAGGCGTCATAATTCTGGTCGAAAAATGCAGCTCCACGAGCTGGAGAACCCGTTGTCTCATCTCAGTCGCGACTCTATCCATGTGAACCTGTCCATCTGCCCGTACATTATAGACCTTGGAGGCACTAGGATCGTGTGTCCCCCAAGGTGTGCGAGGTGTGCAAACAGGTGTGTCGAGAGGTGTGTCTGGGTAGGACGAGGGTCGTGAGCGAGAAGGGGTCAAAGCATCTGTGCACCCTCCTCCACAGCAACCACCACCTCCACCTGACGATCACCGAGATGGGCGAGTGCACCTTTGTTGCAGAGATGATGACGTACCCGCCTCTGCCGTACCCTTAGGTGTCAAAGCGGCCGCAATGGGAGACCTCGTAGGCCTCATACCCATAGGCGTCCCCCCCCCATAGGCGTTGGACCCTCGGGTGTCAAGCGCGGAGGCGTGGTACCACTCTCTACGAGGGCGTGGTACCCGTACCTCTCGCCATCTGACTGGGAATCATCAGTATGATGAAGCCCATAAATGCATTCGCACTCATAGAAGCGGGATCTGGATACTGGTCTGCCATACTAAAGTCCTGCACAAAGAAAGTAAAAGAAAGCATCACTAGAACACCTTTGTTTAAATTAAGAAAGAGCTTAATTTTAAATCAACATCTTCACACAAACACTTACAGGCCTCGACTAGTGAGGCATCATCAATAAGATCTTGCACCGTATCATCATCTATGTCTAACTGCAGGCATACCTCTGCCCCAACTTGTTATGGCAGATTGTCTTCATCCATTGTATCTTCATCTACAAGTGTCATATCTGCCTTGTCTGCATCATCCCTCGTATATCTGTCAGCTTTCTCTACCATACCTTCATCAGTAGTATCTACGTCTTCTGGCCGACTTTCCTCCAGGAGCTCTTGCCCTTCAAATACTTGTTTATTTCTTGGAGCAACCTGAACCACAAACCACCATTTTCGCTCTCGAGGGTTCGGTAAAAAGAACACTTTCTTGCAATGTTCGGGGAGAGCAAACGTGTCGCTCGCATCTGTCCAAATCTTTGTAGAATCTATCTTCACAAGCTTGTTTCCATCTCTGCGTACCGTTGCATTGCGACCAGAAGTAATCACCTTGAACCACTTCACATCCAACAAATACATCTCAAACCGTCTGAAGCTGACTTTCAAGATATCTGACACCAAACCACAGTAATGAAGGTTGCTAGTGCTCTCATTCATGTCTTTGGCACTCGCCCTACTCTTTTGCATGAAACCAACCATTACCCCACTATCAAACGTGTTTCTTCTGATGTCAAATTTTTGTGTTCTGAAATGCTTTCCATGCGACCACAGTGCCATGTATGTATGATACCTCCAGTCACATCCAATAGCCAGCTCTTCCTCTTCTGGAGATATGGGTTCTCCGATCTGTCGAGCTACTCTCACTATCTTTTCCAACCATACCATTATAGGGAATTCAGGTAGGGGAGCGAGACAATCTAGCAAGGGTAAGCCTCTAGTCGTTCGGCTTCGCCTGAAATCGTGTTGCTCTCTATTGCGTCTCTCTTTCTCTTCTTCGTACCTTTCAAGCCATTTTTGCATCGGCTCTGAATTTAGTATACAGAACTTCATGATCTTTTCTCGCATGGCGTCGTCCATTTTCTTCGGCACCCCTTGCCCCTGTGGCTCCTCTCCCACCAATATTGCATCCTCCTCATCGCGCCATAGTCGAGGCATTTTTGGGTCAGAAACGGATAGAAATTTGGTCGTCAACTCTTGCACCAGCCATCCTTCTGCCATTCTCTCCTCTGGACGTGCTTTTTGGCGAGCAAAATCCTTAAGTGTTTTCATGAACCGCTCTAGAAAGAACATCCAACGGCTGTGGACTGTCCCTGCCACTGCAACCTCGTCTACTACATGGACGAGCAAGTGCATTTGGATAGTTAGGGAGCTCGTGGGTAGATACTTCTCAATCATGAAAAGTGCCTCAATGGAGTTAGTCCTTGCGACTGCAATGGATTCCTCTTGCATCTCCTTGGAAGAGATCCACCGCACTAGCTCTGAAATCTTGTATATGCAGGACTGCACTTCCTCTGTTAAACACCCCTTGATCGCAATTGGAAGAATAAATTGCAAGAACTTATGCCAGTCGTGCGATTTCAGTCCTGACAGTTGATCGTCACGGGTGAATGCTGTCTTGAGACATCGCATGCATCCTGTTGGCGTCCTGAACTCTGAAATCACCCTTTTGACTTGTTGTTAATCCTCGCTTTTTAGCAATACCCATGGCGCTCTTGGAAGCTTTATTTGGGCCGCTGCATTGGTGAAAGGCCACAGCTCTGGCATCTTTCCAACTGACCGCAAATCATCTCGTGAAGCTCGATTGTCTTTCATTTCCATGATTGTCTTCCAGAGGAGCTCTCCCACATTCTTGAATATATGCATTGGATCCAACAAATGGGTAATTAGTAGATCACCCTAGTACGGCAACGTATGGAGAATGGACAAACGTTTCATTGCTAGAACAGGTTGCCCCTCATGTTGTTCCCATCGGCGACGCCACTTTGTACATGCATAGGACGACATTCAACGCGACCAAGCTGACCTTCGTGCAAGTTATGGCCATCTGAAAGATAAGGATGGTGGCCTTGATAAATTGTCTTTTGAAGCAAGGTAGAATAGCGCACATGCAAAGACAGCCCGCAAATTGGACATGCATTGTATCCCAAAGTTGTAAGCCTTGCATATATTAAAGCATGATTCAATACTACACAAAGTGCTTGCGAATAGTGATAATTTTATAAATCACTAGAAGCTTCACCGTATTCTGGCCAATCATGCATAGTCCACATAAGAAGTCCATGGATCCTTGCATGCTATTGTCCTGCTGGTTCAACCGCATCTGCTATGTTGATCCCATGCCATAACTCTTGGAGCTCGTCAACTAGTGGTGCTAGATGAACATCCATGTTTTTTGCCTTGAACTTACGAGGTACAATCAAGCCTAATATCAAACGACCCTTCTTGATGGCAAGCCATGGAGGGAGGTTGTAATTGACAAGGCACACACGCCAAGTGCTCCATGACGAGCTTCTCAAGCCAAATGGATTGACTCCATCCATTGTCATGCCCAAACGCAAATTGTGTGGTTCACTCTTAAAATGTAGCCAAGTATCTTCAATGTGCCTCCAAGCCTTTGAATCAGCGAGCACCCTAAATGTTGCATTAGTGTATCTATTTGTAGAATTCCACCGCATCAACTTTGCAATGGATTCACAACGAAAAAATCTTTTTATCCTCGAAATAATAGGGAAATTCCACAACACTTTAGCTGGCATTGACTCGCCAACTGCATCTTGTTTGTAGCGCATTGCTCCGCACATAAGAAACGACAGAAAATCTGCAAATTCATTGCAAAAAAGAATGCAAACATTTGGACATGCATGAACCTTGTTGTAGTCCAAGCCAACTGAGGTCAATAGTTGCTTTGCGTCTGGCCTGGAGTGGGGCATTTCATTGCCACTCAGGAGAAGTTTCTCCTGTAACAACGTATTTAAGCCACATTAAGTTAAAAGCTCCCCAAGCACGTCACCATTGCAATCGGAAAATATTTTTTGTAAATTACGTACCTAAAAAAATCACTGATGCTTGCATCTGACCACCCGTACACTGACTGTAGATTCAAAAACGATAGACAAGTACGAAGATTGGTTGACGTGCCAACTTTCTCAACATGTCTTCAGGAGATAGGCACACGTCTTGTGGTTCTACTTCGTTAGCGTTCTCCTTGCTTGTTCTGAAGAAGGCATCTCCTCCATGTCATCGTCTTCTGTCTATAAGCTCTCCTCTGCTTCCATCCTTGTCTCTAGATTGGTCGGACCTTCATGTTGTCGTGCTGTCACACGTACATAGTGGGAATGCATGCTACAAGATCTATCTTGTAACTTTTTAGATACATAATTATATTTACTATAATGTCCATATGAATATATAAGTATAACAATAATATTTCTATCTCATCCTATTATTTATCTCAAGGGTAACGTATTCTTACTTTACCATCAAAAAGTACTATGGAAAAAGCGTTAATAGCTCTGCCTCTTTAACTTGGGGCAAAAAGCATTGATTCTTTCTTTCTACTATCTCACACCCTATCTAGATCTTATATCTAGGGTAATTTCCAATCTATATATTTTCTATGTATTTTTCATTATTTTCTTATATTTCTTTTTAAATAGCTACTAGGAGGGAATCAAATCCTAGTGGGACACTAGGTGGCATGATTTCAAAGATACACTTATTTTAATGCATTATTGCAAGCATGATTACAAAACTTTGTCAAGGAGCAATGTCATGCTTTCATATGGCATGAAGTGTCCATTGGAATCAAATAAAAGTCTAGGCTAAGGGGACCACAAGAAGACTTTTGCTGCCAAAACTGTACCTTATTTTGATGAGTGTTTTACACAAGGTTCCAATCCGAATTAGAAAATGCATATAAAAGGAAGTCATAGGTAATGAGCTGAAGTTTCTTCCGATATATCTACTTTTTTATTTGGAGCCATGGTGAAGGAGATATGATCAAAATACTGGACCCCAGTCTTCCTACATCATGCACAGACAGCTCATTTCCAACTTTTCAAGTTTCTGTTCACACTGGCTCTTCTCTTATTGTGTAAACCCTTGGGGGTTCCCTTCGCCTATAAAAGGGGACCTCTTCTTCCTTGAAAACCAATCAATCATTCAAGCCATTGATGAGAGGAATTCATGAAGGAGTGAGTAGTAATGCCAAATTGTACTTAGCCATTACCCTACACTTTCTCCTAGAGGAAGACTAGCCATTCTTGCATTCTATCCTTGGAAGATCAACTCTAATCAAAGATGGTATTGGACTTTCTGTATCAATCAAAGTCGAATTCTCCCCTCTTCTTCTCTCTCCATCAATAATGGTGAGGAAGGGTTTGTTACGTAAGAAGTGTTCTACATTGATGTTTTCTTGATTTCTTTTGTTTTCTTTTTCATCTTTAATCCAACATATATATATATCTAATCTTATCTCCTTAACCAAACCTATCTCTCTCACTCTTATTAATTCATCCTCTCTACAAATTTTAGGTTCTACTTGCTACAGGTACATCTCTCTCCGCAGTATCCCTTATTGCCTACGGGCAAGAATAGGGCTTGGGAGGGAAACTCTCTTCTCTTCTCTTCCCTTCTCTTCCCTTCTCTTGTCTCATATCTACATTTTGCACATACTAGAGTTATCCTAGATGAATAATCCACATGATGATAATTTTTATCGGTTTCACTCTATACAATCTATTAGAAGTAATGTATGGATTAGCCGTAAAATACACTTTCAACAATGTATAGTATTTCTCTTTGGCCTAGAAAGGCTCAATGAAATACTTCTATCACCGGATTTCATCATACCACCTCCCATAGACTATAAATTTTCTTTTGACGTAAGCATAGTTATCTTGCTATGAACCAAGAGGATTTGTACACACAATTAATCCCAATCACTAGACAAAATATATATATTATGGTAAGCACAAAACTACAATTCCAAAGAAAAATTCGTAGCCTATTTGTTCAGCCAAGATTGAATGCCATTAGCACATCTATCAACCCTTTCATATTATCCATGATATGATATGACCATAGCCTTGATGTTTTCATCTTTGTGTTGTTTTGACACTCTCTTTTGTGTTGTTTCTTTGTGTGTGTGAGGGCAAGAGAGAAAAAGTGGGTTTTCTTTGATTGCACTTCCTTCCAAACCCTAGTCTTCATGGCATCTATGGTTGTTGGGTCGTCATCCTAGCATAGGGGGAAGATCAACATAATGTCAATCCGAGGAGCACGATCCGGCTAGGGCATGGAAACACACAAGTGGCGTTGTGCGTGCCAAACGGAGGATTAGGAGGTGAGACCTACACACAAAGAAAGCTACGGAGCGGGTGTGATGATGCTACGAGGAGTGAGCACACTACTAACTCTACCATTCGGCCTAATCTCTCACACACAAGCTTAATCACGCACTACTCTCTAAGCAACCACTAATCCAACTTTAATCAAACAAACCATGAGCATAGATTAGCATAGAATGACCACACCGGGCACCAACACTCTACACAATCCTACACACACTTAGTAGCATGCTTAATCAAGAGGAAAACATGAAAAAGAGAGAGATTAATCACAAAATCAGCCACTAATCTTTGATTAATCGAGGCATTGATTACACCAAGAGCAAATGAGAGAGAAGAGGTTAGAGTTTAGCTATTGGAATGTATCCGATTCGTCCATGTGCGCGCGTAGAGAGCTCAAGGACTCCATAGCCATCTCCTTCTTCACAAAGCTTATCTCAAGTGAGTCCGAATCCCTTTTCAGATTGTGCATTTTGAGTTATATACTCACTAGACTTTTTAGAAGTGGCCGGGCGCCCAAATGGCCAAACTCACTTAATCTGCTATCTGCACTGCTTAGGATCTAAATATAGCTCAATGTTTACAACTTGGAACTCTTAATGAGCCCAAAACATGATTACAATCCGCATTTGCGGTCATTTGTCGAAAAATCCTAAAACTTAAGTGACCGTCACTTGTGACCGTAACTTCATGGATAGTTGTTAATTCCGACTCTTCTCTGCATCTGTAGCTTGTGTTGCTTCATCTTCATCTTTACTTCACATCTGCATCATCTGGCCTCGTTAGTATTTACTAAAAATAGTAAATAGCATCTTTGACTGGTCCGTTTGGCCATTTTTGACTTATCTGCCAAACACTCCCCCCATCCGATTTCAGTGCATGTCCTTGTGCGCTGCCTGTTTGGCTGGCACTTGGAGAGTTTTGAAATTGGTGGTGAATGTTGTCTTGAAGAGCTGTAAGGTGTTTGGTTGACTTGTTGTTGTAATATGAGAATAGGCATTTGGGTTCAAGTTGAAGCAATTGGCTTGGGTTATATGGGAAAAAGTGAAATAAAAAGACTATGTACATTACATTAGGGTCTGGATACCCTGGATTACCATTGGGGTAAAACCTCATGGGAAAAAGTGCCCAAAGGTATATGATCTTATTATGGGAAGATACAATGATGGGTGTTGAGGGACTGAATTGAGTGGGCTTATATAAATAATGTGAAAGTGAATTGTTTAAGCCGTTTGTCCCTTCAAAAGTGTCGATGATCTGCCTTGAGTCTGGAGTTGTTTTTTTGCTGCTTGTACCTGCAAGGTGAGTGCATGGGTGGAACAATAAAAGGTGCGTAATGCAAATGTCCAATTATGGGACATTCGAAATGCTTGTACAGATTTATGCATGGGTAAGATTATGATGTGCGAGAGAAGAGTATTGATGGGTGCTCCTCAGAGTTAATGTAGCTAACAAAGTAAAATTAACGTCTCTTCACAAGCTTCCACTACTCTTGAGAAGGGCGTTGGATGCACTGGTTTCCACTCTCCTAATGTGCACAAGTGCGTGTGTGTTTTGTTTTGAACACTTCGCCTCTCCACCATGATTAAAATAATACATTGACTATGCTCACCTATCCAGCATGAGCGACTCGATATAATTACGCTCAACTCTTCCAGCTTGAGCTATAGCCTAATTAGCTAGACTCGTAGACCACAAAAAAATATTATGACTTGAAGCTTAGGTCTAATGCTTTGCTCATCTATCGGCTCAGCTGCCCGACTCTTGACATTTTTTTCGACTTGACTACTGTCCTGAGCTCTCAGCAAAGTATATATCTAGACATTCAGAGCTTGGATCCTCAAAAAGAGGGTTATTAAAGGACCATATTGGCAAAGTAGGTTTTTTCTGCCATACCCGTGTGACCTTGGTTGTCAAAATTGTTTGTTTTAACTTTTGGTCCATTATTTGAGAAGATTGGCTAGCT
Organism: Adiantum capillus-veneris; assembly: GCF_014529385.1. Taxonomy (NCBI): domain Eukaryota; kingdom Viridiplantae; phylum Streptophyta; class Polypodiopsida; order Polypodiales; family Pteridaceae; genus Adiantum; species Adiantum capillus-veneris. The sequence continues at coordinate 51,599,834 of NC_140942.1, read as the reverse complement.
CCTTTTTGTTGGAAGTTGGGGATTACCTCAATCTTCTTCTGCTCGTTTGTCTGTTTTGGCACCCATATGTATCTGCTACTTCATGTTGGCTTGTTTTTGCAGACGACATATTGACTTTTTGGACTTTTATCCTTGATTTGTCGTTGTTTGTAGCTGTAATGATCTTTAAGTTGTGTAAAATCTGGTCTTGGTGCCTTGGGTAGCCAGATTTGTTTGTGTCCTTTGTAATATCCTTGCGCTTGAAGTATATCTGATGGCACAATTCTTGTTGCCTGTACTTTGGTATTCACATGTACCTGTTCGTTGCCATCTTTGGTAATCACGGGTGGTAAATTCCCTTGAAGATATGTAGGCCTTCTAGATTGAGAATCGTTTTTGAACCTGTTTCTAGCCCTGTTGTTTGATCTCCTATTTTGAGTTGAATTTGATCTTGATCTACCTATTTGTTGTTTTGGTTTGAAGCCATTTGCTAATGTGTAGCCTGATATTTTTGGTTTAGGTAACCAAACATTTGGATGACCACTGTAATAGCCTTGCTCTTCTAAGCTGTAATGGGAGGCAATCCATCCCATTTGTTTACCTGAATTGTTTGGACTAGGATCATTTACCCAAACTGGATCTTTGACATTGATGTCATTGGCCGCAACATAGGTTTTGATGTGCCTGTTGTGTCTTTGTTTACTCATCGTTGGGTATTTTGGCTGAAAGACCTTTTTATACTCTTGTCGAGGTTGTTGGTCTTGATTTCTCTGGGGTGTTGAATCCACTGCTGTTTGCTTTGATTGTTTGACTGCACTTGTGATCTCCTTGTTGGACTTTTGTGATTCAGAGGAAGAGGTTAAACTATCTTGGACTTTTGCTTTTCCCTTGACTTCTGCTGATAAACGTCGAGTTTTAATGATTTGGGAAGTTTGTACCTTTGCTTGTGGATGACATGCTTTGGTGATTTCTGCGTCTAAACTGACTAGAACAATCTTTTGTGCCTCTATTTTTGACCAACTTCTTGAGTCTTTTCTTTCCTCTGCCGGCCGGACAGAAGTAAGTTGACTCTTTTCTTCATATGCAATGCTTACCATGGCCATTGGTTCACATTGCTCTTTACTGATCTCTTTGTTCATCTTTTGATAGGCTCCATGTGCTTGACGCACCATTTGCTTCTGATTGTTCAAATCAAACATGATTTGTGTCACCTTTGTGTCTTTGGCATCTTCCACTGGAGAGACAATGTTAGGATCTGATTTTATGATCGGCTCTGCCTTTTGATTTAAGCCAGCCTTTGAACACATTGAGATGTTTTTTTCTTGGCTTTGAGACTTGATCTCTGGCTTTGTTGAATTCTTGGGTACATCCTTTAGAGATGAACTATCTGTGTTATTAGCAACATTATGTAGAACCTTTGATTCCACATTCCTGCTTGTTGAATTCTTCAATGGCAAGTCCTTGACTGCCCGTATCTGCTCTGGTTCTGGGTCACAGATAATTTCTTCATCCACTTCCTTTGATATTGAATCGTCTACTGTATCCTTGTTGGATCTTTCAACCTCAGGCTTGAAAAATTCCAAGCTATTTGAGACCATCTGACGTAGCTGATCCTTTTTGGCAGCTTGATTTTCAATCGAAATATCATTGACGCCTTTGACCTCCAATATTTTAGTCATCAGTTTGTCTCTGGTATCCTTTGACAAGATTTGCTTCCTTTCTGGCGACTTTATATTTGGAGATGTCTGCTTTAATGATTCAGCTGCTTGCAGTCTGATACTGTCTCGTTTGTCCTGCTTCATCATATCTAAGTGCAACTTTACTGGGCAATCAAGTATTAGATGATCAATGCCACATTTGTAGCAATGCCCCTCAATTTCTACTTTTTCCATACCTAGTTGAGGTATCTGTCCATAATACTGTTGGTATTCGTTGCCCATAGCATCTTTGAACAAGTATGTCATCAGCATGACATGTAGATACTTATAAACCAACACTGACGCTGGCTTTGACTGATTGCCTTTATCTTTGACTGTGGCATCTTCAAGAAGCTTGTAATAGCTTCCATTATAACCCTGGTAGATGGTCGTTTCAGCCCCTGCTTCAGTGACCAACTTTAATTCTACTTCTGTTATCAACATGTGATCCTTTATCTGTGGCTTATGTATAGTCTTGGGACTATGTTGTCGACTCGATCCTTTATGTGGCTTCTGTTGTCCGTTGAATTGTAAAAGAGGATTGTGACTCTCCTTCTTTGTTTGCAGTTGATAGGGTTGTCCTGATGGCAATAAGTGAGGTGGAGATTGGACTCCCCCCATCCGAGTGTGTTCCCTATCTGTAAGAGGCATCTTTATTATGCCAGATGTGGATATTCCAGCTTTGTCATCTAGCTCAGCTGATTGAGCTAGGTCTTGGTGAAGTCGTGCTAACTCATTAGCTGATACTTCCATTGATTGTACGTGTGTTTGTGTTGGTGCATTTTGTGGTGCATGTGCAGTGTTCTGTACATGTGAATGTTGTGTTGTGGCACTCATTTGTGTAATGAAAGGAGTTGAATTGTGCTCATACAAATTCACATTCTGATCCTGTGTCTGTGGAAGCCTAGGGATTTCAATTTGCACTTCCTTATCTTCTAGCAATGGACTTTGTGCAATAGTGGCAGTATGACTAAGATTTACCTGGTTGGATATCATTTCGTCATGTGTCCGTCGTTCAATTTGGTCTTGTGGAGTTGCAGGTGATAAGATGAAAGCTACAGCTCCTTGTGAGAATTTATCTGCCATACAATCCATATCATAGTATCTTCCATCTATATCGTAGCTCTTGTCTCCGATGCGCGCTGCCCATAGCGTCAGAGGAACAGACTCGCTAAATGTCCTTGCCCTTGTGATTTGAATCCATCTTTGCCAATCAGAATCCACATAAATTGGATATTTCCATCTCGTTTCGTGGATCCAATTGAGAGATATCGCTTCAGGTTGCTTGTTGACTTCCGAAGTTGTTGAAGGCAACTGTTGTTTGCACATGGCCTCAAGGAATTCTTTCCCGCTGACTGTATCTTCATTTTTTGGCAGATTGAGTATAGTAAGCCCCGTCTCTTGAGTGATTTCTCTCTTCTGAGCCACCGCTGTATCTGCATTGGAAGCTAAAGGTAAGCTCATTATCAAGCGGTAAACATTACCACTTGTCGACACGTATTTGTAACCCAACTTTGAACCATCTTCATGAGCTATGAAGCATTGATCTGGCTCTTCCGTTGCTTGATGAGTTGTTTCCGCTTTGTACCATCTACCTTCCATGTCTCTATAGAGACTGCTACAGTTTTTGTCTTTGTAATTTGACTTTATCAAGTGCACCGTGACTCGAAAATTGCTAACCTCTGGAAGATCTTGCCTGTGCAATTTTGTTATGTCCAGCTCACTACCTGGTTTGAGCTTCATGTACACAGATCCCAAACAATCTTCCATTAAGTTCTTTTGCGAATTTGCCATGTTGGTAGCTTCTTCTACTTCCAAAACCTGTATTGTCGGACTTTTCAGAGCATTTTGCTTAGATTTTAGATAGCGATTTTCTGCATCGTCCATGTAGCATAGAAAGTCTTTGAAATGACCTATTAACTCCAACCTGACACCAACTGAATTGACTGTTATTAATGAGCTTAAAGCTGCATCATAACTGCTGTGATTTGTCGATGTTGCCATTAATTGTGGTTGTGGCATCTGCTGCTCCATTTTTCTTTCAGCCCTGTTATTGACCTGTTGAGCACTTTTATTCCCTTTTTCTAGCCTCTCCCACGGGTGACCAGTGGTTTTCCTAATTCAAAGCCCTCTGTTAGGCTTAGCTGTGATCTCGACGATCTGATTTACTTGTATAGCTGTAGCACTAGTTGGCAAGATACTTACCACTGTACTGCAACGACTACTCCCTTTGTGATACCTCGATTCCAGTTGATTGAGCTATGAAATTTGCTCTTAATCTGCAAAACTGTAGATTAGCAAAGCACTTTTGACCTGAACTAAATCGACCTCAATTTGCCTTTTGACAGCACACTCTATATGGCGTTTAATTTAAATTAAACCACCACGCAGGTAACCATAGGTCATCCAACTTCTGAAGTGTATCTGTCCGCAACTTTTGCTTTTCCGGCCTCACTGTTTCTCTTATCCCTGGCACACTCAAATTTTTCCGCTTCAATTTGCTCTTTTGATGACTTGTACGGAAAGTTCTGCCTGGCAATGCTCAATTTCCAGCCTCCTTAAGGTCACTACCTTTCACTGCAGCTGCTTTTGCCCAGATGTATTACCACGTCATCATTAGGTGTATGTCTAACTGTCGTATGTAGCACTAAAATGCATCAAGCAATACCAAGCTCAAGTGTTGATTTGTCCAATCAAGTCAAGCACTCTAAGAATGCATAGGCGAAGTTTGTAGTGCAATGAAGATCATTCGATCACACAATCAATGCAATCCATATGTACATAAGTGGTGCCTACTTGCGCTCTCATGTAGCAAGTGTGGCATACATGACAAAAGGGAGAGGAGTCTTATGATGACATGAACGACCCCCAGCAAAGTGATCATTCAAAACCTAAATTTTTGTCATAGGTCATTCCCCCTTGAAAAAAGTCGTTTGTATTGTATGAACATATTTTGCTCTCTCCTCACAATTGTGTGCAAGTGATAAATGGAATTCAATAACAATTGCTTTGAAACACCTTGGTATTGGTTTCTGAAAAGTATTGGTTTAGCAAGATTTTGTGGGTTCGAGGTGGAGGAAGGGGTGAGAATGATCCCTTCACATACAAAATCTTTCAATTGCTTGTATGTTTATTTATTTTAAAACCTCTGGATCGTCAGACGCAAAGGCAGGGATATCATGAGCTCGCTGGCGAGTTGGCAAGGTATATGGGCAATTTGGGCAGAGCGTGATGCTGACGAAAAAGGTGTGTGTGTGTTTCTCAGCCAGAGACCGAGATTAGCACAAGGAGGCGGTAGCTGAGGGCTTGCGCGTGTGCAGGTGGGGCCGGCATTGGCAGCCAAGGCGGGACCAGGTAAAGCGAGAGAGAGAGAGAGAGAGAGAGACGATATGTGTGTGTGACGTAAGCGCCAATAGGCTGTGTTTGAGGCACTAATTACGGGCAGGCTGCAATTACAAGGCTGAGGCGAGCTGTAAGACACCAAGGAGATCAAGGGTGTGGTGTGTTCGTGATGACGATAGCTGGTGCGTGAGGGCCTGAGTCCGCTGCAGAGGCGCGCAAAAATTGCAGTTGAGAGTAGTTCGTGTATGTCGGGCAAGCCGCACAGCAAGAGAGGGCGGGCAGGCCGGGTTGGGCCATGTGTGTGTGTTAGCGTGGGCCAAGCCAGGCGGACCAGGGCATGTGTGGCTCATCAAAAGCCACACGATCAAGAGGGGGTGTGGGTCAGTATATGCACAGATTCGGGAAGCCTGATTTGGCACTAAAAAACTGTGTGTGTGTGGGGGCAAGCACGCCAAAGTCGGGGGATCCGAGATTGCAGGGATCCCTTGGCAGAACCAGCCATGCCAGCGAGAGAGGGTGGGCCAGCAGCGTGTAGAAAAATCGTGTGTTGAGTGTGAGCCAAGTCAGGCCGGTGGCTTGTGGACTGTAGCGAGCTCGTGGGCTGTGGACTGTAGCTAGCCACCGAGAGTGTGTGTGTCCTGTTGCGGGTCAGCTCAGCGCCTTTTGAGGCTCGATCGAGTGTGTGTGTGTGCTGAGGGCGTAGGATGTCAAGGCAGGGTCGAGAACGCGTAGGAAGAGTCGGGCAGTGAATCCGTAGGATGTCAAGGCAGGGTCGGGAACGCGTAGGAAGAGTCGGGCAGTGAATCCGTAGGATGTCAAGGCAGGTGAGTATATATATATATATATATTTATATTTATTTAATTTTTTGGATTAAAAATACCAAAAATAATAAAAAAATCACACAAATAAGTTAAAAAAACACACATAAATAAAAAATAAATACAAAAAGACACACAAAATACAAAAACACATTAAAAATTCCAAGAATCATATAATAATTCAAAGAATCACAAAAATTCAAAAACACTTATAAAAATAAATTAATAAAATACACAAATAATCAAATAACACTTACAAAATACCAAAATGAACACCAATAATAAATAGAAAACACTCAAAAAATCAAAACATGCACAACGTTACTAAAAAACACAAAAAATATAAAAAACACACAAAAATAATTCTTGAAAAAACACAAACAAAAAAAAACACACAAAAAATAAAAAAATACACAAATATAAATTTAAAAAAAATCAAATCTTATCAAACAGAAAACCTAAAAATGTAAAAGCATTTAAACTAACACGCAAAATCACTCAAAAAACAAAAAAAAAATTGCCCCGGCACTCCACAATTCACCCGAATTAAGCGATTTATCAATTTTCTTAGCATAATTAGCACATTTTGGTAAAAATTAGCAAAAGATTGCCAAAAATTCCCAGAAATTCTAGATCACCCCACCGACCTAAACATTCGCAATCAATCAATTGAAACACCGAAATTGATCACTTACTTAATCAAAATCGCACGAAACATCATTCTTTAAGCACACAAATCGTCTCGAAACTGCGCTTAAATGAACACAAAGATCACCCTCTCTTGCACGATGACTAATCGCACTCAAAACAACATTTTGCATCAATTAAACATCAATTCGAGCATCCAAATCTCAAATTTAATCAGTCATTAACACGCTTTTTGCATCAAATCATGCACATAAGTATACATAACCAAATTTGACCGAATTTCGACAGCATTTCGGCATCACAACGGAATTAGAAAAACATAGCCATTGCTCATTGACGACCATAAGCAATCACATGCTTTTCATAAGCAACTTGGACTCCAAAACAGCCCCAAATTAGGCACTTCCGCCTACACACAAGTGCGCATAAACCGCACCTAATTTTGCATTTTATGAATGCACATGGTTCATGAACCAAACCTGCACATAAAATCAGAAAATTAGCATTAATTTCAGAACCTTAACTAGCCACAAACTCAGCGATTAAGCACTTGATTAGTGCCCAACACACTAGTGTGTGTGTGTGTGTGTGTGTGTGTGTGTCGATCCCGTAAAATCACCTACACACAACCAACAAAAATATCAATGTGTAGCATCGTTTAGCATGAATGTAAACACATAATCATCATGGACATGCATCAAATAATCAATCTAAATCAGCACTTTGCAAAATGCCCAAATAATTAGTGAATGTAATTAGTGAAAATTAGTGATTAATAGGTGGTTTTGGCTACGATTTGTGCACAAATGGAGTAGGCTATGAGTGTGTGGATCACAGAGGCATGTTGTCCATACACCCAACTCACTTTCTACTTGTGTGTAGCACAAAAACAATTATCAATCAACGGGAAATTAGCATCAAAGTTAGGGAAAATTAGTGAAAATTAGTGAATTTGATGGTCAATATTAGTGATCAAAATCAAGAACTAATGATGTGTGTGGGTTGTTTTGTGATGTTCTAAGCATAATCAATGCTAACTCAAGCACTAATCACACTAAAAACCACTCAATTAATCAACACACCTAATCTAAAAACTAACAAAATATACAAAAAATTAGGGAAATTAGTGTCTCCTAATCGCACCAATGGCACCTCTAGCTTAGTCAGTCGATCCCCGGTAGCGGCGCCAATGTTGGGTCGTCATCCTAGCATAGGGGGAAGATCAACATAATGTCAATCCGAGGAGCACGATCCGGCTAGGGCATGGAAACACACAAGTGGCGTTGTGCGTGCCAAACGGAGGATTAGGAGGTGAGACCTACACACAAAGAAAGCTACGGAGCGGGTGTGATGATGCTACGAGGAGTGAGCACACTACTAACTCTACCATTCGGCCTAATCTCTCACACACAAGCTTAATCACGCACTACTCTCTAATCAACCACTAATCCAACTCTAATCAAACAAACCATGAGCATAGATTAGCATAGAATGACCACACCGGGCACCAACACTCTACACAATCCTACACACACTTAGTAGCATCCTTAATCAAGAGGAAAACATGAAAAAGAGAGAGATTAATCACAAAATCAGCCACTAATATTTGATTAATCAAGGCATTGATTACACCAAGAGCAAATGAGAGAGAAGAGGTTAGAGTTTACCTATTGGAATGTAGCCGATTCGTCCATGTGCACACGTAGAGAGCTCAAGGACTCCATAGCCATCTCCTTCTTCACAAAGCTTATCTCAAGTGAGTCCGAATCCCTTTTCAGATTGTGCATTTTGAGTTATATACTCACTAGACTTTTTAGAAGTGGCCGGGCGCCCAAATGGCCAGACTCACTTAATCTGCTATCTGCACTGCCTAGGATCTAAATATAGCTCAATGTTTACAACTTGGAACTCTTAATGAGCCCAAAACATGATTACAATCCGCATTTGCGGTCATTTGTCAAAAAATCCTAAAACTTAAGTGACCGTCACTTGTGACTGTAACTTCATGGATAGTTGTTAATTCCGACTCTTCTCTGCATCTGTAGCTTGTGTTGCTTCATCTTCATCTTTACTTCACATCCGCATCATCTGGCCTTGTTATTATTTACTAAAAATAGTAAATAGCATCTTTGACTGGTCCGTTTGGCCATTGTTGACTTATCCGCCAAACAATGGTTTAACTCCTTCATATAGTTTTTTTTTTAATTTCTCTCACAAACTTTCACAGCCATAAGCCCGGTGCTTTCTTGGCAAGACCGTAAATTTCTTAACATATTTTTGGTGAACCCGATGTGAAACTACCAGGGTGAGAGTTTGTGGGTAACCATGGGTGATCATGTTGAGCAACAGGGTATGCATTTTGACCCAACAACAATGAAAATGTTTCAAGCATTTGCAATGTTCATGCAACAACAACCAACCACAGAAAGAAGGGAGATTTTAGCAATGAAGGCCATACAAGCAGTCTTCAATAGAATGGATTAGTTCAATGGAAAATATGTAACCAAGTACTTACGCGAGTATGTGAAGGAGATGGAGATGCATCGCGTGTCAGAAGGTGAGATGATTCAAAGCTTTGAGCTAGTTGTTGCTCCATAAATTAGAGAACATGTTAGGGGAATTAAAGATGGGCATGGGAGAAATTGGAAAGAACTCAAAGTAGCTTTAAAAGAGGAATATTTCATGGAGGACTCTGAGAGAGTGACCAAAAGGACATTCTTAGAATAGGTAGTCAATCCAAAGCAAGGACTATGAATAACAAATCTACTTAAGGAATTTGAGCGGCGCTATGCACAACTCACCAGGACAGACTGGGCCACACTAGATGCAAAGAAGACAAATCTTTTCTTACAAGCTGCAGGTAAAGAGTTTCAAGAAAATTTGGAGCTTCTTCTTGAAGATAAAGATGCTGAGCAAGGACTAAAGACCGATTGGAATAAGGTTGAAGGTGCTGTCTCACTGCTTGCCAAATGAGAAAGAAGAAGGGACAAGATGGTAGTAAACACTACAAGTCCTTCCACCTCAACTCCTGACAAGATGGTAAAGCCTACTTTTATAGATTTGTCAAAAGATGTTGTCTTTTTTAAGAATGGTAAAATCCACTTAAGAGAGACAGGTCTACCCTTGAAAACTAAATTTGGGAAAGGGGGAATGCAAACCTTAGTTGAAGATATGGCAACTAACCATGCCACCTCTTCAGTTGAGGCAGCTACTTATGGATTAAAAAATGAGCATCTTACTGATGAAGAGGTGAGTGACCATCATGGTCAAATTTGGCCAAATGCCATGCAATTAGCTAAAAAGAGAAATCTTAGAAAAGATATTCTACATGAAGCAGGTGATTGCATACGTCTAGAAACAGGATGGAATGATCCAGTGGACTCATTGTCAGTGCATGCCTACATTACAAAATGCCAACAAAATGAGGCGATTGTAGAAGAGAAGCGCAGACGTGAGAATGCTGATGAAGGACCATCAAAAAGAGCTTCTAGAAGTGGGCGAAGAAGCGACTCAATGCCTTCTCAAACACCCTCAACACAAGGAGAATATCCACCTGAAGTACTCATGGAGGAGTCTACAACAAGAAAGAAGAAAGAAGCAACAAAAGGAAAGACAAAAGGCCCAACTGATAAACTACAATCTGATATTGAGGTTGCTACACATTTAAAGAAAGTCTTGGAGGAAAGGATCTTGAATAGAAAGATTGAGTTTACTCTGGGAGAAGTTCTTGGCATTGCAAAGCGTGAATTCCATGAGGAAATCATTGACATCATCAAGAGAAAGAGGCAAACTCTTGCTGAGGTTACTCATCCACAGGTTGACGGAGAAACCTTGAAGACACAAGGGATGCAGTTGCAAAATAAGGAGGATGATGGAGCTGTGGTAGGATGCTACCAATCTAGTGGGAGAGTGAACCAAGTGCATTTCTCAAATGATGATGAAGAAGTTGAAGCTATTCCTAGGAGCTACTATTCACGAAGTCACTGGGTAAGGGCTACTACAGAAACTTTGGTCAAGGTAGGTGATCTTGAAGAGCCATTTGTTGCCTTGATTGACCATGGTTCAGAAATAAACATAATGTCAAAGAGTCTCTACAACAAGTGCAAATGGCCGATGGACACAGATCATGGTTGGATGGTAAAAGTAGCAAACAATTCATCCGGTGAATTGTATGCAGCATGTCTAGGTGTGAAGGTAATAATAGGTGATGTAAAGATTGATCAAAACTTCTTTGTACAGGATACATCTTCATATCATCTCATCCTTGGACAGCCCTACATTGTGGGAGTTTGAATGGAAACAAAGGTAATGGACGACGATTCAACATATGCTAGGATACGCAGTAAAGATGGTAAATGTGCTATTCAATTTCTCACAGTTTGTGTAAACCATGAAAGAAATCGTGACAACCTCAGAGATAATCCCTTACCAAAGGTGAGCAAAGAGTTTCATGACCATAGGGAAATGATGGGTTTTGGCCAAGTACCATTGTAAAGCGGGATTGCAGTGGTACAGAAAGAAAAAGGGTCTCGCCTGATCCAAAAATAGGTGAAACTTTCTCAACAGGATCCTTGGTAACAAGGAATGGATCACTATGTTTTACGAAACTTGAAGATTTGAAGAGATGTGAGAGGCAATATGTACATAATGTACAAATGGGCATGAAAGAGAGTGGGTTGCTAGAGCCTAGTGAAAATGTTTTGGCTTTGTGAAGAAAGTTTCTTTTGTAGATACTATGGTGAGCTTGATGCTATAATGGAGTCTAGTTTACATCTTGAAAATGAAGTTGTGGAAGTATTCTCTATGGAAATGTATGAAGTAATAGAAGCTTTTAAAGAAAACCAAACAGTTGGCCCAGAAGTCCATGTTGAAACTAAATACAAGAGTGTAGCAAAGAAGGGGAAACCAGTAGCTTCACCCTTACCACCCAACAATAGGGACAAGATTGAGCAAGCTTCTTTGCAACCAAGGTTAAGGAATGCTAAAAAGATCGGGCATACCTTCACAAAGGAGTCTTTTCAAGAGTTGCAGATTGGTTGTGAGGAGTTTCTAACACAGGAGGAGACAAAGTGCTTCAAAGAAATGCTTTCAAAGCATGGTAAGGCTTTTGCATTTGAGCCACATGAGATAGGATGTGTTGATTCTTCTATTGTAGCTCCTATGGTAATTTTCACAATGCCTCATGTGCCTTGGAATCTGCGGCCTATTCCAATGCCAAAGGCACATTTGCCAAAATTAGTAGAGCTGTTGACTAAGAAAATCAAAATGGGAATATTGGAGCCTTCTTGTGCTCCATACTCAAACAGGTGCTTCACAGTTCCAAATAAAAATGGTTCTCTACGCTTCATCCAAGATATGCAACCAGTGAACAAGGTGACAAGTAGAAATGTAGGGACAGGTCCAATTGTGGATGAGTTTGCAGAGGCGTTTATAGGGAGGGCAATCTACTCAATGGGGAATCTCTACTCAAGGTATGATCAATTTCAGCTTGCAATTGAAAGCAGAGACTTGACAACATGAGGACACCTTTGGGTTTAGTAAGGATGTGTACCTTGCCATAGGGAACAACCAACTCAGTTGCACATATGATGAATGGGATGAATAAGGTCTTACGTGACTTTATTCCTCAAATCACAATGCCTTTCATTGATGATTTTCCTATCAAAGGATGTGAAGAAAGTGACAAAGATGAAGCTTTGTATCTCAAGGGATGTCACAGGTTTGTGGTACATCACATAAATGATTGTGATAAAATTTTGTCTAGGTTAGAGGAAATGAATCTTACTTTGTCAGGGAAAAATTCTATGTTTGGTGTCAATGAAGTGCTCATTGTGGGGCACATGTGCGGGCCATATGGTAGGAAACCTTGTCCAACAAAGGTAGATACCATCCAAAGAATGACAGAAACATGCACTAGCATCACTGAGGTTAGAAGGTTTCTGGGAGCATGTGTCTTTTATGTTATTTGGATTCCACATTATGCATATGTAGCTGATCCACTTTATCAATTGCTTAGAAAGAATCAAAAGTTTAAATGGACACAAGCACATGTAAAAGCCATGAAAAAGCTAAAAGAGTTGCTTCAGTCATCACCAACTTTGAGAAAGGTAGACTATGAGTGTCAAAGGCCAGTAATTGTGACAGTAGACACTAGTCCTACAGGGATTGGATGGGCAATAGAACAAGATGACAAAGAAGGACGCAAGTATGTGGTAAGATTTGGAGCAAAGGTAATAAGTGCTCGCCAAAGAAACTATCCACAGATAAAGAGAGGGATACAGGGTATGGTTACAGCCTTGAAAATGGAAAAGAGTACCTAATTGCTACATGTGTGGTTGTAGAAACAGATTTTCTACCACTTCTTGGGATGATTACAAGCTGCTCAACACCAAACATTGCTATGTTGCAGTGGATTGCCTACATTAAGTCCTTAAATCCCGAGTTTAAGCTCATTGCAGGTAAAGAAAATACAGTGGCAAATATGCTATCAAGAGCAAGGTATGAAGATGAGTCACAAATGATTGATGAGGGAGATGATGTAGGCACAAAGTTCTATTCTATCTCTCATGTCAAAGGTAACAATGTTTGCATGACTAATTCACTTAAATTGCTCTTGAAAGGCCTTTATGAAGGTGATTGGCTTCTTATTGGAACCTACTTGAGTACTCTAACAAAACAGGATGATTGGTCTCAACAAGAATTCAAGAGGATATGCAGAAAAGCATATGGGTACTTTTTGAGGGATGGTTACTTGTGGAAGCATCCTAAACAAAAGGGTGCTACACCACAACGGGTTATATGTAGAAAAGAGACTCAAGTAAAGCTCATGCAAGAGTTTCATGAGAGTCTATGGGCTGGACACAAAGGTGTGGGGGAAACCTTCTCCAAGCTGAAAGAAAAATACTGGTGGAAGGGTATGTATAAAGATGTATCTCAATTTGTAGATTCATGTATAACTTGTCATGTATTCAAATTTTCGACATCGTGATGGACTACACCCTACATATCCACTAGCCATGCACTATAAATGGGTTTTACATCTAGTCACAATGCCTCTAGGACTCTGGCAGATGAGATACTTGGTTCTTGCACGGGAGGAACTTACTAACCAGGTTGAAGGAGAGCGTTAAGAGCTAAAACAATAGAAGCTGTGTGCAAATTCCTTCTTGATGAGGTGATTTGATGTTATGGTTGTGTGGGAAAGATCACTGTAGATAGAGGTGAGATGGATGCTGAGGAAGCAAGGGAGTTCTTTACCAGATTAGGAATCAAGCTTTCTCTTACCACAGCTTACAACCCTGAAGGCAATGGAAAGAGTGAAAGAGGGCATCCTCCTATCATCAAAGCTTTGGCTAAGGCTTGCAAAGGAAGAGTTGGTGAGTGGCCAAAATTGTTACCATATGCTTTATGGACTGATTGTACAACACATAGCTCAGTAATAACTGGCTACATGCATGCGGAGCTAATGTATGGTCAAAAGCCAGTGATGCCGATTGAAGATACAATTCCCACATGGAATGTACTAACTTGGCAAGAGAGGCTTAGCAGGGAAGGTCTCCTTGCATTGCACATAAGGAAACTAGAGAGAAAACCTGGATACATTGAGGCTGCAAAAGAACGACTAAAAAATGCAAGATTGAAAAATAAGGAGTACTTTGATAAGCGACATCGGCTCAGGAGCAAAGCAATTGACGAAGGTGACTGGGTTTTAGTGTATGATAGTAGCCTTGATAACCAACACACAGTCATGCGTAAGTTCTCAAAAAAATGGTTTGGACCATATGTTGTAAAGCATGTGCATGAAAATGCTACTTACAGCTTGTCTGAACTAGATGGTACAAAAGTAAAGATTTCCATTGCAGGAAAAAGGATCAAAATGTTTAAGAGAAGAGGTGGCAATGATCTAGAAAATGTTGATGAGGAGGAAGAGCAAAACACATGTGAAGATGAATCTTTGGAATCATCGAGTAAAGAAGAAAGCAAGGAAGATGTACAAGAGGACTGATCTTACAACAAAGAGAAAATGTGGCACATACCCGAGGATGTGCAGGTTTAGAGGGGGTGGATGTCGTGCTATGACACGTACATAGTGGGAACTCATGCTACAAGATCTATCTTGTAACTTCTTAGATACATAATTATATTTCCTACAATGTACATATCCATATGTAAGTATAACAATAAGCTTTTTATCTCGTCATATTATTTATCTCAAGGGTAACGTATTCTTACTTTACCATCAAA